>NW_027528074.1:24404-49028 GCF_008692635.1 Crocuta crocuta
GGACTGGCTATCCGTGGTCTTTTGTGGTTTCAAACAAACTTTAAGGTTTTTTATTCTAGCTCTTTAAAATTAATGGTGGTATATTGATGGGGATTGTATTAAATTAATAGTTTGTTTTGTGTAGTATAGTCATCTTAACAATGTTTGATCTTCCAACCCTGGAGCATGGAATGTTACTCCATTTCTTTGTGTCTTCAATTTCTTTCATAAACTTTTTATAGTTTTCAGAGTACAGACCTTTTACCTATTTAGTTAGGTTTATTTCTAGGTATCTTATTGTTTTTGGTACAGTTGCAAATGGGATTGATATCTTGATTTCTTTTTCTGGTGGTTTTTAATTAGTGTTTAGAAATGCAGGAGATATGTGCATGTTGGTTATGTATCCTGTGACTTTGCTGAATTCATGTGCTATTTCTAGCAATTTTTGGTGGAGTGTTTAGGATTTTCTGCTTAGAGAATTATATCTGCAAATAGTAAAAGTTTGACTTTTTCCTTGCCAATTTGGATGCCTTTTATATCTGTCTGTTGTCTGATTGCTCAGGTGAAGAATTCTAGTACTATGTTAAATAGTAATAATGATGAAAGTGGACAACCTTGTCCTGTTCCTCACTATAGAGGAAAAGCTCTCAGTTTTTCCCCATTGATGATGATGTTAATGTGGTTATTTCATATATGGCCATTAAGCTGTTGAGGTATGTTCTATATATACCTACTTTGTTGAGAGTTTTTATCAAGAATGGATGCTATAATTTTTCAAATACTTTTTATGCATCTATTGAGAAGATCATATTTTTCTTATCATTGTTTGTATTAAGGTGGTGGATCACATTGATTGATTTGAGAATACTGAACCAGCCCTGCAGCTCAGGGATAAATCCCACTTGATCGTGGTGAGTAATTCTTTTAATATACCATTGGATTTGATTTTCTGGTATCTTGCTGAGAATTTTTGCTTCCATCTTCATCAAGGATATTGGCCTATAATTCTCCTTGTTAGGGGATGTTTGTCTGGTTTTGGAATCAAGATAATGCTGGCCTTGTAGAATGAATTTGCAAGTCTTTTTTTTCTGTTTTTATTTTTTGTTTTGTTTTGTTTTGTTTTTGAAAAGTGTGGGAAAAATAGGTATTAAATCTTCTTTAAATGTCTGGTAGAATTCCTTTTGGAAGCCATTGGCCCCGGAATTTTTTTGGTTGGAAGATTTTTGATTACTGTTCCAATTTCTTTGTTGGTTATTAGTCTGTTCAAATTTTCTATTTATTCCTGTTTCAGTTTTGGTAGTGTGTATGCTTATTGGAAATTATCCATTTTTCCAGGTCGCCCAGTGTGTTGGCACATAATTTTTCATCATATTCTCTTATAATTGTTGGTATTTCTGAAGTGTTGTTTATAGTCTTTTCCCTTTCGTTGGTGATTTTTATTTATTTGGCTTCTCTCTCTCTTTCTCTCCTCTCTCTTTGATAAGCTGGCTAAGGCTTTATCAATTTTATTAATTCTTTCAAAGACCCAGCTCTTAGTTTCTTTGGTCTGATCTACTGTGCCTCTTTTGTTTCTATTTATATCTGCTCTAGTTTGTATTACTTCCTTTCTCCTTCTGGCTTTAGGTTTTATTTGCTGTTGCTTTTTATACGTCCATTAAGTGTAAGTTTACGTTGTGTATTTGAGTCCTTTCTTGCTTCTTGAAGTAGATCTGTATTGCAATATACTTCCTTCTTAGGACTGCCTTTGCTGCCTCCAAGTGATTTTGGACTGTAGTATTTCCATTTTCATTTGCTTTCAGGTACATTTTAATTTCATTGTTAACCCATTTATTATTTCAAATAATGTTTTCCTCCAAGTATTTTTAGTCTTTGAAATTTTTTTTGTGATTGACTTCAACTTTTATAGCATTATGGTATGAATATATGCATGGTATTATCTTGATTTTTTTGTACTTGTGGAGGGCTGATTTGTGACCCAGAATGTGATCTATTCTGGAGACTGATCCATGTGCGCTTGAGAAGAATGTGTATTTTTATGCTTTAGAATGAAATCTGAATAAGTAAGTCCATCCAGTCCAGTGTGTCTTTCAAAACCAGTTTCATTTTTAGTCTTCTGGTTAGATTATCCTTCCATTGTTCTAAGTGGGCTGTTAATTCTCCTACTATTATTGTATTATTGTCAGTTTCTTTATGTTTGTTATTAATTGATTTATATATTTGTGTGCCTCAAATATGGAGGAAAAATATTTATAATTTTCAGATATCTTTGATAGACTTCTTAATTATCACCAATTTAAAATGTTGATGTCTGATATAAGCATGGCTAATCTGGCTTTCTCTCAGCATCCATTAGCATAATAGATGGTTCTCCATGCCCTAACTTTCAATCTGGAGGTGTCATTAGGTCTAAAATGAGTCTCCTATAGGCATCATATAGATGGATCTTGCTTTTTTATCCATTCAGATACCCTATGTCTTTTGTTTGGAGAATTAGTACACTTACATTCAGGTTGAGTACCGTAGGATATGAGTTTCATTCCACGTGTTACTTATAAAGTTGGTGTTTCTGGCTATGTTCTCTTCTCCTTTGTAGTATTTGTTGCTTTTGGTCTTTTTTTTTTTTTTTCTTGCTTAATATTTCTTGCAGGGCTGGTTTAGTAGTTCTTAACTCCTTTACATTTTATTTGTCTGGGAATCCATCTCTCCATCTTTTCTTAATGACAGCCTTCCTGGATAGAGTATTCTTGGCTGCATATATTTTTCATTCAGCACATTGATTATAACCTGCCACTGCATTCTGGTCTGCCATTTCTCTGGACAGATCTGCTAGGAACTTAAATCTGTCTTCCCTTGTAGGTTAAGGACTTTTTTTTCCTTGCGGCTTTCAGGATTCTTTTCTTGCCTGTGTGTTTTGTGAATTTGACTATGATATGCCTTGGTGATGTATGGCTTTTGTTGAATTTAAAGGGAGTTCTGTTTCTTGGATTTTGAGTCTGTGTTCTTCCTCAGATTAAGTAAGTTTTCTGCTATAATTTGCTCATTTAACCCTTCTGCCTCTTTTTCTCTCTCTTCATCTTCTTAGAGTCCTATGACNCTTTTTAATTTCATTGTTAACCCATTTATTATTTCAAATAATGTTTTCCTCCAAGTATTTTTAGTCTTTGAAATTTTTTTTGTGATTGACTTCAACTTTTATAGCATTATGGTATGAATATATGCATGGTATTATCTTGATTTTTTTGTACTTGTGGAGGGCTGATTTGTGACCCAGAATGTGATCTATTCTGGAGACTGATCCATGTGCGCTTGAGAAGAATGTGTATTTTTATGCTTTAGAATGAAATCTGAATAAGTAAGTCCATCCAGTCCAGTGTGTCTTTCAAAACCAGTTTCATTTTTAGTCTTCTGGTTAGATTATCCTTCCATTGTTCTAAGTGGGCTGTTAATTCTCCTACTATTATTGTATTATTGTCAGTTTCTTTATGTTTGTTATTAATTGATTTATATATTTGTGTGCCTCAAATATGGAGGAAAAATATTTATAATTTTCAGATATCTTTGATAGACTTCTTAATTATCACCAATTTAAAATGTTGATGTCTGATATAAGCATGGCTAATCTGGCTTTCTCTCAGCATCCATTAGCATAATAGATGGTTCTCCATGCCCTAACTTTCAATCTGGAGGTGTCATTAGGTCTAAAATGAGTCTCCTATAGGCATCATATAGATGGATCTTGCTTTTTTATCCATTCAGATACCCTATGTCTTTTGTTTGGAGAATTAGTACACTTACATTCAGGTTGAGTACCGTAGGATATGAGTTTCATTCCACGTGTTACTTATAAAGTTGGTGTTTCTGGCTATGTTCTCTTCTCCTTTGTAGTATTTGTTGCTTTTGGTCTTTTTTTTTTTTTTTCTTGCTTAATATTTCTTGCAGGGCTGGTTTAGTAGTTCTTAACTCCTTTACATTTTATTTGTCTGGGAATCCATCTCTCCATCTTTTCTTAATGACAGCCTTCCTGGATAGAGTATTCTTGGCTGCATATATTTTTCATTCAGCACATTGATTATAACCTGCCACTGCATTCTGGTCTGCCATTTCTCTGGACAGATCTGCTAGGAACTTAAATCTGTCTTCCCTTGTAGGTTAAGGACTTTTTTTTCCTTGCGGCTTTCAGGATTCTTTTCTTGCCTGTGTGTTTTGTGAATTTGACTATGATATGCCTTGGTGATGTATGGCTTTTGTTGAATTTAAAGGGAGTTCTGTTTCTTGGATTTTGAGTCTGTGTTCTTCCTCAGATTAAGTAAGTTTTCTGCTATAATTTGCTCATTTAACCCTTCTGCCTCTTTTTCTCTCTCTTCATCTTCTTAGAGTCCTATGACATGCATGTTATTTTTTTAATAAGTCACTGAGCTCCCTAAGTCTATCTTAATGATCTGTTACCTTTTTGCCCCCTCTTTTCAATATCATATTTTCCGTAATTTTATCTTCTATACCACTAATTCATATCTCTGCTTCTTCCATACTCATTGTCATAGCATCTGTTTGAGTTTGTGTCTCAGTTATAGCATTTTTAATTTCAGCCTAATGATATTTTAAATTTTTAATCATTGCAGTAAGAGATTCTCTCATCTCTTTTATGCTTTTTAAGCTGTAGATAGAAGACTTATAATTGTTGTTTTAACATTCTAGTACAGAAATCTTACATATATCTGTATTGATTATATCCCTGACCATCATTTCTTCCTGTCCTTCTTTTCAGATGAATTCTTCCATCTTGTNAATAAAATACAAATTTTATACAAAAATATCAAATGAAGGTATATTTTGGTCTGCTATATAAGCGAAGCTTTATATCAAAAAGTAAAAAGAGGAAATTAAGAAAAAATAAAAATAAAAGTAAATTAAAATAAAATAAATTTTAATATAAAATGAAATAAAAATTTTTGGTCTTTCCATTTCCTGGGGGGAAAACAAAAGCAAAAGCAGAAGCAAAAAAACCCCAACAAACATTGAACAAACAAACAAACAAATGAAGCTAGATCCACTTTCCCCTAGTGCTGAAACTTCAGCACTCCATGTTCAGTAGACTCAAAGTGTGGAAGGGATTTATGGTGGCCTTCTGTGGGAAAGGCCAGCTGCTCTGATTCTCAGGCAGAGAACTAGCCCTAGTGGAGATGGGCCTGGAGGGCACAGTGGTGCAGGGCTTAGTGTAAAGGCTCCATTCTCTACTTGATGGTTCAGTTTATCTCCCTCAGGTTGATCAGTGTTGGTGGGCTAATGGTGAAAATGGCTTCACCCTGCTCTCTAGTGTCTGGAGTGAGAAGTTCACATCCTCACAGATGTGCCACGAATCACCCCTCCAGTGTCCTTGGCTTCCTTCAGCTCCCCATCTGCACCCTATCTGTGCCTGAGCTGTCTGCCTGCCAGGTGGCATCTCTCTCCTGAGTTTTATCTAAGGCACAAACTCTGCACTTAGGAGACCCCTGAGGCTATGACCATGCTGATCATCTGGGGGAAGGTCTTGCCGCACTATATCCAGTAGAATCTTGTCCCAGAAAATGTTTACATAGCAGTGGATCAGTTTATGGTAAATTGCAACACACAGCTGGTGCCACAGTTTGCCAAGGTGAAGCCCGGTGTCTTTGCTCCTATACAAGTGAATGGGCAGCTCTACGGCATTTACTGAGTCTTTTGTTCATAGAGAGGCCGTATTCCCTCTCCAGATACATTCACAGTAGGGGAACCACTCTTTCTCGTGCAACCTAGGGAATCCTCAGACTGCGCTGCATGCTCCTGGGGCTCTGCCCCACTTCCTCGCCAGAGCACTGCCAGGCACTGATCTCTGAAACATCAGACTTCATGTTCCACTCTTTATATAAACATAACTGGTGGTACTTAAATCTTCTTTCTCCTGTTCAATCCTCTTTCTCCTTTCAACTGTTTTGGGGGAACAGTTTTCTTGTGCAGTCCCTTGTACAGGTTTTCACTCTTTCTCTCTCTTTCTCTCTAGTTACTTTCGTGGGGACTGCTTTTGTTGCATGAAGTCAATCTTCCCACCTCTTTCTGCTCCACAAAAAGGGCTCCCTTCCCTCTATGGTACCATGGCTTTCCTTTTCCCCAGATTCATATTCTCCAAGTATATCTTTGATCCACACGATTAGTGTTTTTGCTATCACCACACTGAACTATTCTTGTTAAGGTTATTAGTGAGACTGCACCCTGCTATATATAATGGTCATTTTTAGGGCCTCATCATGCTGGATATGTCAGTTTTATTTTATAGAGTTGAACATTTTCTCTCTCCATGTAATACTTTCTTCACTTAGTGTTTAGGACACTCAAATCACCTGCTACCTAATTGGTGCCTTTTCGTCAATTTCTGTTGCTTATACACCCTCATATTTTTTACATTTTAGAAGTGGAATACCTCAGAAATCCATCCTTGGACCTCTTCTCTTTTCTACACACTTTTTCTAGGTAATCTCATCCAGCGTAATGACCTTAATTACCATTCATTATATAATAATTTGTCTGGTGTATGTTCCTCATTCTTGGGAGGGAACCTCTAAACTGTTGGAATTTTCCAAATCATAGACCTGTTTGTGTTATTGGGGCACCTTGGTCGCTCAGTCAGGTGAGTGTCTGACTTCAGCTCAGGTCATGATCTCATGGTTTGTGGGTTTGAGCCCCACATCAGCCTCTGTGCTGACAGCTCAGAACCTAGAGCCTGCTTTGGATTCTGTGTCTCAGTCTCTGTCCTTCCCTGGCTCATTCTCTCTCTCTCAAAAGTAAATAAACACTAGAAAAATAGAACTGTCTGTGTTATCATGGTAGGCCAAGACAATTTATGTCAATGAGGTCATTCATTGTGGGCCCCAAGTTAATGCTAATGAAATGAATCAGAATGGGAGCAAGGCACACCAAAAAGAACAACTTTGAGATTAGAGAGTTGAGACATTGAACCACATGATATTACCCTTACCTACTTGCTTGGTGAGAGGCAGAAGGCTAGATGTTGTGTTTAGTCACATGATCATTGAGTCAATCAGTCATGCCTAAGTTTTAATTTTATTGACATTCCAATAAAATTCTGGACAATGATTATAAACTTCCTTTTTGGTAAAAACATTGATGTGCTGGAAGGTGACTGATTTTGTGGGGAGAAGGGGGCAACACTGTGTTTAGAACTCTCCCAGACATTGCTATAAGTGCTTCTTTATTTGGCTGGTCCTGATTTTCAATCTGAATAATAAACTGTCATTGTAAGTATAGCACTTCCTTGTGTTCTGTGAGTTGTTCTAGTAAATTATCAAACCTTGGGGTAGCATGGGAACTCCGAAATTTGTAGCCAGTTGTTCAGAGTGTGAGTGGCCTGAGGATCTCTAAAATTATGGCTGGCATTGGACATAAGGGAAGCTTTGTTGAGAACTGTGCCTTTAAACTGTGTGGTCTGTGAAAAATACAGTATTNNNAAAATATGCTCACAAACTTCAGGTTTCTAATACCAGCCTGGAAATCTCCCTTAAACTACATTCATATATCCAGTAAATAATTATAAGATTCATCTGGATGTCTAAAGAACTCAATTTTAATAAGTTCAAAGGTAAGTCTCATTTTCTCCCCAAAATTTGATTCCCTAAAATTCTCCCCTATTCTAGTTAATGGTCATTCCATTTTGCCGACTCTTCAGAGCAAAACTTTTATTAGCTAATAATATAATATTTATAAATTAATGTAATTACTTTGCTCGAAACCATGTAAAGGTTTACTTAACCCCCAATCGCTGGAACAACCTACTAGATTTTGCACTATCTGGCCCATCTACTATCTCTGATCTCATGTCCTGCTAATATCTCATTTTTTCTCATACTATTATAGCCAGATGGGTCTCCTTTCAGTATTTTGAAAATTACAGTCTTGATACTTCTTCAGTATCAAAATGCTTCGGATTTTATCCACATTATTTGTTCCTTTATCTCCTTCAAGACTTTACTTGAATATCTACGTTATAGGCAGACCTTCACTAAACAGGCAATTAAAAACTATACAACTCTCTGTCACCTTCTCTACTCTATATTTTGTCTTTATAGCACATATCACTAATATTCTACATAGTTATTTTATTTCATGTACTTCTCCAGTAGAATGTAAGCTCTATTATGGCAGAAATTTTTGTTAGAACAGTGCCCNGAAAGAAGATTAACAATGAACAATTTTTAGTTATACTTACCTTTATGAGATATATGGTGTTGATTTATTTATACTTTAAGAAATAACGTTCCACCAACACAACAGGATAATCAAGGGAATCAAGTTTATATCTTTATGGCTACATTCAAGAAGTAGTTTTTTTCTTTGTTTTTCTTTTTTCAGTATAATAGCAAATTTTCAAACACTTATCTGTACTATTAAATGGATAATGTTATGTAGCTGTTAGAACTCCTAGATAACCTGATACTTAATAAAGAAGTGACCTAACCAAGTTTTCCTCTTAACAGTAAACAGAAGTTAGAAATTCCAGAAGGCAGTGGAGTAGGAGAACCCTAGATTCATCTCATCCTTTGAACACAACAAGATGATGAATCATTTGAATACCCCAGAAGTCAACCTAAAGACAGACAGATAAATTTCATAACCAAAGGGAGAGAGGAAGTCATATCAAAGAAGGTAGGAAAAGCAGAGACCTGGTTTAGGGGAGAAATGGATTACAGGTGCTGTGGAGGAGACAGAGCCATGGTTGTAGAGAAAGGTGAGAGAGAAAGCAGCACATAAGAGAATGCAAAAGAACATTTCCCCCAAAAGAACTGGTTGGGAAAATGAGAGGGGCTGATTTTCCTGAGTTCTGACAACTATGGCCTTAAAGATGAGTTTTAAAGGTCAACATGCTTGGCTAAGACAGAATCATTAAAGTGCTGTCTTACTCCTGAAAGGAAGGCAGGCCAACTGCCCAGGGACAGAAGCAAGGACACAGCAATCTGAAGAATTCTTGGGGCACAAGAAGGGAGATTATTCACTCCTCTAGGACTATATCCCTGAAAGGCAGCATTTACCGACATACCTCTCTGGGGAAAAAAGGTGCCTGCTGGCACCATTTCTCTCCTCTGCAACTCAAGATAAACACAGAGCCACGTGTAGGAAGCAGCTTAGTACCTACACTGGCTACGTAACTTGCTTACACCAAGTCTCATACCCCTGTGCTCCTCTCGCTCAGGGACGTCTCCTCTCACTCAAGCTTGGGTCAACCCCAGTGCAGTAGGCCCTGCTCAATCAAGTTTTCCTGAGTCTCAGTGTGGCATGGCTCTGCCCCAGAAGACCAGCACAAGACCCTGTCCACACCACATCCCTAAAGCCTTAAGTTTTTAAAAGTCAACATGCTTCGCTGGAATAGAGCCTAGAGACGGAGCTCTTAGAGAGAAGGCAAGCAAAAAACCTGATGGTAAATAGCGTGCAATCAACAATATGAAAAACACCTGAAGTACACGGGGGGGGAGACTATTAGCTCTTGTCAAAGTGCTTCCCTGAAAGGAAGCTTTCAGGGAAACAACTCTCACGGGACAAGGAACCTGGTTGGTGCAATTTCCCTCCTATGCTAGTGGACAGAACAACTTACATTAAACAATTTAGCACTCACATTAGCTTCCTAGCCTGTTTACAAGTCCCTCATCCCTGTGCTCTGACAGGACTGCTCCTCTCACTCAAGCTTGGCTCAGTCCCAGTGCAGTAGGCCCATTCACCCAAAGACCACCAGAAACCCCTACCTATACCATAATCCTCATCAGAGAGGTCTGAAGTGCTTTAATTCTAGTGGAAATAGTGTCAGGTCTCATTTAACAAGCAAATCAGAGCATAGCTACTTAAAAGTTACAATATTCTGGCCAAGGACCAAATACTTCCCAACTTCCCAGGAGATCCTCTGCAGACAATGGGACTGAAGGATAGAGCAGCCAAAATTCAATAGTAGAGTGCATGAAGCACACATCGGAGACACTCCCTGAAGTGTCAGGCTCTGACTATGACCTCTTCTTTATAAAGCCATTACTTTCAGGATCAGGAAATATAATAAGCTTTTCTAGCATATATAAGAAGGCAGAAGCTTATATAAAAATGCCAAGATGGAGGAATTCTTTCCGATGAAAGAACAAAGTAAAGTCATGTCCAGAGATCTAAGTGAAACAGATATAAGCAACATGCCTGGAGAAGAATTTGAAGGAACAATCATAAGGCTACTCACTGGGGTTTGGAAAAGAATGTAAGACTCCAGGGAGATGGTTGCCACAGAAATAAAAGAGTTTAAAAAGAATCAGTCAGAAATGAAGAATGCTACAGCTGAGATTGGAAACAGGCTTGATCTGATGAACAGCAGGCTGTCTGGAAGAGGTAGAGAAAAGAAAAAGTGAACAAAAGAAAGAAAAAATTATGGAACATGAGAATAGACATAGGGAACTTGGTGACTACATCAAATGCAATAACATTCGTATTATAGCAGTCACAGAAGAAAAAGAGAGAGAAAAAGGGGCAAAAAATTTATTTGAGGAAATAATAGTGGAAAACTTACCTATTCTGGATAAAGAAACAGACTTCCTGATCCATGAGGTGCAGAGAACTCCCACCAAAATAAACAAAAGCAAGTCAATACCAAGGTGTATTGTAATTAAATTTATCAAATATAACAATAAAGAAAACGATCAGAAAAGCAGCAAGACAAAAGAAGTCCCTAACTTACAAGAGTAGACCAATAAGTCTAGCTGCCAATTTCTCCACAGAAACTTGGCAAGCCAGAAGAGAGTGGCAAGACATATTTAAGGTGCTGAATGGGAAAAATCTGCAGCTAAAAATACTCTATTGAGAAAGGCTATCATTCAGAATAGAAGGAGAGAAAAAGAGGTTCTCAGACAACACAAAAGCTACAGTAGTTTGTGACCAGTAAACCAGCCATGCAAGGAATATTAAAGGGAACTCTTTGAGTAGGGACAAAAAGACCAAAAACAAACAAGACTTCCAAAGAACAGAGAATATCTCCAGAAACAAGGACAAAGAAATTAATAAAATGGCACTAAATGCATACCTATTAATACTATCTCTGAATGTAAATGTACAGAATGTTCCAATCAAAAGACACAGGTTTTTAGAATGGATAAAATAACAAGACCTACCTACATGATGCCTACAAGAGATTAATTTTAGGACTAAAGATACCATTTGGGGGAAAAAAAAAAAAAGATACCTCTTTGGGTACCTGGGTGTTTCAGTCAGTTAAGAGTCCAACTTCGGCTCAGGTCATGATCTCTCAGTTCATGAGTTTGAGCCCTGGATCAGGTTCTGTGAAGACAGTGTGGAGCCTGGAGCCTGCTTCAAGTTCTGTGTCTCCCTCTCAATCTGTCCCTCCTCTGTTCATGTTCTGTTTCTCTCTTTCTCTCAAAAATAAATAAACATTAAAATTAAAAAAAAATAACTAAAGACACCTGTAGATTGAAAGTGAGGGGATGGAGAAATATTTATCATGCAAATGAACATCAAAAGAAAGCCAGAGTAGCAATACTCATACCTGACAAAGAAGACTTTAAAGTTTGTAACAAGAGATGAAAAAGGGCACTATATATGTCATAATAAAGGGGATAATACAACAAAAAGATCTAAAATTTGTAAATATATGTGTGCCAAAAAAGGAGAACACAATTATATTTAAAAAAGTAATAACAAAAACAAAACAACTCATTGATAATAATACAATAACACTAGGAGACTTAAACACCTTAGTTACATCAATGGATAGATCAACTAAGGAGAAATTCTACAAGGAAACAATGGCTTTGAATGACACACTAGACCAGATAAACTTCAGATATATTCAGAACATTCCATCTTACAGCAACAGAATATGCACTCTTTTCAAGTGGACATGGCAGATACTCCAGAATAGATCACATAGTAGGTCAGGAATCAGGCTTCAACGAGTACAAAATGATTGTGATCATGCCATGTGTATTTTCTGACCACAACAGTATGAAATATAAAGTTTATCACAAGAAAAATTATGTAAAGTCCACAAATACATGGATGTTAAACAACATGCTATTGAGTAATGAATGGGTAAATTAGGAAATGAAAGACATTTTGCTGAGAACAAACTGAGGGTTGAGGGGAGTGGGGGAGAGGAGAAAGGGAGTGATGGGCATGGAGGAGGATACTTGTTGGGATGAGCACTAGGTGTTATATGGAAACCAACTTGACAATAAGCTATAAAAAAAAGATATATGGAAACAAATGAAAATGAAAACACAATTGTTGAAAACTGGGATGCAGCCAAAATAGCACTAAGAAGGAAGTATATACAATCCTACCTCAATAAACAAGAAAAATCTCAAATAAACAACCTAACCCTACACCTAAAGGAGCTATAAAAATAGCAACAAAATAAGCCTAAAGGCAGCAGAAGGAATACAAACTAAAACAAACAAATATGAAACAAAACAAAAACCAAAAACCAAAGAACAGTAGAGCAAACCAATGAAAGCACACGGTGGTTCTTTCAAACATTAATAAAACGGTACCCCCCCTCCAGCTAGACTTATCAAAAAAGAGAAAGGACCCAAATAAATAAAATCAAGTGAGAATGGAGAAATAACAACAAATACTACATAAATACAAACAGTTATAAGAGAATATTATGAAAAACTATATGCCAAGGAATTGGACAACCTGGAAGAAATGGATAAATTCTTAGAAACATATAAGCTACCAAAAGTGAAATAGAAGAAAATAGAAAACTTAAANNTTCACAGACTTGCTTTATCAAACATGTAAAGAAGATTTAATACCTATTAATCTCAAACTATTCACAAAAATATAAAAAGACCAGAAATTTCCAAATGAGGTCAGCATTACCCTGATACCAAAATCAGATAAACATTCTACAAAATATAAGGACATTCTACAAAAGTAAAAGGAAATAAAAAAGAAAAAATAAATCAAAGGCCAATATCCCTGATGAATTTAGATGTAAAAACTCTCAGTAAAATATTAGCAAACCAAATCCAACAGTACATTAAAAGAATCATTCACCACAATGAAGCAGGAAGTCTTCCTGGGCTGCAGGGGTAGTTCAATATTTGCAAATCAATCAACATGATAAAAACATCAATAAAAGAAAGTATAAGAACAATATAATCTTTACAATAGATGCAGAAAAAGCATTTGACCCGACATAACATCCATTCATAAATACCTCAACAAAGCAGTGTTAGAGGAAACATACCTCAACATAATAAAGCCCATATACAAAAAACTCAGAGTTAATATAATCCTCAATGTGGAAAAACTGAGAGCTGTCCCTCTACAGCCAGAAACAACATACTCTCACCACTGTTATTTAACATATTATTGGATGTCCTACTCACAGCAATCAGACAACAAAAAGAAATAAAACACTTCCAAATCAGCAAGGAAGAAGTCAAACTTTAATTATTTGCAGATGGCATGATACTCTATATAGAAACAAAATATTGATAACTGATAGAAGAATTCAGTAGTCACAGGATACAAAATAAACATAAGGAAATTGTTACATTTCTATACATCAAAAATGAAGCAGCAAAAAGAGAAATCAAGGAAGAGATACCATTTACAATTGCATCAAAAACCATAGTAGGGATGCCTGGGTGGATCAGGGGGTTTGGCGGTGAACTTCAGCTCAGGTCATGATCTCACAGCTCCTGAGTTTGAGCCTCGCATTGGGCTCTGTGCTGATAGTTCAGACCCTGGAGCCTGCTTCAGATATTTTGTCTCTCTCTCTTTGTCCCTTCCCTGCTCATTCTCTTTCTGTCTCTACTCAAAAATAAATGAAACATTAAAAAAAAATAGGATACCTAGGCATAAACCTAATCAAATAGGTAAAAGATCGGTACTCTGAAAACTATTAAAAGCTGATGAAAGAAATTGAAGATGGTACAAAGAAATGGAAAAAATATTTCATACTCATGGATTGGATGAACAAATATTAAAAAGTCTATAGTATACAAAGAAATCTACACATTTAATACAATGTCTATCAACATACGGACAGCATTTTTCACAGAACTGGAACAGACAATCCTAAAATTTGTATGGAATCACAATATAGGAGCCTAAGCAACCTTGAAAAAGAAAAGCATATATAGAAGCATCACAGTTCTGAACTTCAAGTTATATTGCAAAGCTGTAGTGATGAAACAATATGGTACCAGCACAAAAATAGACATATAGGTAAACAGTGGATGAGGGTGCCCGTTTCTCCATATCCTTGCCTCTTTACTTCTAATATGTGAGATGGACTATATGTGAATTATAGGCTTGTGGTAAAATTCACTTTGTGTACATATTCTTTTTATTTCTTTTGTTTGCTGCCCTTGTGTTCTGTTTTGATCTTCTACTTGACTAATTGTAAATTTCAAATTTTTCATGTACTACTTCTGCATTAATAAGTTCAAACATCAGTGTTTAAAATTTTTCATCTCTCTCAAGGCTAAGTGTTGATTATATTCCATCTAATCAAAATAATGGGTTCCAATCTCACTAAGGTTTTATAGCATGAAGAAATTGGACAAAGATGTATAAAATCAGTTATGTTTTGTTTAGAATTGCATAAGAGATACATATAATAAAACAAAACTCAATATAGACATCTGATTAAAGAATGGAAGAAAAATATGTTTTATAGTAAATAGAATTCTATGCTTGAGTACTTGAGTTTGAACTGTACATTTCTGACATTTATTAACTGAATGACATTTTATAAACTTTTCAAGTCTTTTTATCTTTTTCAGTAAAACAAGAATTATAATATATACCTCACAGAATAATCCTGAGGACTAATGTACTTTATGTCCCATTACACACAATGAAAGCATTTAAAATGAGTTGCAAGTAAAGTTTAATGATTTTTATTCACAAATAAACTTTTTGTAATGAAATGAAAAATAGTTGATTTTCATAAAATGATATTTTCTTATTTGTTATTTGGGGGGAAGTTTGATATTTCTGCTTTTCTCATTCAACAGTGTTCATATACCAAGGCTTGAAGATGAACAGCTTTTGCATAAATCCTCATTATTCCTTAATAGAGTCAACACAAGTAGAATAACTATGTTATTAATTCGTTAGGCCAACAATGGCTTACTATTTATCATATACACAGCAATTCTCCTAATATTACAGAAGACATATAAACATTTGAGGTTTGATTGGATAACCTTAACTATATTGATACAATTCTCACACAAGTTACCTATTATCATCTAATTATGAAGTCAAAGTCACATATTTCTTTTTTTTAAATTTCTATTTGAGTACAGTTGATACACAATGCTAAATTAGCTTCAGGTATACAACATAGTGATTCAACATCTCTATGTTATCAGCTATTCTTACCACAAATGTAGCTATCACCTGTCACCTTACACCACTATTACATCATTGACTATATTCCCTGTATTACATGTTTTATTCCTGTGACTTATGCATTCCATAACTGGAATCCTGTATCTCCCACTCCCTTTTATCCATTTCTTTTTAATTTAATTAATTAATTTTTAAATGTACATCCAAGTTAGTTAACATATATATATATGTTAACACACACACACATATATATATATATAGAGAGAGAGAGAGACAGAGAGAGAGAGACAGAGAGATACAGAAGGAGAGACAGAGACAGAGAGAGACAGAGCATGGATGGGGGAGAGGCAGAGAGAGAGAGAAAGACACAGAATCTGAAGCAGACTCCAGGCTCTGAGCTGTCAGCACAGAGCCTGATGCAGGGCTCAAACCCATGGACCATGAGATCATGACCTGAGCCAAAGTTGGACGCTTAACCGACTGAGCCACGCAGGCACCCCACACCACTTCTTCTTTATCCATTTATCTGTTGGTGGACATTTGAACTCTTTCCATACTTTGGATATTGTTGCTACTGCTGCTATAAATATTGGGGTGCATGTGCCCCTTTGAAACAGCACACCTGTATCCCTTGGATAAATATCTAGTAATGCAGTGCCTGGGTCATAGGTACTATTTTTAATTTTTTGAGGAACCTCCATACAGTTTTCCAGAGTGACTGCACCAGTCTGCATTCCCACCAGTAGTGCAAAGAGATCCTCTTTCTCCACATCCTAGTCAAAATCTGTTGACTGAGTTGTTAATTTTAGCCATTTCAACAGGTGTGAGGTGGTATCTCATTGTGGTTTTAATTTGTATGTCCCTGATGATGAGTCATGGTGAACATTTTTTCATCGGGCTGTTACTCATCTGGATGTCTTTTTTGGAAAAGTATCTATTCATGTCTTTTGCCCATTTCTTCAATAGATTATTTGTTTTTGTTTTTTTTTTTTGAGTGTTGAGTTTAACAACTTCTTTATAGAATTTAGATACTAATCCTTTATCTGATATGTCATTTTCCAATATCTTATCACATTCCATTGGTTGCCTTTTAGTTTTACTGATTGTCTCCTTCACTGTGAAGAAGCTTTTTATCTTGATGAGGTCCCAATAATTTTTGCTTTTGATTCCCATGCCTCCAGAAACATGGTGAGTATAAAGTTGCTGTGGTAGAGACCGAAAAAGTTTTTGCCTGCTTTTTCCTCTAGGATTTTGATGGCTTCCTGTGTTACATTTAAGTATTTCATCCATTTTGAGATTATATTTGTGTATGGTGTAAGAAAGTGGTCCCGGTTCATTTTGCTGCATGTTACTATCCAGTTTTCCCAGCACCATTTGCTGAAGAGACTGTCTTTATTCCGTTGGATGTTCTTTCCTGCTTTGTCAAAGATTAGGGGGCCATATGTTTGTGGATACATTTAGGGATTCTCTATTCTGTTGCATTTATCTGAGTGTCTGTATTTGTGCCACTACCATACTGCCTTGGTGATTACAGCTTTGTAATAATACATCTTGAAGTCCTGGATTGTGATACCTCCAGGTTTGGTTTACTTTTTCAGGATTGCTTTAACTATTCGGGGTCTTTTCTGGTCCATACAAATTTTAGGATTGTTTGTTCTAGCTCTGTGCAGAATGCTGGTGTTATTTTGATAGGGATTGTTTTGAATATATAGATTGCTTTGGGTAATATTGACATTTTTAAATATTTTTTCTTCGTATCCAGGAGCATGGAATATTTTCCCAATTTTTTGTGCCCTCTTCAATTTCTTTTGTAAGCTTTCTATAGTTTTCAATGTATAGATTCTTCACCTTTTTGGTTAGATTTATTCCCAGGTATTTTATGTTTTTTTTGTGCAATTGTAAATGGGCTCAATTCCTTGATTTCTCTTACTGTTACTTCATTATTGGTGTATAGGAATGCAACTCATTTCTGTGCATTGATTTATATCCTGTGACTTTGCTGAATTCTTGGATCAGTTCTAGAAGTTTTTTGGTAGAGTGTTTTGGGTTTTCCATATAAAGTATCATGTCAACTGCGAGGAGTGAAAGTTAGGCTTCCTCCTTGCCAATTTGGATGTCTTTTATTCCTTTGTGTTGTCTGATTGCTTAGGCTAGGACTTCCAATACTATGTTGAATAACCGTGGCAAGAGTCGATATCCCTGTCTTGTTCCTGACCTTAAGGGGAAACCTCTCAATTTTCCCCATTGAGGATATATTAGTTGTGGGTCTTTGATATATGGCTTTTATGATCTTCAGGCATCATCCTTTTATCCCTAGTTTCTTGAAGGTTTTTATCAAGAAAGGATGCAGTATTTTGTCAAGTGCTTTTTCTGCATCTATTGAAGGGTCATGTGGTTCTTTTCTTTTATTGTTGTGATGTGTCACATTGATTATTTTGTGGATACTGAATCAGCCCTGCATCCCAGGTATAAATCCTACTTGGTGGTGGTGAATAATTCTTTTAACATTGTAGGATCCTGTTGACTAGTATCTTGTTGAGAATTTTTATATCCACATTCATCAGGAAAATTGGTCTGTAGTTCTCCTTTTTATTGGGGTCTTTGGTTTTGGAATCAAGGTAATGTTGACTTCATAGTATGAGTTTGGAAGTTTTCCTTCCATTTCTATTTTTTGGAACAGTTTCAAAGAATAGGTGTTAACTCTTCTTTAAATGTTTCATAGAATTCCCCTCTCAAGCTATATGACCTTGGACTCTTGTTTGTTGGGAGATTTTTGTTTACTAATTCAATTTCTATACTGGTCATGGGTCTGTTCAAATTTTCGATTTTGTCTTATTTCTGTTTTTGTAGTTTATAAGATTCTAGGAATTTGTCCAATTCTTCCAGATTGCCCAATTTATTGCTGTATAATTGCTCATAATATTCTCTTCTTGTTTGTATTTCTGCTGTGTTGTCTGTGATCTTTCATTCTTGATTTTATTTATTGGGGTCTTGTCCTTTTTCTTTTTGATCAGACTGGCTAGGAGTTTATCAATTTTGTTAATTCTTTCAAAGAATCAGCTCCTGGTTTCATTGACCTGTTCTACTGCTTTGTTGTTGTTGTTGTTTGTTTTGTTTTGTTTTTCTTGGTTTTGATAGCATTGATTTATGCTCTAATCTTCATTATTCCCCATCTTTTGCTGGTTTGGGGTTTTATTTGCTGTTCTTTTTCCAGCTCCTTAATAAGGTGTAACGTTAGGTTGTGTATCTGAGACTTTTCTTCCTGCTTTAGGAAGGCCTGGATTGCTATATACTTCCCTCTTATAACTGATTTTGCTACATCCCAGAGGTTTTGTGCTGTAATGTTATCATTTTCACTGGCTTCCATGTACTTTTTAATTTCTTTTTTAACTTTTTGGTTAGCCCATTCATTCTTTAGTAGGATGTGCTTTAGTCTCCAAGTATTTGCTGTCTATCCAAAATTTTGTGGTTGATTTCTAGTTTCATAGCGTTGTGGTCTGAAAATATGCACAGTATGATCTCGATGTTTTTGTGCTTCTTGACGGCTGATTTGTGTCCTAGTATGTGATCTATTCTGGAGAATGTTTCATGTGCCCTTGAAAAGAATGTGTATTCTGCTGCTGTAGGATGAAATGTTCTGAATATATCTGTTAAGTTCATCTGGTCCAGTGTGTTATTCAAAGCCATTGTTTCCTTGTTGACTTTTTTTTTTAAATATTTTTATTTATTTCTAGGAGAGAGAGAGAGAGACAGCATGAGCAGGGGAGGGTCAGAGAGAGAGGGAGACACAGAATCTGAAACAGGCTCCAGGCTCTGAGCTGGCAGTCAGCACAGAGCCCGACGCGGGGCTCGAACCCACGAACCGCGAGATCATGACCTAAGCGAAAGTCGGACGCTTAACCGACTAAGCCACCCAGGCGCCCCCCTTGTTGACTTTTTGATTAGATTACCTGTCCATTGTTGTAAGTGGGGTGTTGAAGTCCCCTATTATTATGGTATTATTATCAATTAGTTTCTGTATGTTTGTAATTAATTGATTTATATCTTTGGATGCTTCCACTTTTGAAGCATACATGTTTACAATTGTTAGATTTTCTTTGTGGATAGACCCCTTAATTATGATATAATGCCCTTGTTCATCACTTGTTACAGGCTTTATTTTAAAATCTAGACTCTCTAATATCAGTATGGCTACTCCGGCTTTGTTTTGGTGAACATTAGCAGGACAGATGGTTCTCCATCCCCTTTCTTTCAATTTGAAAGTGTTGTTAGGTCTAAAATGGATCTCTGGTAAACAGCATATAGGTGGATCTCGTTTTCTTATCCATTCTGTTATCCTATGTATTTGTATATGTGCTGCCGAAGTGAGCACTGTTATCCTATGTATTTGATTGGAGCATTTAGTCCATTGGCATTTAGAATTAGTACTGAAAGATATGAATTTATTGCCATTATATTGCCTGTAAAGTTAGAGGTTCTGGTGGTGTTCTCTGGTCCTTTCTAGTGTTGTTGCTTTTGGTCTTTTTTGTTTTGTTTTGTATTATATCCCCTCAGAGAGCCCCCCTTAAAATTTCTTGCCGGGCTGGTTTAGTGGTCATGAACTCCTTTGGTTTTTGTTTTTCTGGGATTTTTTAAATCTCTCCTTCTATTTTGAATGAAAATGCTCTATCAGGGTTTCTCTTCTTAGTCAAGCTAGACTCTGTCCCAGCACAGTGGTCCTCTGTCCCAGAAGACCATCATAAACCTTTCCCACACATCTCCAGACCAGGGAGTTCTGCATGGCTTCAGTTCTGGAGGAAGTGATGTCATCTCATTTCAAAAGCAGACCAGAGCACACTTAGTTAAAACTCACCACATTTATGCCTGGGACTAAACACTGCCCACAGCAGGCACAGAGAACCTCTGCAGACAACTGACCTGAAGGACAGAGCAGCCAAATACAATAGCAAAGAACACACAGCACATAGTAGAGAACACTATGGAAGCACCAGGCCCTAAACATTACATTACCTCTTCTTCTTAAAGCTTATATTTTCAGAAGCATGAGACATAATTAAATTTTCTAATACAGAGAAAAAGGGAGAGACTTAGACAAAAGGCCAAGATGCAGGAAATTATCCCACATGAAAGATCAAGATAAGATCATGGCTACATATCTAAGGGAAACATGTTAATAACATGCCTGGTGTGGAATTTAAGAAACAATCATAAGAGGGCACCTGGGTGGCTCAGTCGGTTAAGCGTCCGACTTCGGCTCAGGTCATGATCTCACGGATCGTGGGTTCAAGCCCCGCATCGGGCTCTGTGTTGACAGCTAGCTCAGAGCCTGGAGCCTGCTTCAGATTCTGTATCTCCCTCTCTCTGTGTGACCTTCCCCTGCTCACGCTGTCTCTCTCTCTCTCTCTCTCTCTCAGAAATGAATAAAAAGCATTAAAATTTAAAAAAAAGAAACAATCATAAGAACACTTACTGGGCTTGAGAAAAGAATAGAACACATAAGGGAGACATTTACCACAGAGAGAAAAAAGTTTAAAAATAAATTGAACAGAGACGAAGAATGCAAAAAATGAGATTGGAAACAGGCTTAATGGAATGAACAGCTGAATGGAAAAACCAGAGGGAAGAATTAGTGACATAGAAAACACAATAATAGAAAACAATAAAGCTAAAAAAAAAAGAGAGAGGAATAAAAATTATGCAACATGAGACTAAACCTATAGAAAACTCTGTGAATCCATCAAACATAATAATATCCATATTTTGGAGTCCCATAAGAAGAAGAGAGACAAATCGGGACAGGCAATTTATTTGAAGAACAATATGTGAAAAGTTCCTAATATGAGGAAGGAAATAGGCATCCATATGCAGGAGGCACAAAGAACTCTCATCAAAATCAACAAAAGCAGGCCAACACCAAGATATACTGTAATTAAAATTGCAAAATACAGTGATAAAGAAAAAAAATCTTTTAAAAAGCAAGGAAAAAATGTCCTTAACTTACAAGGGAAGACCCATTAGGCTAGCTGGGGATATCTTCACCAAAACTATGTGAGCCAGAAAAGAGTGGCATAATATATTCGAAGTGCTGAATGAGAACAATCTGAAGTCAAGAATACTCAATACAGGAAGGCGAACAGAACAGAAAGAGGGATAAAGAGTTTCCCAAACAAGAGCCTTCTGAGTGGCTCAGTTGGTTATGCATCCGACTTCAGCTCAGGTCATGATCTCACAGTTTGTGGATTCAAGCCCCATGTAGGGTTCTGTGCTATCAGTGTAGAGCCTGAAGCCTGCTTTGGATTCTGTGTCTCCCTCTCTCTGTCCATCCCCCACTCACACTCTGTCCCTCTCTCTCAAAAATAAACATTAAAAAAATTTTTTTAAGAGTTTCCTAAACAAAAATGAAAGGAGTTTGTGACCATGAAAACAACACTGTATGAAATAATAAAGGGGACTTTTTGAGTTCAATGATGAAACCAAAAGTGACAAAGACAATAAAAGGATTACAGAAAATATCCAGAAACAATGAAAAAACATGTAATTACATGGCAATAAATACATATCTATCAATAATTATTTGAATGTAAATGAACTAAATGCCTCAATCAGAAGACATAGGTATCAGAATAAGAAAAAAAAAAAAAAAGACTCATCTAAATGCTGCCTAAAAGAGATAATTTGAAACCTAAAGACACCTGCAGATTGACAGAAAGGGGGTGGAAAAACATTTATCATGCAAAGGAATGACAAAAGAAAGCTGGAGTAGCAACACTTATATTGGACACAGTGGACTTTAAAACAAAGACTGTACAAAGAGACAAGGATATTATATAATCAAAAGAGTACAATCCAACAAGAAATATAAAAATTGCAAAGATTTATGCACCAAACATGAAGCAACTAAATATGTAAAACTATTAATATAAACATATGAAATTAATTGATAATAACACAATAATAGTAGAGGATAAAACACCCAGCTTACACCAATGGACAGACCACTGAAACAGAAAATAAACAAGTAAATAATGCCTTCAAATAACACACTGGACCAGATGGATTTAACAGATATATTTAGAACATTCCATCCTAAAACAGCATAGTACACATTATTTCCAAGTGCACATAGAGGTCTCTCCAGAACAGATCAGATATTAGCTCACAAAACAGGCCTCAACAAATACAAAAACTGAAATTATACCCTGCACTTTTTCTAGCCATAGTGCTATGAAACTAGAAGTCAACCACAAGAAAAAAATCTAGGAAGACCACAAATATGTGGAGGTTAAACAATATGCTACTAAACAATGAACTGGTCAACCAGGAAATCACAGAAGAAATTTAAAAATATACATGGAAAGAAATGAAAGTAAAATTACTTTCCAAATGATCCAAAAAGTATTCCTAGGAGGGAAGTTTATGGCAATATAAGCCTACATCAACAAACAATAAAAATCTCAAATAAACAACCTGACCCTGCACCTAATGGAGCTAGAAAAGGAACAAGTGAAGCCCAAGGCCAGGAGGAGAATTGAAATAAAGATTCAAGCAGAAATAAATGATATAGAATTTAAAAACAATAGAAAAGAACTGGTTCTTTGAAAAAAAAATAAAATTGATAAACCTCTAGCCAGACTTGCCAAAAATGAAAGGACCCAAATAAATACAATTATAAATGTGATGGGAGAAATAACAACCAACACGACAGAAATACAACTATAAGAGAATATTATGAAAAACTATATGCCAACAAATTGGAAAACCTGGAAGAAAGTGATAAATTCCTAGAAACATATAAACTACCAAAACTGAAACAGGAAGAAATAAAAAACCTCAAACAGACTGAAAAATGAAACACTAATTTAAAAAATTCTCAACAAAAGAAAGTTCAAGACCAGATGGCTTCACAGGCAAATTTTTTCCAAATATTTAAAGAAGAGTTAATACATATTCTTCTCAAATTATTCCAAAAAAATAGAAAAGGAAGGAAAATATCTGAACTCATTGTATACGTTCAGCATTATCCTGACACAAAACCAGATAAAGATTCTAATAAAAAAAGGAACTACAAGCCAATATCCCTGATGAACACAGACATTAAAATTCTCAATAAAATACTTGCAAACTAAATAAAAACAATTATTCACATAATCAAGTGGGATTTATTCCTGTATTGCAAGCATAGTTCAATATTTGCAAATCAATAGCATGATATGCCACATTAGTAAAAAAAAAAGAGATAAGAACCATATGATCATTTCAATAGATACAGAAAAAGCATCTGACAAAGTATAACATCTATTCATGATAAAAAGCTTCCACAAGGGAACATACCTCAACATAATAAACATCATATATGAAAAACCCACACCTAATATCATTCTAAAGGGGGAAATCCTGAAACCTTTTCCTCTAGGGTCAGGAATGAGACAGGAATATCCATTCTCACCACTGTTATTTATCATAGTACTGAAAGTCTAACCACAGCAATCAGACAATAAAATAAATAAAGGCATCCAATCAGCAAAGAAGTAAAACGTTCTCTATATGCAGATGACATGATTATTTACAAAACCCTAGAGACTCCACCTAAAAATTGCTAAAATTAATCATTGAATTCAGTAAGTTCCCATAATACAGAATCAATTTAGAGAAATCTATTGCATTTTTATACTCCAATAATTAAGCAGCAAAAAGAGAAATTAAAGAAACAATCAGATTAACAATTGCATCAAAACAATATGATACCTATGAATAAATCTTGCCAAACAGGTGAAAGACTTGTACTCTGAAAACTATAAAACACTGATGAAAGAAATAGAAGATAACAGAAATAGAAAAAGATTCACTCATGGATGAAAAGAAAAAAATTTGTTAAAATATATATACTATACAAAGCAATACACACATTTAATACAATCCCTATCAAAACACAACCAGCATTTTTCATAGAGCTAGAACAAACAATCCTAAAATTTGTATGGAATCACAAAAGATCCCAAATTGCCAAAGGAATATATATATATCCGACTTTGGCTCAGGTCATGATCTCACAGTCAATGTGTTCGAGCCCTGCATCTGGCTCTATGCTCAGAGCCTGAAGCCTGCTTCGGATTCTGTGTCTCCCTCTCTCTCTGCCCCTCCCCTGCTTGCTCTCTGACTCTATCAAAGTAAAATAATGACATAAAAAAATAAAAAAATAAAAAAACACTCAGTTTGTCCTGTATCCTTAAGAGGACCCCTCTCTTTTCTCTCCCTCCCATTCCT
>NW_027528074.1:49173-50196 GCF_008692635.1 Crocuta crocuta
TGTGTTCATCTGTTTTTTTTTTTCATAAATTCCACATATGAATGAAAGTATACTGTATTTGTCTTTCTCTGATTGACTTATTTGTCTTAGCATAATACATTTTGGCACCATCCACATCATTGCAAATGGTGAGATTTCATTCTTTTGATGGCTAATTTCCACTGAATATATATACCGCATATTATTTATCCATTCATCAGTTGATAGACATTTGGGAGCTCTCCATAGTTTGGCTGTTGTTGATAATGCTGCTATAAACATTGGGGTGCATGCACCCCTTTGAATCTGAATTTTTGCAACCTTTGGGTAAATATCTAATACTGCAATTGCTGAATCCTAGGGTAGTTCCATTTCTAGTTTTTTGACGAACCTCCATACTGCTCTGCAGAGTGAGTGCACTAGTTTAAATTCCCAACAATAGTGTAAGAGGGTTCCCCTTTATCCATGCCAACACCTGTTGTGTCTTGTGTTATTAATTTTAGCCATTCTGAAAGATGTGAGGTGATATTTCATCATGGTTTTAGTTTGTAGTTCTTTGATGATAAGTGATATTGGGCATCTTTTCATTTGTCTCTTAGCCTCTGGATGTCTTCTTCGGAAAAATGTTTTTTTCATGTCTTGTGCCCCTGTCTTAACTGGGTTGTTTGCGTTTGGGTGTTGAGTATGATAAGTTCTTTATAGATTTTGGATACTAACCCTTTATCAGATATGTCATTTTCAGATATCTTCTCCCATTCTGAAGGTTGCCTTTTAGTTTTGCTGATTGTTTGGTCTTTGGGTTTTGTTTTTGTTTTTGTTTTTTGTTTTTTGCTGTGCAGAAACTTTTTATCTTGATGAAGTCCCAGTAATTTATTTTTGCTTTTGTTTCCTTTGCCTTTGGTGATGGTTCTATAGGAAATTGCTCAGGCTGAGGTCAAAAAGGTTGCTGCCTATGTTCTATATTCTCTTTGAGATTTTGATGGCTTCCTGTCTCACAGTTAGGTCTTTCATGTATTTTGAATTTTTTTTTTTTTTTTTTTTTTC
>NW_027528074.1:50340-67036 GCF_008692635.1 Crocuta crocuta
ATTTGTTGAAGGAACTACCTTTTTTTTTCCTATTGGATATTCTTTCCTGCTTTGTTGACAATGAGTTGACCATACAGTTGACAATGAGTTGGGTCCATTTCTCCTTCCTTCCTTCCTTCCTTCCTTCCTTCATTCATTCATTCCTTTCTTTCTTTCTTTTATTTTTTTGAAGGATTCACTCTCTAACAAACATTTACCAACATTTATTAAGTATCTGTTATGTAACAACTAGACTAAAATAGTCCCTAGCTCATGGAGANTAAGAAAATTTATTGTCAAGTTGGCTAACATACACTGTATGCAGTGTGCTCTTGGTTGTGGGGCTATACTCCTGTGATTCATCACTTACGTATGCCCAGTGCTCATCCCAACAAGTGCCCTACTCAGTGCCCATCACCCATCTTCTCTTCTTCCGCATCCCCCCCCATAAACCTTTAGTTTGTTCTCTGTATTTGAGTCTTTTATGGTTTGCTTCCATCCTTCCATCTCTGCTAGTAACTATTTTCCCCCCTCCCTTCCCCTATGGTCTTCTGTTAAGTTTCTCAAGTTCCACATATGAATGAAGACATATGATTTATTTTTCTGACTGACTTATTTCACTTAGCATAATACCCTCCAGTTCCATCCACATTGTTGCAAATGGCAAGATTTCATTCTTTCTCATTGCCAAGTAGTTATTCCATTGTATATATAAACCACATCTTCTTTATCCATTCATCAGTTGATGGATATTTAGGCTCTTTCCCTAATTTGGCTATTTTTTTAAAAATTTTTAACATTTATTTATTTTTGAGACACAGAGAGACAGAGCATGAACAGGGGAGGGGCAGAGGGAGGGGGAGACAGAATATGAAGCAGGCTCCAGGCTCTGAGCTATCAAGGCTCGAGCTCACAGACTGTGAGATCATGACCTGAGCTGAAGTCAGGCGCTCAACTGACTGAGCCACCGAGGCACCCCATAATTTGGCTATTGTTGAAAGTGCTGCTATAAACATTGGTGTACATGTACCCCTATGAATCAGCACTCCTCTATCCTTTGGATAAATTCCTGATAGTGCTGTAGCAGGATTCTTGTATAGAGAGTTGTGACGCCAAGGCTTTTTAATTTCCAGGAAACAATTTTATTCCTGCTGGCACTGCTCAGTTGGGTTCCGAACTGAGCCGAACATCATGCGGCATAGTTTTTTAAAAATACATTTTCTCTATTTCTTTCTCTACCATATATGGTAACACACATAAACATGCAGTCGATTAAATAGTCTCAGTTTACAAGGTCATGAGGCATGTTGTCACATAGGCACATAGCCAAGTTACCTTGAACTTTTATCTGTCTCCTTAGGGAGTGAACGCTACCACATTCCCCACTTTGATGCTCAGACCCCTCCATTTCTGGTCAAAGAGCATCATCTTGGTTTAGAGATTTATATTTCCATAAAATCATTACATGAGTGGCTGTCTTTCTTTCAACCATGGCTACAATGAGACTGGAGACAGACCATAAAATCAAGGGAGGTAAGCAGAGTAAGATCAAGCACCCTCCCAAAATTAGGAGGATAATTCCCATGAGGGTTTTGAATCCCTGAGAATTGAAAACATCCTCCAAATAACTCCCCAGGGTTCCAATCTCTCCAGGTCTGGACTGGGACATGAGCAACCTTTCTCATTTGATCTGTGATCTCCTCTATAATTTTTCCCTCATCATCTATTCGTAGGCAGCAGTTGCTCAGGTTAAATTTTCCACAAAAACCTCCCTCAGAAGCAGGTAATCTAAGGCCAAGTGATTTTGGTAGATGGCATTGAACATTTTGGTTTGCTGTTTGGCTAGTAAGTTAAGGGCTCTGGAAGTTTCATTGGTCATAATTTCAACAACTGCTTACAGCCTAATTATGTGATTTGTCAAGTTAATGGGAGTACGGTAGTCCCAGGACCCATCCTCTTCTCAGGTGGCAGGTCCATAATATTGGATTATATGCTCATAACGCCACTCGTCATCTTTCCATTTGCCAATTTGCAAGGCATGCTATCTTTGAGCCTCTCTATCTCTATACATTTGAATCCAAGATGTTCTCCCCTTGCAAGTGGGAGTAGAAAGAAAGATGGACTGATAATCCTTAGCACACATGACCCTGACCAACCTGAATGAAGTACTGTATAGGCTGTTTTCCCACATATCCAGTAGAGTCCATCTGGGGCCATTTGATGGCTGGGTCAATGTTGTTCCAGGCCAGAGAGATGAGAGAAGTTAAAAAAGGGGTGAGGGTCTGGCTCAAGGTGACTCGGGAACTCCCACCACTGGGTTTCACAGGTGGTTGATTTATAAAACCTTTGATCTAGGCATGTTGAGTTTCCAACAGGGATGCTAAATTTTTTTCCTCATAGGGCAAGACAGTTATTCCCAATGACTAAGGTTTTGAGGAGCCAAACCCCAGCAGTGGAACTGGGGTATTTTGTTCCATTATAAGGCTCAAGGGGATCTAATCCCTTGGCCTCCCATGGCCATTGATTCCCCATTTTGGTTCCTTTAGATACATAACATGTAGAGATCTTTAGGGTCTGTGCTATAGTCTCTGCCAGGGCTAGAAACAAATTCCTTGCTGTGACTGAAATGGGAGGGAGATGACTTATTTCTTCATAGAAGGAGTTGAAGACTTGATGGGATGTGGTTGGATGGGTGGTAGTGATCCTCCTGACATCTAGCACAGTTTCTGGGTCTCTGCCTTGCCCATAGATTCAGATGCCAATTCGGGAGCCCCATTGCCACTTGGAGTCTTTTGAGTTAATGATGGTGAAATTAATAGAGTTACAGGCTTTTGACTGACAACCTGATGTAGCAGCCCCCTTCTGAAGGAGTGTGTTGTGCTTTTTTTTTCCAAGTAGCCCATGAAACACAGCTCCAACTGGCACATAAAAACTCAGGTGTATACGCACATAAATGGTTTTCTTTACATATATATTTGCCATTGAGTTGGTATTTTCACTCACATGGTATAGCAAGTGTCCACAAGCCCTCCATGACAAGTGCCTGTTTTCTTCATATGACAGATGCCTCTGGGACTATACCTACAATTGCACACACATTAAACAGTATTGACACCAGACTCTTCAGGTTAGTGATTTGTGTCTGGCTGATAAAGCCCCCTGCCCCCATCCTGGTAGGATCGGACTTCCAACCAATCCTTATTGTGGGTCAAACAAGTGTATTGATTTCCTGATTGGCAGATGGAATACGTGGTCTTATTGTGTATGCAGGTGCCCAGGGTCTTTCCCTGGCATGAGAAATGGGTATGGTATAGTAAGGTCCAGGTGCCTCCTTGTCCTTACCTGGTTATGTGAATACATGGGTCACATGATGATAGAGCTAGATTTACAAATGGGGTCCAGATTAAAAACAATCAATACCAACAAAACGTCCTATCCACAAGAGGAAAGTGAGTACTAACAGAAACCTCTCGCCACATTTTAGCTTGCTGGAAACCTCCGCCAATCTGATAGCAAAAAGTAGAACAAACATTGCAATAACAATCAGAGACAAGGACAGTGCATCACAATAAGAAGGCAGATATAGAAAATAAAGACAGTCTATTTATTTCACCAAACTGGCAATTCCTCAAGATTCTGCCTTGCATAGATTAGTCAGCTTTTGGAGTGACTAACGTAGGGCTATAGTCTCCTACCTGAGTCTCTGGCATTGCAGATTTCTTCTTCCGTATGGTCAGATAATACAGCATGAGTGGCTCATGAATGCACTCCCAGCCCCGGGATGCTGGCTTCACTCTCTTGTGGTGAATCCAGGGACCCACCTTGGCTACTTTTACTGCAGTAGTGGTGGACAAAATGACAGTGAATGGGCCCCTCCAAAGGCTTGAGTGGTTGGACATTCCACGCCTTTACCCAGTCAGCATTTCCTGGTTCAAAGGAGTTAGCATCTTTGGTCAGACTCACAGGCAATCACTCTTTAACCCATCAGTGTAGGGTGGTTAGAACACAGCCCAGAGCCTGCATCTGCTGCCTTACGGTTACATTGCCTATCTCATTTAAATCTCCTCTATACCCTTGATAATTGGGGGAGTGTGTCCATAAAGGATTTCATAAAGGGAAAGCCCTGTTTGCTTACTGGGGCTACACCTGATTCTTAACAAGGCTATTGTCAACACCTGGTCCCAGTGCAGGTGTGTTTCTTGGTACAGTTTACTTAATTGTAGCTTCAGGGTTCAGTTCATTCATTCTATCTTTCAGGGGCTTTGGGGTCAGTATGCTGTATGTAACTTCCAGGTGATCTGTAGCCCTTTTGCCACCAGCTTCAGCATCTTAGCCATGAATGCTGGTCCATTTTCTGAACCCATAGTGATAAGGATCCCAAATCGTGGGACAGTTTCCTGTAGAATAAGTTAGGCCACTTCATGCACCTTTTCTGTTCGAGTAGGGAAAGCTTCCACCCAGCCTGAGAAAGTACACACAAAGACCAACAGATATTTACAACCCTGAGTCTGGGGGAGCTCAGTGAAGGCCACCATCACATTTTCAAATGGGGTTCCCCCAACACTCTGCACCCCAGAAGCGGCCTTGAGTCCCTGATGTGTGTTATCCTCGGCACACGTTTCACATTGCTCACATACTTCCTGGGCTATGCTGGAGACTTGAGGGATGTAGAAATATCAGCTTAACAATGTCTCCAGGACTGTCCAGCCAATGTGAGTCTCCTTAGGGAACTGCTTATCAAAAGGTGGAACCATGGATTCAGAAACTTCTACTCTGCCGAATTCAAATTTTTACCATCCACCTGGGAGGTATTTTTAACATTTTCNGGCTTGACTGACCGAGCCACCCAGGTTCCCCTCATTTTCAGTCTTTTTTTTTTTTAAAAATAGTTTATTGTCAAATTGGTTTCCATATAACACCCAGTGCTCATCCCCACAAGTGCCCTCCTCCATGCCCATCTCTCCTATNCTTTGCCAATTTCACTATGATATGCCATGCATAAGATCGATTCAAATTTCGTCTGAGGGGAGTCCTCTGAGCCTCTTGTATTTCAACATTTACTTCCTTCCCCAGGTTGGGGAATTTCTCTGCTATAACTTGTTCCAGGACACCTTCAGTACCTTTCCCTCTCTCATCCTCTTCTGGGATTCCTATAATACGGGTATTGTTGCGTTTGACCGTATCGCTGAGCTCTCGAACTCTTCTTTCATGTTCCTGGATCAGTTTGTCTCTTTTTTTGTCAGCTTCTTGTTTTTCTATAATGGTGTCTTCTAAATCACTTATTCTCCTTTCTGCCTCTTCAATCCGTGCATTNTCTTTCGTTTCCTCATTTTAGTTAGCTCTCTGGCTCATGTTAGTTTTAAAGACCTGTTATGCTCTCTGCACCTATGAGCGTTGCTGTATCCAAGAAGACTCTTTGACTGTCCAGGGNTCTAATTACTCCTGAGAGAAAGAGATGAAAATGTCGGTAGGTGTAGAATTTTCATCTATAGAATGTACTCCTTGTGATTGTTTAAGCAAGCAGGTGACCTGAGTTAATCGGGTCAGTGTTCTGGGGAAAAAAGTAAGAAAAGAGAAAGAAAGAAAAAAAAAAGAAAGGGAGGAAGGCAGCTCTGACGCAGGGATGGGCGGGGTGTGATCCAATGCCTCAGGCGTGAGTTCTGCCTTGGCTGTTGTGGGGAGGAGAGTGGCGGTGCTCCAGTTCCTTCTTGAACCAAGCGCTGCACCTCGCTTTTGGGCGTGTAAACTCCCCGTGCCGGGGGCCCAGCCAAAGTTGGTTGCACTCTTAAACTGAGGCCAGACACAGTCTCCAAATCCCAGTCCGCGTGCCCTGCTGAACTTGTCTTAGATACCACTTCCCAGGCGATCCCCTGGTTTCATGCAGTGCATGACTGCCACTGCCACACTTTTAGGGGCCCTCACAGTGTCTAGGAGTTCAAGGATTTCCTTATCATATTTTATGTCCTTTCCTTCTGAGTTTATTAGATCCTTCTCTTTGTTTAAGGCCTCATGTATGTGAATGGTGGTGAAGGCATATTTAGAGCCTGTACATATTAACATATATCCCTGCCAGCAATTGGAGGGCTTGGGTTAGAGCAATTAACTCTGCCTTTTGTGTCAAAGTCCCCTTCAGCAGCGACTCTGTTTCAATGAAAGGGTCAATATGGAATAACTTGCAAGATGCTCTTCCCTCTTTACAAAACTGCTACCATCAGTGAAATATCCTGTGTCAGGGTCTTTGAGGGTCTGATCCCTCAAGTCTGGTTGGCTGGAGAACACTTCATCAATGACTTCAATACAGTTACTGTCTGGCTGGCTTGGCCCAACAGGCAATAGGGTTGCAGAGTTCAGGGTCCATACTACTTCTAGGTGAATGTGCAGGTCCTCACATAGCATTCCCTGATATCTGACCATCCTGGTGTTGGTTAGCCAGTATTGTCCCTTGTATTCCATTAATGTCAATACTGAATGTGGCGCCCAGACTGTCAATTCCTGTCCCATAGTTATGTTGTCAGCCTCAGACACTAATAGGGCTGTGGCTGCCAGTGACCATAGGCAGATGGCCAGCCTTGGGCCACAGAGTCAAGTTGCTTGGAGATGTATGTATGCCACCAGGCAATGCCATGATCCCAACATCTGAGTTAGGACTCCCACTGCAATGCCAGTGCACTCATGGACATACAGGAAGAAAGGCTTGGATATGTCTGGGAGCCCTAAACCAAGCACATAAGTAAGGGCTTGTTTTATTTCCTTGAAGGCCATTTGCTATACTGATTCCCACATCAGGGATTCCCTCTCTCCCGCCTTTGCAGCCTCATAGAGGGGTTTTGTCAGGACTGAAAAGTTAGGTATCCAGATCCTACAGAAATCTGCAGCTCAAATAATCTCTCAAACCTGGTGTCAGGCTGTTGAGGCCAGGATCGAGCAAATGGTCTGTTTCCTCTCTGGGTTGAGTTGGCACTGCCCTTGAGACAGGTGGAAGTTAAGATATTGAACCTTTTCTTGATAGATTTGGGTCTTTTCCTTGAGGCCTTGTAACCAGTTTTCCATAGGAAGGTAAGGAGCTGTTGAGTCCTTTCCATGCAACACACCCGGGACCTCCCAGCTAGCAGCAAGTCATCCATGTACTGAAGCAGGACACAGCCATATTTATCCACTGGGAAAGCTTTTAAGTTTGAGGCTAATGCAGTGCTGAAAATGGTTGGGAATTTTTGAATCCCTGAGGCTAACTGGTCCAAGTTAATTGGCCCTTGTCACCATTTTTAGGATCCTCCCATTGGAAGTCAAAGATCAGTTGGCTCTGGGAATGGCCACACAGGTGCAGAAAAAGGCATCCTTAAGGTCCAAACAGTTGAAGAAGGTGGCTTCAGTAGGAATGAGCCCCAGAAGTGTATAAGGGTTTGGGACCACTGGGTGTATGGTGACAGTTACCTGGTTTACTGCTTGCAGGTCCTGAACCAGCAGGTAGTCATCTGTGTCTGGTTTTTGGACAGGAAAGAGGGTGTATTCCAAGGTGATTGGCATGGCCTGAGGATCCCATACTTTAAAACGCTCTCCAGGTGTTTTTGGATCCTGATCTGTGCCTTTCAAGGGATGAAGTATTGTCTCTGGTGGGTGGGCTCTGCCCCAGGCTTTAATTCCACAACCACAGGGGATATGTTTTGAGCCAGTCCTGGGGATTTGTCCTCAGCCCACACCCCTGGGACCTTAAAGGGAAGTTCAGGTACCAGTTGTGGTGTTTCCTGAAACTATAGAGACATCACTTGGGAAACTGTGAGAGTCAATCTTTGCTTCTGTTTTCCGTAAGGTCAGAGTAGCCTGTCCCTGAGAGGTGAAAGTTATATGGACCTGCAGCTTTCCCAATAGGTAATGGCCCATTAGAGCCATGGGGAAATCAGGGAGGTACAGGAATTCATGGATGACTTCATGGCCATGTAAATTGCATCACTGAGACAACAGAAAAAGATGGCATGTCTGACTGCTAGTGGCCCCCAGGATGATGGCTTGTCTCTGTGAGAGGGGTCCCACAGATTGGATCACTACTAAGTGTTCTGCTCCAGCATCTACCATAAAGTCAATGGGTTGGCCACCCACATTTATTCAGACCATGGACTCCTAGAAGCCTAACAAAATACAGCCTGGTCTGTCTTAGTCCTCCTCATAGTCCTCCATGGTGGCCTGCCCCACNCCACTTTTCCAGTGGCCTTCCTGATGGCAGATAGCACACTGATTCTACCTTAATTTTGGTTTAGGGTGAGACTCTCCTCCCTGCCCCAACCCCTTTCTGGCCTTGACCCTTTCTCTGCAGGGCACTCTTCTGGGGGTGTTTTGACCACTCCACCAAGGTAGCAGCTAACAAGTCTGCCTGTGTAAGGACACAAGTCTAAACGTCTAAACCAAACTGACTCCATGACAAGCTTTAAGCTTCCCCTCTAAACTAGAAGGCCTAAGTTTCAGCTTCCCCAAAACTATCAGGTAGTTACACATTGCCCAAGGCAGGAGTAACCACCCTTGCAACACCCAATCAGGAAAGGCCAGCGACCACCCTCCAAATTGTTAAGGGAAAGGCCTGGAGATAGAAACTATAGATAGGACACTGTTACCTAATGTTAAAGTTAACCCGTTACTCGCCGAACAAGACCCTAGGCTCGCTCTGTGATTGGTTGAATTTAAAGGTACTCTAAACGGTGTAATTGGATCCCGCCAAAAGTAACGAATACTCTAGACTATGTGTATGGTCAAACCCGTTGTCAATAATGTTGAATAATTATGATTGGATCACTGTTCCCATGTCACAACTTCTGTAACTCTCCCGTCACAAGCCCCATAAAAACCCTACTCTGCCTTTGTTCAGGGCTCTCAGCAGGGATCCACGGTGCTGGTGACGTCTGTGAACCTGAACTCGAGCCCGTAATAAAGCCCTTTGCCTTTGCATGCGTGACTCGGTCTCCCCGGTGGTCTCTGGTTGGTGAGGATACTGCGATCTGGGTATAACACCTGTTTTTGCATCTTTTGGCCTTCTTCCTTCCCTGACACCCGGTCATGGTTAACAAACACTTGAGCTGCTACTTCTAGCAACTGACAAGTATTCATGCCAGTGAAACCTACTTTGTGCAGCTTGCACTGAATGTCCTCCTGGGCCTGACCTACGAGAGCCGCATTAATCATCTGCTGGTTAGTGGGTGCTTCTGGATCACAGGGAATGTAGAGATGAAATGCCTCACATAGTCTCTCATAAAATTGGCTCAAATTTCCCTCGGGTCCCTGGAGCACTTCTGATGTTTAATTCATATTTATGGCCTTCCCCCCTTTCTTTATGCCATTTAGAAGGGCTTACTGATATTATTTAGTCCTTTGTCAAAGACTCTGGATCTGGAGTTCTCTCTTCTCCAGCAAGAGGGCAGGACCTAGGAATAAAATGCGAGAGAGGTAATGCCCAGGAGGAGACAAGAGCCCCAAGTAAGGGTCCTTGTTCCATTTTTATTAGGATCAGAAGGCTTTAAAACCATGATGGGTGGCACAAGGAGACAATGAAACTGTGAACATTAACTCATGGATGTGGCGGAAAGGGAGTTTTGAAGATATGTGGTGTTAGGGTTTGGGTAAATACAAAATAAAATTCTGGCACTGGGCGGAAGGATGTTTATAGCAGACATGAGGTGCCACCTCTGTTTACCTAAATTGGCCTTGGGGACAAGAAAGACAGAGCATGCTACCTCAGGGTCAAAAAGGCACCTTTTATTTGTTAATTAGCTTCACTCTGGGCAAAATCACCCTGCTGCAGTCTAAAGTCCTGTTTTCCTATTATTGTTCTACCTTCCTGTGAAAGTAGCTTTCTGCTATTATACTAAGTTGGGGATGTTTCTGCCCTGGATCCCTAATCTTGTTTACCTCATTTTTGATGCTTTCATCCTGAGGCTTTTCTATTCCTATACCTTTTGCCAAAGTCCAGCTCCGGCCCGTCCGGGGGTCCCTGAAGGATAGATGGTGTTGGCGAGGGAGGGGTGAGGGAGGCACAAGATTCTTTCTGGTCACCAGCCAGGCCTCTCCACACTGTCTGAGACTCAACTTTATTTTATGGTTTAGCGTTTGGGGGCCTGCACAGAAGTGGCATTCTGATGATAAATCCTTTTATCAGTAAAGATTCTCCAGAACATTGAAATGCAAAAGGTATGGGGAAGAGCCCAGTTGTGGCATTAGCATAGTAAAGGAAAAAGTTAGTTCTTTGTGAGTAGGGTTCAATAGCCTGTTTATCACTTAAATGGGTATTAAGAAAAACAGGTCTTTCAGGAAAGCAATGTTGCTCTGATAACCACAGAAGAAGAAGTTCCTGTTGTAAGTTACTTCACAAAGTACAATCAGCATATCAAGGCCCAAATGAGTCACTCCTAATACCAGTCAACAAGGTGCCTTGTGGGGGTTGGTGCTCAAGCAGAAACAATTGGGTGGGGGTGGATATCAGTCACCATATGATGGTAAGAGTCCATGCAACTTACCTTAACCTCACAAGGAGTTCTTTCTCAATTTATGAGTTCAGAAATGGCTCCCAACAAACTTTCTCCTATACTGGGGGCCTTTGCCCTAATTTACCTAATCTTGTTTTCCCAAACTTGGGTGTGTTCATCCTGTGGCTTTCTAATTCTTTATGCCTTGTTAACCCATCATGCAAACTCAGGGAATTCCTAAACTTATTCCCAACAGTCCTTGTAAACCCTCCACATATACTTCAGTCATTTGGATCCCGTGTAGGGCCCTCTCCTGGGAAGTGAACCGAAGCATAGGCCTAACCAATGGTTTCCTCTAACCATTTTAGGGCTGCCTGAGTAATTCAGCAACACTCCTCTGTCATGAAGAGGGTCAGAAGAAATTGGCAGCAGTCCATCCAGGTAGGTTTGTGGGTTTGAATTATGGACTGCATTAGGTCAATCATAGCCTGGAGTTTCTCAGTATAGGAAGGGGTATGGTGCTTCCAATTTAGGAGATCTGTAGTGGTAAAGGGTTGGTACACAAAAGCACATTGGCCTCCTTGGATCTGGCTTTCCTGATCATAATAGATGGGTCCCCTGATTTCTCTCAGTGGCATATGTAGGGGTATCTACTGTGGCTGCAGGGAGGTGCTGCCTCTTCTGGCCTGATCCTCTAGTCACCATTCAGGAGGCATATCCTGGGTTAGGACTGGCTGTCTGGGGGTGTCAGTCACATTTGGGGAGGCCGGTGCTGCTAGGGAAGGTGAGGCCTCGGGGCTTGGTGCAGACTCTGATGAGGTTTCTGCAGTTAGGGCTGCTGGGGGCACAGGTAGCAGTGAGGGGTACAGTGGGACACATCATGGTGGGATTTCTTCATGTTCTCCCAACAGTATGGGTTTTTAAATTTCTGGCTGATATTTGGAGGAAGCCGTGATGCAAGACATCATAACTTTACAGCTCTCTTCACACAGATTTTAGCCAAGGCGACCAGGATAGGACCAGGTTGTGCCAACAGTCAATAAAAGGAAATTGGACAGGTTGTCCTGGGTCCCCTGCAGTGACCCTGAACACTCAGCCAACTAGTTACTTTACAAGTGAGCCCTTGAAGGGTCAGACCACCCCAAATGATGACCAATCAATTTCACAGACTGTCTGAAGCTTTTTAGGAGTTAATTTTACATCATAATTTCCTGAAGACCCCTTTTTGAAATTTCTCAACATACACTCTAGGGGAATTGGTTTACTCTGTTTTTCACACATTTCCTCACCCTAACAGATACTTTCACACACACGAGACAGGGGAAAAAAGGGAAGGAGGAAGAATAGTTTGGAGAGGATGCACACTCGCTTTGTCTGTTTCTGTCCACTCTCCCTTCAGAGAAATTTCAGTTGCCTCTTAGCATTGGCAGGTTCAATTTGAATCCATGACCTGACTCCCAAGGAAGTCTAATGCTGCCTTAAGCCATATGAGGTTGCCATGGAACTGTGGATCAGGACTCAACACTAGCTATGGCCCTTGGTCAGGTCAGAACCTTCCCATTGTCTAACTCATTCACACATATTCACACAATGACTCCAACCCACCACCCTACATTCAGTGCATCAGAGTTGCAGCTTCATTCCTTGTTCCTTGAGGAATTACTAGGGTAACTGTGGGAGGTGATCAGGCTCCCCTTCTGCCTCTTAGGGGAAGGTCTACCAAAACAAACCCAGGTTCTTATCAGCCTGAAGGGTGGTGCTCCATAAGCTAGCTCCTGGGCCTCACAGGTTCCATTAGCACACATGGGGTCCTCACACTGGTGCCCTGGAATCGGCTAATCTCCTATGGATCACGTGGTCCCCTGGTTCCAGGGGAGATCAATTCTCCTGGTGCTCCCAGGCTCATACATCAGTTGCAAAGGAGGTGGAAATGCACCATCTCCAAATCCAGGAAGAAGGCCCCCAAGCAATGTAGCAGGATTCTGGCATGGAGAGTCATGACACTGAGGCTTTTTAATTTCCAGAAAGCAATATTATTCCTTCTAGCACTCCTCAGTTGGGTTCTTACCTAAAGAACTGAGCACCTAATGTCACATGGCATAGTTTTTCATACATTTTCCATTTCTTTGTCTCCCATATATGGTAACACACATAAACATGCAGTCTGATTAAGTAGTTTCAGTTTACAAGGTCATGAGGGAGGTTGTCAACGAAGTGCATGGCCAGGTTACTTTGAAGTTCTCTCTCCCTTTTTTTTTTCATCCCTCCATAGCGAGGGGACCCTACCACAATGCTATTGCTGGATTGTAGGGTAGTTGTATTTTTATTTTTTTGAGGAACTTCCTCAATGTTTTCCAGAGCAGCTGCATCAGTTTGCATGCCCACCAAGAGCACAAGAGGGTTCCCTTTCTCCACATCCTCACCAGCATCTGTTTTTTCCTGAGTTGTTAATTTTGGCCACTCTGAATGGTGTGAGGTGGTATCTCAACGTAGGTTTTGATTTGTATTTCCCTGATGATGAGTGATGTTGAGCATTTATTCATGTGTTGGTTGGCCATCTGTATGTCTTCTTTGGAATAGTGTCAATTCATGTCTTTTGCCCATATTTTCACTGGATTATTTGTTTTTCAGATGTTGAATTTGGTAAATTCCTTATAGATTTTGGATATTAACCCTTTACCTGATATGTCATTTGTAAATATCTTTTCCAATTCCAACAGTTGCCTTTTAGTTTTGTTGATTGTTTCCTTTGCAGTGCAGAAGCTTTTATCTTCATAAGGTCCTGATATTCATTTTTGCTTTTATCTCCCTTGCCTTTGGAGACATGTTGAGCAAGAAATTACTGCAGCACAGGTCAAAGAGGTTGTTGCCTGCTTTCTCCTCTAGGATTTTGATGGCTTTCTGTCTCACATTCAGNGGCCATCTGTATGTCTTCTTTGGAATAGTGTCAATTCATGTCTTTTGCCCATATTTTCACTGGATTATTTGTTTTTCAGATGTTGAATTTGGTAAATTCCTTATAGATTTTGGATATTAACCCTTTACCTGATATGTCATTTGTAAATATCTTTTCCAATTCCAACAGTTGCCTTTTAGTTTTGTTGATTGTTTCCTTTGCAGTGCAGAAGCTTTTATCTTCATAAGGTCCTGATATTCATTTTTGCTTTTATCTCCCTTGCCTTTGGAGACATGTTGAGCAAGAAATTACTGCAGCACAGGTCAAAGAGGTTGTTGCCTGCTTTCTCCTCTAGGATTTTGATGGCTTTCTGTCTCACATTCAGGTCCTTTATCCATTTTGAGTTTATTTTTGTGTATGGTGTAAGAATGTGGTCCAGTTTCATTCTTCTGCATGTTACTGTCCAGTTCTCCCAGCACTGTCTGTTAAAGAGGCTGTCTTTTATCCATTGGACACTCTTTCCTGCTTTGTCAAAGATTAGTTGGCCATACATTGGTGGATCTAATTCTGGGTTCTCTATTCTATTCCATTGGTCTATGTGTCTGTTTTTGTGCCAATATCATACTGTCCTGATGATTAGAGCTTTGTAAGAGAGACTAAAGTCTGGGATTTTGATGCTTCCTGCCTTGGCTTTCTTTTTCAACATAACTTTGGCTATTTGGGGTCTTTTGTAGTTCCATACAAATTTTAGGATTGTTTGTTCTAGCTTTGAGAAGACTACCTGTGCAATTTTGATTGGAATTGCATTGAATGTATAGATTTCTTTGGGTAGTGTTGACATTTTAATAATATTTGTCCTTCCAATCCATGAGTATGGAATTCTGTTCCATTGACCTATGTGTCTATCTATGAGTAACATACCATCTTGATCACCATAGTTTTGTAATATAGCTTAAAACCCGGAATTGTGATGCCTCCAGGTTTGTTTCTCTCTCCAGATTGCTTTGTCTATTTGGGATCTTTTGTGGTTCCATGCAAATTTTAGGATTGTTTGTTTTGTCTCTGCAAAGAATGATGATGGTATTTTGAACAGGGATTTTATTAAAAATATCGACTCCTTTGGGTAGTATAGACATGTTAACAGTGTTCTTTCAATCCATGAGCATGGAATGCTTTTCCATATCTGTATCCTCCTCAGTTTTCATAAGTGTTATATAGCTTTTAGAGTATAGATCTTTTAACTCTTCGGTTAGATATCTTTTGGTTTTTGGTACATTTGTAAATTGAATCCACACCTTGATTTCTCTTTCTGCTGCTTCCTTATTGGTATAGAGAAATGCAACAGATTTTTGTATGTTGATTTTGTATCCTGCAACTATACTGAATTGATGCTTCCATTCTAGGAAGTTTTCGGTGAGATCTTTTGGATTTTCTTCATAGAGTATCATGTCATCTGCAAATAGTAAAAGTTTTACTTCTTCCTTGCTGATTTGTTTGCCCTTTATTTCTTTTTCTGGTCTTATTACTGAGGCTAAGAATTCCAGGACTATGTTAAATAGTAATGGTGAGAATGGACATCCTTGTCTTAAGCTTGACCATAGGAGAAGACTCAGTTTTTCACCATTGAGGATGATATTAACTGTGGCTCTTTCCTCTATGTCCTTTATGTTGTTGAAGTTGTCTCCTCTATCCTTACATTTTCATAGGTATTTATCAAGAATCATGCTGTATTTCATCAAATGCTTTTCTGAATCTATTGACAGGATCATATGGTTCTTATCCTTTCTTTTTTTATATGAAAATTGTTTTTAATGTTTATTGATTTTGAAGGGGAGAGAGACAGAGTGTGATCAGGGGAGGGGCAGAGAGAGAGGGAGACACAGAATCCAAAGCAGGCTCAAGGCTCTAAGCTGTCAGCACACAGCTTGACGTGGGGCTCAAACTAATGAACCACGTGATCATGACCTGAGCCAAAGTCAGATGCTTAACCAACTGAGCCACCAAGATGCCCCTTAACATTTCTTTTATTTATGCAGTGTATCACATTGATTGATTTGTGAATATTAAACCAGCCCTGCAGATCAGGAATAAACCACACTTGATGCTGATGAATCATTCTTTTAATGTATGATGAACTTGATTTGCTAGTATCTTCTTGAGAATTTTTGAATCCAGTTTCATCAGGGATATTGGCCTGTAATTCTTTTTAGTGGGACCTTTGTCTGGTTTTGCAATCAAAGTAATGATGGTTCATAAAATGATTTTGGAAGCTTTCTTTCAACTTCTATTTTTCATAACAGTTAAGAAGAATAAGTATTAATTCTTCTTTAAATATCTGGTAGAATTCCTCTGGGAAGCTATCTGGTCCAGGAGTCTTGTGTGTTCTGATATTTTTAAATAATGGCTCAGCTTCTTTGCTGGGAATGAGTTTGTTCAAATTTTCTATTTCTTCCTTTTTAAGTTTTGGTAGTTTGTGAGTTCATAAGAATTTGTCCATTTCGGGGCGCCTGGGTGGCTTAGTCGTTAAGCATCCGACTTTCGCTTGGGTCATGATCTCACGGTTCGTGGGTTCGAGCCCCGCGTCGGGCTCTGTGCTGACTGCCAGTTCAGAGCCTGGAGCCTGTTTCAGTCTGTGACTCCCTCTCACTCTGACCCTCCCCTGCTCACGCTGTCTCTCTCTCTCTCTCTCCTAAAAAGAAATTAAAAAAAAACATAAAAAAAAAAGAATTTGTCCATTTCTTCTAGATTGTCCAGTTTGTTGGCATATAATTTTTCATAGGATTCTCTTATAGTTGTTTGTATTTAAGTAATATTAGTCGTGAAGTCTTCTATAAGAGCTTGTACTTTGAAAGAATAAACAAAATTGATAACCTCTTAGCCAGAATTATCAAAAAGAAAAGAGAAAGGACCCAAAATGATATAATTATGGATGAAAGAGGAAAGATCACATTAAATCAACCTTGAAAAAGAAAAACAATACTCAAGACACCACAATTGTGGACTCCAAGTTATATTACAAAGGTATAGTTTTCAAAACAGTATGGTACTGGAACAAAAACAGACACATAGATCAACAAAGGAGAATAGAAAGCCCAGAAATAAACCCAAAACTATATGGTCAATTAATCAGCCATCAGCTAGAAAAATATATCCAGTGGGGAAAACACCACATCTCTTCAAAAATTGTTGTTGATAAAACTGGCCTGCAACATGCACAGTAATGAAACTGGACCAGTTTCTTATACCAAGCACTGATATAAATTGAAAATGTTTTAAAGATATAAATGTGATACCTGTAACCATAAAAATCCATGATTTCACTCATATGTGGAATTTGGGAAGCAAGAAAATGAGCAAAAGGGGTGAAAGGTAGTGA
>NW_027528074.1:67048-74879 GCF_008692635.1 Crocuta crocuta
TGGTTGCTAGGGGCAGGTGAGTGTGTATTGGGTGACAGGATTGTACTTGCTTTGATGAGCTCCTGGTGTTGTATGGAAGTATTGAATCACTATGTTATACCCCTGAAAGTAAAATTACAATGTATTTTATTTTTATGTTTTTTAAATGCTTTATTATTTCTGAGAGAGAGAGAGAGAGAGAGAGAAAGACAGCGTGAGCNACCCACGAACCGTGAGATCATGACATGAGCCGAAGTCAGACGCTTAACCGACTGAGCCACCCAGGCACCCCACAATGTATTTTAAATAATTGGAATTTAAATCAAAACTTAAGAAGGAAAGAAAACTTAAGAAACAACAGGTGCTGGTGAGGATTTGGAGAAAAATGTACCCCCTTGCATGACTGATGGGAATGCAAACTGCTGCAGTCATTCTTGAAAATAGTAATGAGGTTCCTCAAAAAGTTGAAAATAGGGGCACCTGGGTGGCTCAGTCGGTTAAGCGTCCGACTTCTGCTTAGGTCATGATCTCACGGTTCGTGGGTTCGAGCCCCGCGTTGGGCTCCATGCTGACAGCCACCTCAGAGCCTGGAGCCTGTTTTGGATTCTGTGTCTCCCTTTCTCTCCGACCCTACCCTGCTCACGCTGTGTCTCTGTCTCTCAGAAATAAACAAAAAATTATTTTTAAAAAAAGTTAAAAATAGAGCTACTCTATGATCCAGAAATTGCACTGCTAGATATTTACATAAAGAATAACAATTTAGGGACATCTGGGTGACTCCGTTGGTTAAATGTTTGACACTTGGTTTCAGCTCAGGTCATGATCTCAGAGTTTGTGGGTTTGAGCTCCCCATTGGACTCTGCTGACAATGTGGAACCTGCTTGAGCTTCTCTCTCCCTCTTTTTCTGCACCTCCCATGTTTGTGCAGGCTCTCTCTCAAAATAAATAAGTAAACACAAAACATAAATTCTAAAAGTCATTTATTTTTTTAATGTTTATTTATTTTGAGAGAGAAAGAACAAATGGGGGAGGGGCAGAGAGATAAGGGAACAGGGGATTCAAAGCAGGCTCTGTGCTGACAGAACAGTGAGATCATGACCTGAGCTGTATTTGGATGATTAACCAACTGAGTCACCCAGGCACCCCAGAAAATGTCACCTTAAAAAATTAAAATAACAATTTAAAGGAATATACATACTTCAATGTTTATAGCAGCATTATCTACAATAACAAAATTATTAAAATGACCCAAGTGTAAGCAAGGTGTTTGTGTATATACAATGGAATATTACTCAGCCATAAAATAATAATAAAAATTTGTCATGGAAGTACAGAGTATTATGCTAAGCAAAATAAGACAGCTAGAGGAAGACAGATAATATAGGATTTCTCTCATATGTGAAATTTAAGAAACAAAACAAAGGAGCAAAAGGAAAAAAAAGAGGTAAGACAAGCAATAGAATCTTAACTGTAGAGAAAACAATGATAGTTACCAGAGGAGAGGTGGATGGGTGATGGGTGAAGTAGGTGATTGTGATTAAGGACTGGATTTGTTGTGATAAACACTTAGTATTGTATGGAAGTGTTGAATCACTATATTTTGCACATGAAAGTAATATCACACTGTATGTTAACTAAAAAATAATTAAAGTACTTTTATGATTTATATGACAAAGAATTAAAAATAACTATCATAAGGATGCACACAAATGTCAAAACAAAATGCAAGAACAAATAAGAATTTCAAGGGAGATTTAAAGTATTAAAAATGTACAAAAAGAACATGGGTAGAATAACACTACAATAATAACTCAGAAATGTACCAAAGGGGTTCAATGTTAGAATAAATCTAGCAAAACTAAGTATCACTGAACTCAAAGAAAATTCACTGGGTATTAAGGATACCCAGCATATATATATTCACCAAAGTGAATAAAGCCTAAGGGATTTATAGGACATCATCAAGATGACAAATTATGCAATAATGTAGTACCAGAAAAAGGACATAAAAAGCCATAAAGTACATTTAAATAAAAAAGGACATAAAAAAACCTTCCCAAATTGCAGGAAGAAAATTGGTACCTATATCTGATACGTCTAAATTACACTAAAAAAGATGACTCCAAAGAAGCCCACAAGGTGACACATTAAAATTTTGAAAAGTCAAATACAAAGACAAGTTTTAAAGCAGCTAGAGAAATTCAACTCGTCATGGACAAGGTAAACCCCTCATAAGACTATCAGTGGATTATTAAGAAGAAACCTTGGAGGGGGGAGGGGTAAGATGGTGGAGAAATAAGGAGCTCCGTACTTGCACTTGCACCCAAACATCACACAGAAAAGATCTGAAGCCATTGGAAACCTTATGAAACCTGAGAGATTGGGAGAAAAAGGATGCAGAATCCACTGAGAAAGCCTTCTAAGGTGAGTGTGAACTGGGGAAGATAAAATCGGGCCGGGATCGGAGACTCCAGGGTCAGAGGCGATCCCCCTATGCGGGGAGTGAGAGGGGAAAAAGAGAGAGTCAGAAACAGAAAAACCTCTGCTCGGGCCATAGAAAGACCGTGCGCGCCAAATACCTGCACACCAGGTCCCCTCGCGCCAACTGCTCCCGGAGGGGCTGAGCTCGTGGACTGCTTCTTTGTGCTTGCTCCTGGCTGGTTGGACTTCTAGAGTAGAGGCCCGCCTGCTGCCATTGTCCATCCCAGACTTTAGCCTCTACTACAAAGTTGTAATCATTAAGACACTATGGTATTGGTACAAAAACAGACACATAGACCAATGGAACATAATAGAGAACTCAGAATTGTACTCACAAAAGTATGGCCAACTAATCTTTGACAAAGTGGAAAAGAGTATTCAATGGAAAAATGACAGCCTCTTTAACAGATGGTGCTGGCAGAAGTAGACAACAACATGCAGAAGAATGAAACTAGATCATTTTCTCAACCATACAGAAAAATAAACTCAAAATGGATAAAGGACCTGAATGTGAGATAGGAAACCATCAAAACTCTAGAGGAGAAAGCAGGAAACAACCTCCTTGACCTCATCTGCAGCAATTTCTTACTTGACACATCCCCAAAGGCAATGGAATCAAGAGCAAAAATGAACTACTGGGAACTCATCTAGGTAAAACGCTTCTGTATGGCAACAGAAGCAATCAATAAAACTAATAGGTAATTGATTGAATGGGAAACAATATTTGCCATAACAGAGACATAACAGACATAACAGTGACATAACCGATAAAGGGCTAGTATCCAAATCTAAAAGGAACTCACCAAACTCCACACCCAAAAAACAAATAATCCAGTGATGAAATGGGTAGAAGACATGAACAGACACTTCTCCAAAGAGGACATCCTGATGGACAACAGACACATGAAACGATGCTCAGCATCCCTCCTCATCAGGGAAATACACATCAAAACCACACTGAGATACCACTTCATGCCAGTCAGAGTGGCTAAAATGAACACATCAGGAAACTCTACATGCTGGCGAGGATGTGGAGAAATGGGCACACTCCTATATTGTTGGTGGGAATGTAAACTGGTGCAGCCCCTCTGGAAAACAGTATGGACGTTACTCAAAATATTAACACTAGAACTCCCTTATGACCAGCAATAACACTGCTAGGAATTTACCCAAGGGATACAGAAGTGCTGATGCATAGGGCACACATACCCCAATATTCATAGCAGCACTCCCAACAATAGCCAAAACATGGAAAGAGCCTAAGTGTCCATCAACTGATGAATGGAATAAGATGTGGTTTATCTATACCATGGAATACTACATGACAATGAGAAAGAATGAAATCTGGCCATGTGTAGCAACATGGATGGAACTTGAGGGTGTTATGCTGAGCGATGTAAGTCAGGCAGGGAAGGACAGATACCATATGTTTGCATATATAGGTGGGTTCGGAGGCACTTAATGGAGGACCATGGGGGAGAAGAAGGGGAAAAATAGTGGGGGAGAGGGAGGGAGGCAAACCACAAGAGATTCTTGAATGCAGAGAACACACTGAGGGTTGTTGCGGGTGGGGGAGAGTAGAAGGGTGGTGATAAGCAGGGGGGAAGGCACTTTTTGGGATGAGTACTTGCTGTTATATGGAAACCAACTTGGCAATAAACTATTTAAGAAAAAGTAAATAAGTAAATAAACATAAAAAGGAAAGAAAAAGCAAAAAAATAAAATAAAGTACAAAACTAGTTGCTCCTAGTTCAAAATATTTGAAAAATATTGAAGTCATACTATGCATCTCTTCTGACCACATCATGAATCTCCAAAGAACCCCCCTCCTCTACACAAAGAAAATCTGGAGAGAGCACAAATACCTGGAGGTTAAACAACACGCTACTAAAGAATAAATAGGTTAATGAAAGAATCAAAGAGTAAGTAAAAATATATATGGAGATAAATGAAAATAAAAACACAAAGGCCCCAAAACTCAGGAGGCAGAAAAACATGTTCTGAGATAAAAGGTTATAGCAGTATAGGCTTAATTAAAAAAAAAAACAAAAAAAAACCCTCAAATAAAGAACCTAATGTTACGCCTAAAAGAGGTAAAAAAATTAATAAGAAACTAAATTAAGAAACAGTACAATGAAGGAAATAATACAGAGTAGAGCAGAAATAAATGAATTATAAACCTTTTTTTAAAAAGCTGATAAATGACACAAGTAGCTGGTTCTTTTAAAAGATTAACAAAATTGATAAAAAGTGTTTATCCAGATTCCTCAAGAGAAAAAAGAGACAAGGTGAAAAAACAAAATCAGAAATGAAAATAGAGAACTAAATACCAGCACCACAGAAATACAAAGGATTTTAAAAAAAAGAAATACAAAGGATTTAATAGAATATTATAAAAAATCATATGGAAAGAAATTGGACAACTTAGAAGAAATGGATAAATTCCTAGAAACATGACCAGTCAAACTGAATCAGGAAAAAAATTGGAATATTTGAACAGAGCAATTACTAGCAAAGAAATTGAATCAGTAATCAATAAACTTCTAACAAATAAGTCCATAACCAGATGACATCACAGGTAAATTCTACCAAACACTTAAAGAAGAGTCAATACCTATTCTCAAACTCTTCAAAAAATAGAAGAGGGAGGAAACCTTCCAAATTCACTTCAAGAGGACAGCATTATCCTAATACCAAAACCAGATAAAGACAATACATAGAGAGAGAGAGAGAGGAGAGAGAGAGAGAACAACAGACCAATATCTATGATGAATATAGATGCAAAAAGTCCTCAATAAAGTAGTAGCAAACTGAATCCAACAATATATTTAAAAAATCATTCACGGGGCGCCTGGGTGGCTTAGTCAGAAAGTCCGACTTTCGCTTGGGTCATGATCTCACGGTTCGTGGGTTCAAGCCCCGCNAAGAAATAGGATAAAAAGCATAATATCATTTCAATAGATGCAGAAAAAGTGTTTGACAAAGTACAGTGTTTATTCATGATAAAACCCTCCACAAAGCAGGCGTAGAGGGAACATTATCTCAATGTAATAACTGGAAAGCCCACAGTGAACATAATGCTCAATGGTGAAAAACTGAGAACTTTCCCCCTATGATCAGGAAGATTTAAAGGACATACACTCTCACCACTTTTATTGAACATAGTATTAGAAGTCCTAGTCACAGGAATCAGACAACTCAAAGAAATAAACGGCATCTAAATTGACAAAGAAGAAGTAAAACTTTCACTATTTGTAGATGACATGATGCTCTTAATAGAAAACCACAAGAAATCCACCAAAAATCTACTAGAACTGATAAATGAATTCAGTAAATTTGCAGAATACAAAATCAGCATACAGAAATCCATTGCATTTCTACACAGGAATAATGAAGTAACAGAAAGAGAATTTAATAAAATAATCTTATTTATAATTACAACCAAAATAATGCAATATCTAGGAATAAACTTAAAAACAAGATGAAAGATCTATACTCTGAAAATTATAAAATATTGATAAAGAAACCTGAAGATGACACAAAGATTTTCCATGCTCATGGGTTGGAAGAATAAGTGTAATTAAATTATCCATACTACCCTAAGAAATCTACAGGTTCAATGCAATTTCTATCAAAATACCAACAACAATTTTCACAGGACTAGAACAATTAATCCCAAAATTTGTATGGAATTACAAAAGACCTTGAAGAGCCCAAGCAATCTTGAAGAAAACAAACAAACCAAAGGTATCACAATCCCAGATTTCAAAATATACTACAAAGCTGTGGTAATCAAAGCGGCATGGTTCTGGCAAAACCAAAACAAAACAACAACAAAAATAAACACATAGGTCAATGGAACAGAATAGAAAACCCAGAAATAAACCTATGATTACATAATCCATTAGATTTTGACAAAAGACAGTTTCTTCAACACATGGTGTTGGAAAAATTGGACTGCAAATCCAAAAAATGAGACTGGATTATATTCTTACACAATACACAAAAATAAGCTCAATATGGATGAAAGGCCTAAAAGTAAGAACTGAAACCAGAAAATTTCTAAAAGAGGTTATAGGTAGAAATTTCTCTATCTTTGACCATAGCAACATTTTTCTAAATATGTCTCCTGAGACAAAGAAAACAAAAATGAAATATACTATTGGTACTACATAAAGATAAAAAGCTTCTGTACAATGAAGGAAACAATCAAGAAAAGTAAAAGACAACAGAATGAATGGAAGAAGATATTTGCAAATTGCATATCTGATAAAGGTTTAGTAACCAAATAAAGGTTTAGTAACCAAATAAACCTTATACAACTCAACATGGAAATGCAAATGCAAATCACAATAAGATATCATGTCACACTTGTCAGAATGGTTAAAATCAAAATCACAAGAAACAAGTGTTAGTGAGAATGTGGAGAAAAAGGAACCGCTCATACACCATTGGGAGGAATGCAAACTGGTACAGCCACTGTGGAAAACAGAAAGGAAATTCCTAAAAAGTTAAAAATAGAATTACCAGTAATTTTGCTACTGGGTATTTATCCAAAGAATATAAAAACACTAATTCTAAAAGATACATTCACTCTTGTATTTACTGCGGCATTATTTACATTAACCAAATTATGGAAACAGCCCATGTACATCAAGAGAGGAATGCATAAAAATGTGGCGCATATAGATCTAGACAGTATAATGCTAAGAGAAATAATCAGTCAGAGAAAGACAAATACCATATGGTGTTACATTCATATGTGGAGTTTAAAAACAAAAGGAAACAAAGAATAAAAAGACAAACCAGAAAAACAGATTCTTAACTATAGAGAACAAGCTGATTGTTGTTGCTAGAAGGGAGGTGGGTGGGGTAAAGGGTGAAATAGGTGAAAGGGATACACTTATCCTCTAAACCTTTGTTGAGGTCTTTTATCATAAGTGAATGCTGTACTTTTTCACATGCTTTTTCTGCATATATTGAAATGATCATGTTTTTATTCTTTTTCTTATTCATGTGATGTATCACATTAATACATTTATGAATATTAAATCACCCTTGCATGTGGAGAATAATTCTCACTTGATCATGGTGAGTAGACTCTATGTTAACCATACTGAAATTTAAATTCAATTTAATTTTTTAAAAAAAAGACTACACTTACCATGAAGAATGCTGGGTTATGTAAAAATAATGTAAAGAATTTTTGGACCACTCAATTGTACACCTGAATCTAATATAATATCTAATATAATTCTGTATGTTAACTATATTGGAATTAAAATTTTATAAATAGAAATAAAATAAAATTAGAATTTGTGATTTCCAAATAAATAATAATAAAAACAGAAATACCACTTGATCTTAAAAT
>NW_027528074.1:74907-86557 GCF_008692635.1 Crocuta crocuta
AAGGAAAGGCTATTATTAGCCTTAAAATAGAAAAAAATAGAAGTTCTACAATATGCTACAACATAGATGAACTTTGAGGATGTTATGCTAATTGAAATAAGCCAGACACAGAAAGACAACTATTTCATGATTCTACTAATATGAGATATTTAAAATAGTCAAATTCATAGAATAAAAGACTAGAATGTTGATTTCCAGGGTATGGAAGTAGGGAAAAAATGTGAAATTACCAAAGTCCATGAATGTGATATTTCAGTTAAGCAAATTGAACAAACTCTATAGATCTGATGTAGTACCCTGTACTACAGTTAATTATACTGTACTATACCCATAAAAGTTTGTTGGAGGGTAGATCTCATGTTAAAAATTCCTACCATAAAATAAAATTAAATTATAAAGTGACTTGCACAGTGCAGGAAAATGCTCAAGTTTGTAAGAAAAGGTACAACCTGTTAACTAGTATCTTATCATCCCTCTCTCTTCCCATAATATATGCCTCAGAATGCTAACAGATACTTCACAAACAGGATATTTAATATTGTTACTTCCTTAAGATTTTTCAATGTCTCTCTATTACCTTCAGGTAACATTTTAGTTCAACATACAGGGATTTTCACAGTCACCAATTTAACTTTCCAACCTCCTCTTAAGCCACTCATTCCCACTTAATTTGCACTCTAACATTATAGTAATATTCAACATTTTCTGAAAATGCAATGCTTTTTCATGCCTCTTTTTACTTTTTGGAAAAATCCTTATTCATCCTTCAAGATCCAATTCAAATACTGCCACATAAAAAGTTAGTCACTTTTTCCCTTACACTCACTCTCAATAGGCCCTTCTAGATATCCTTCTTTTTTTGCCCAAATCTCTATTATAACATTATACTGTAAGTGTTTTACTGTTTATTTTTTTATTCCTTTTATGAATTGTGAAAACAATAAATTTTCTCTCACTCACATTAATATCCACAGTGTCTATTTCAAATACAAGACAAATACTAGGATCTCTATTATTAGCCAGACCTATAAACATGCTAGCTATAATGTTTTGTGAAATCTTTGAATCCCAGAATTAGAATGTACCTTGAAAGGTTATTGACAATGTACTAAGTAGACGATTCTATAAAGTAGGTCCAAATTACTCTTCTCTCTTTAATAATAAGTAATGCTTTTCTATAATTGCTCATTTCAACTTTTTGATAATTTCTACCATCTTATATGTAGCCTTGCACATTTTTTTCCTATTCACATTCCATTGAGAATTTGAGAAATGGAAACATGAGTGGTTTGTCAAAAATCACATTACAAACCTAAGGGAGCGGCTGTAGCTTCCTAAAGCTCAGAGCTTTCTTTAAATTTGCATAGAGTCATTAACATATTTTCAATATGAATCATAGAGTATAAAAATATGGATCCCTGAAAACATCAAATACAAGAATGTGAGTAATAGAAACTCTTATTAATTGCTGGTGGGAATGCAAAATGTTATAGCTACTTTGGAAGACATTTTGGGTTTTTAAATATAACTAAATATAGTCTTACCATATGATTCAGTGATTGTGCATTTTGTTGTTCACTTAAAGGATTTGAAAATATACACCTACACAAAAACCTGCACAGTGATGTTTATTTAGTAGCTGTAGTCATAATTACCCAAACTGAAACAACTAAGATGCCCTTCAATAGGTGAATGGATAAATAAACTGTGACACATTCAAACAGTGGAATATTATTTAGTGTGAAAAAGAAACTATCAAGCTATAAAAGTTATAGAGGAACTTTAAATGCATATTAAGTGAAAGAAATAAAGCTGCTAGGGCTATGTGTTGTACAATTGCAAGTATATGATACCCTGAAAAAGGCAAAACTATTTACAGAATGAAAAGGTCAGTGGTTTCCAGTGGTTAGGGTTAGGGGAATGAATAGGTGGAACACAAGAGATTTTTAAGACAGTGAAAATACTTGGTATGATACTATATAATGAGGGAAACATGTTATACATTTATCCAAACCTATAGAATGTATGAGTGAAATAAGGTAAATGATGCATTTTGAGTGTTTATAATATGTTAATGTAGGTTCATCAATTTTTAACATATGTACCACTCTAGTGCAGGGCATTGATATTGATAATGGGGTGACTAAACATGTGTGGGAGCAAGAGGCATATGGGAAATCTCAGGACTTTCCTCACTTTTTTTGTGCAACTAAAACTGCTTTAAAAAATGGAGTGTACATACGCACACAAAACACTGGATATGGAAAAGAAATAATGTAAATAAATATCTGTCCAACTAATGAAAAAATATAGTCATTGAAATAAGAGAAATACTCTCAGTGGACAGATTAAATATCAGTGTAGCTATAGCCAAAGAAAGAAATCAGTGAAATATCAGCAAAATGAAATACAGGTCTGGAGACATCACTCAGAATGCAGTACAGAGAGAAAGAAAATAAATGAAAACAAAGTAAACAGATAAGAGACAAATGTAAACAAATAGATAAGAGATAAAGTATAATAGTACAAGCAAAATGAGAATATGAGGAATATGGCTGATAATTTTCCTGAATTTATAACAGATGTGAGAGCCACCTGGGTGGCACAGCAGGTTAAGCACCGACTCTTGATTTCAGCTCAGGTCCTGATCTCGTGGTTTGTGAGATCAAGACCTGTGTCAGGCTCTGTGTTGACAACACGGAACCTGCTTAGAATTCTCTCTCTCTGTCTCTCTCTCTCTCTCTTCCCCTCCCCTGCTCTCTCTCATATGTGCATATACACTCTCTCTTTCCCTAAAAAAAAAAAAAAACTTGAAAAAATTATAATAATTGTGAATACTTATTTTTCAAGTCTATATTGGGTCCCAAACAAATAAATAAAAATGAAACAAGAGATTCTTTTTAAAAATGTCTTTCTTGCATTCCAGTACCAGGTGAAATATTCAGTGACTGTTTGAAGATACAGTTTATACATCTAAAAACAGGGTTTAAATTCATAGACGTTTACTGAAGGAACTGCCAAATTATATATATTAACCAGAATGAAAGTGAAACTAAAAGGAAAAAGTAGTATTTTAGAAGATTTATAGTTAGTTGGTTTCCTGCTGACCAAAGGGAAATAACAATTTGGTCCATAAAGNGGACCAGTGTGGGGACAAGGAACATCACCTCTAGAGGTCCAGTGATCACTGCATACAACATGCACTCCTTTATCTTTTCCAAGGCTACCTCAAGGAACAAGCCAAAGTACACATGGTGGAGAATCCTAAATATCACGATGAGTAGGGAAATAAAATAACCAAAATGGCACCAAGAGAGACCAAGGGACACCATTTAAAGAACAATTACTGTATGGACAGGCCCTGGACAGTGTGTGAGTCTCCTTTAATATAGCAGTACTAGCAGGTGCAGAGCAAATAAAAAGCTTTTAAAACTGACAAGAGACAGAAAGCTAGCCACAATGATGAAACAGAAAAACTCTCCTCAAAAGAAATTCCAGGAAGAAGTGACAGCTAAAGAATTAATCAAAACAGATATAAGCAACATAACTAACTGCCCAAGAATTTAGAAAAATTGTCATAAAAATAGCTGGGTTTGAAAAGGCATAGAAGACAGCAGAGATATTATTGCTACAAAGATTATGCATCTTAAAAATAGTTATGATCAATTAAAAGATGCTATAAATGAGGTGCATAATAAAATGGAGGTGGCCACTATATGGACTGAAGACGCAGAGAGGAGAATAGGTGAATTAGAAGACACAATTATAGAAAAAGATGAAGCCGAGAAAAAGGGAGATTAATTCATCCAGGAGCACGAAAGGAGAATTCGAAAACTGAGTGATGCAATCAAATGGAACAATATCTGTATCATAGGAATTCCAGAAAGAGAGAACGGAGCTGAAGGGCTACATGAACAAATTATAGCCAAGAACTTTCTGAACCTGGGGAAGGAAACAGACATTGAAATCCAAGAGGCACAAAGAACTCCCACCAGACATAAGTTGAATTGATCTTCTTCATGATATATCATAGTGAAACTGGCAAAATACAAGCATAAAGAGAGAATTCTGAAAGCAGCTAGGGATAAAAGGGTCCTAACATACAAAGGGAGACACATCAGGGTAGTAACAGACCTATTTACTAAAACTTGGCAGGCCAGAAAGGGATGGCAGAAAATCTTCAATGTGATGAACAGGAAAAATATGCAGCCAATAACCCTTTGTTCAGCAAGCCTGTCATTCAGAATAGAAGGAGAGATAAAGGTTTTCCCAAACAAACAGAAAATGAAGGAATTCATCACCACTAAGCCAGCCCTACAAGAAATCCTAAGGGAGATTCTACGAGGGAAATGTTGCAAGGAACATGAAGGGCCAAAGATACCACTACAGCTAGAATCCTAAAGAGAACACAAGACTCTAAACCCCTTGTTTCAATAATAACACTAAATGTAAATGGACTAAACGCTCCAATCAAAAGACATACTGTATCAGAATGGATTAAAAAAACAAGACCCACTGGGTGTTATATGGAAAACAACTTGACAATAAACGATTTAAAAAAAAAGACCCATCTATTTTCTGTCCACAGGAGACTAATTTAAATCTGAGAACACTTTCAGATCCAAAGTGAGGGGATGGAAAAATATCTATCATGCTACTGGAAATCAGAAGAAAGCAGAAGTAGCCATACTTATATTGGACAAACTGGACTTTAAAGTTAAGGCAGTAACAAGGGATGAAGAGGGCATTATATAATAATTACAGAGTCTATCCACCAGGAAGAGCTAACAATTATTAATATCTATGCATGGAATTTGGAAGAACCCAAATATATAAAACAATCACTAACATAAGCAATCTTATTGATAAGAATGTGCTAATTGCAGGAAACTTTAATACTCCACTTAGAGCAATGGATAGATCAACTAGACAGAAAATCACTAGAGATACAAAGGACCTGAACGGCACATTGGACCAGATGGACTTGACAGATATATTTTGAACTCTATATCCTGAAGCTATGGAAATCACTTTCTTCTTGAGTGCACATGGTACATTCTCCAAGATAGATCACATACTGTGTCATAAAGCAGCCTTCAATAAATATAAAAGAATTGAGATCATACCATACACACTTTCAGATCACAATGCTATGAAACTTGAAATCAACCACAGGAAGAAGTCTGGAAAACCTCCAAAAGCATGGAGGTTAAAGAACACCCTATTAAAGAACTAATGGGCCAACTAGGCAATAAGAGAAGAAATGGAAAAAATATATGGAAACAAATGAAAATGAAAACACAAGAATCCAAACTCTTTAGGATGTAGCAAAGGAAGTCCTCAGAGGAAAATGCATTGCAATCCAGGCCTATTTCAAAAAACTAGAAAAAGCACAAATACAAAATCTAACAGCACACCTAAAGCAGCTAGAAGCAGAGCAGAATGGACACCCCAAACCCAGCAGCAGAAGAGAAATAATAAAGATTATGACAGAAATAAACAATATAGAATCCAAAAACACAGTCGAACAGATCAATGAAACCAAGAGTTGTTTTCTGAAAAAATAAACAAAATTGATAAACCTCTAGCCAGGCTTTGCAAGAAAAAAAGAGAGAGCACTCAAATAGACTAAATCACGAATAAAAATTGATTTATTACCACCAATCCCTCAGAAATACAAGCAATTATCTGGGAATCCTCTGAAAAATTATATGCCAACAAACTGAACAACCTAGATGAAGTAGACAAACTCCTAAATGCACAAACACTCCCAAAATTCACACAGGAAGAGACAGAAAATCTGAACAGACCCATAACTAGTGAAGAAATTGAATCAGTGATCAAAAATCTCCCAACAAATAAGAGCCCTGTGCAAGATGGCTTTCCCTGGGGAATTCTATAAGACATTTAAATCAGAGTTAATACCCATTCTGCTCAAGATATTCCCAAAAATAGAATTGGAAGGAAAACATCCGTATACATTCGAGGAAGCCAGCATCAGTTTGATTCTCAAACCAGACAGAGATCCAGCAAAAAAAGAAAACTACAGACCAATATCCTTGATGAATATGGATGAAAAAATCCTCAAAAAGATACTAGCAAGTTGAATTCAACAGCGTATGAAAAGAATTATCCACCATGATCAAGTGGGGTTTATTTCTGGGTTACACAGCTGGTTCAATATTCACAATTCAATCAATGTGATACATCACTTTAACAAAAGAAGAGATAAAAACCATATGATCCTGTCGATAGATGCAGAAAAAGCATTTGACAAAATACAGCATCCTTCTTAATAAAGACCCTTGAGAAAGTCGGGATAGAAGGAACATACTTATACATCATAAAAGCCACTTATGAGAAGCCCACAGCTAACATCATCCTCAACATGGAAAAAAGGAGAGCTTTCCCCCTGAGATCAGGAGCACGACAGGGATGTCCACTCTCACCACTGTTGTTTAACATAGTGCTGGAAGTCCTAGCATCATCCATCATACAACAAAAGGAAATATAAAGGCATCAGAATTGGCAAAGAAGTCAAACTCTCACTTTTTGCAAATGACATGATACTTTACACGGAAAACCCGACAGATTCCACCAGTAGCCTACTGCAACTGATCCATAAATTCAGCAACGTTGCAGAGTACAAAATCAAAGTACAGAAATTGGTTGCATTTTTATACACCAATAATAAATCAACAGAAAGCGAAATCAAGAAACTGGTCCTGCCGGAGACCAAAACTGCACAGGCCATCCCTGGTGGCAAGGCCCAGGGAAAAACCTGTGGGAAAAGACTGCAACGCAGTCAGAAGAACCCCCTGAAGAATTTTTCTTCTCTGCTTAGTCTGTGCCTCTTACTGTCACTTCTGCTGTTAGTCTATTCTAGGGTTAATATGAAACCAGAATCACCCAAAGTTCCCCCTCTTCTTCCAAAATGGAATTTACCTAAATATCATGTCTACCCCCTCAATCAGATGTTTTTTTTAATGGTTTATTGTCATGTCATACAACACCCAGTCCTCATCCCCACAAGTGCCCTCCTTCATCTAATGAATATTGTAGCAATTAGCAAACTTGGAGACTGTCCAGTCCCAATGGGGTCTATAAGGGACCTAGAATTCATTTTCCTTGTATGGGTCTAATTGCCAGTAAGAATACATATTATGCCATAAGCAGAGACAAAAACAAGACTTAATTGTTGTGGAAGACTTTCTCGGAAAAGTGTTAGAGACATATTTGCCTGCTGACCTCAAGCCTGTGAAGCAACTTATGGATTGTTCTGGCCAAAGAATGAGATCCGTAAATGCAGAGACCAAATTCTAGTTGATCCACGTAAAACATTTCCATACGTTATCTATGATAAAGGTTCTCTTTGTTCTTTCTTAGTAGGGGGTTGTGAGAGTCTATTACCTATACCTACAGGTGCAAGTATACCCTGTTCTTGCATGCCCGCTGAACTTAAACAATCAAAGGGCACTTTGTTATTCATGCATTCTGGTTATATGCTTCACTTATTTCCTGCCATGTGTAGTAAAAAATATGTAAAACTTTCTGGATTGCCTGGTTAAATGTTATCAATTTAAGTGGAAATTATGTACTGTGAAACTACTGTTGCTAAGAACATTTGGAAATATTAAATTCCATGACTGTTTTCAAAAAATGTAAATTGTTTAAGCATGATTGTTTGGATTTGCTACGTAAAAACCTTAACCTGAAAAATGAATTTGAGCAGTCCACCGGAAAAGGCTGGCCCTGTGTCTTCTTTGCCGACTCCAACCCTTACTCTCCGGGTCAACCCTGGCTTGCAGAGGCAGGACTCCTGCATGATCCTATTCACAATTGCACCAAAAACTATAAAATACCTAGGATAAAACCTCCCCAAAGATATAAGAGATCTGTATGATGAAAACTATAGAAAAATTATTAAGGAAATTGAAGACACAAAGAAATGGACAACATTCCATGCTCATGGTACAGAAGAATAAATATTGTTAAAGTGTCATTACTACGCAAAGAAATCTATACATTCAATGCAATCTCAATCAAAACTGCACCAGCATTCTTCTCAAATCTAGATCAAACAATCCTAAAATTTGTAGGGAACCATAAAAGTACCTGAAGAGCCAAAGTAATAGTGAAGAAGAAAGCCAAAATGGGAGGCATCACAATCCCAGATTTTAGACTCAATGAAAAAGTTGAAATCCTCAAGACAGTATGGTATTGGCATCAAAATGGACCAAATAGAATAGAGAACTCAGAATTGGACCCACAGATGTATGGCCAACTAATCTTTAACAAAGCAGGAATAAATATCCAATGGAAAAAAGACAGCCTCTTTAACAGATGGTGCCGAGATAACTGGACAGCAACATGCAGAAGAATGAAACTAGACCACTTTCTTACACCATACACAAAAATAAACTCAACATGTATGAAGGGTCTGAATGTGAGACATGAAACCATCAAAACCCCCGAAGAGAAAGCAGGAAACAACTTCCTTGACCTCAACCGCAGCAATTGCTTACTTGACACATCCCCAAATGCAAGGGAATCAAGAGCAAAAATGAACTAATAGGACCTCATCAAGATTAAAAGCTTCTGCACACCAAAGGAAACAGTCAGCAAATCTAATACACAACTGACGGAATGGGAAAAGATAGTTGCAAATGACATATCAGATAAAGGGCTATTGTCCAAAATCTGTAATGAACTCAGCAAATTCCACATGTGAAAAACAAATAATCCAGTGAAGAAATGGGCAGAAGACATAAACAGACAGTTCTCCAAAGAGAACACCAAGATGGCCAACAGACACATGAAACGATGCTCAGCATCCCTCATCATCAGGGAAATACAAATCAAAACCTCACCGAGATAGGACCTCACGTCAGTCAGAGTGGATAAAATGAACAAATCAGGAGACTGTTGATGCTGGCGAGGATGTGTAGAAATGGGCTCCCTCCTACACAGTTGGTGGGAATGCAAACTTTGCAGTCGCTCTGGAAAACAGTGTGGAGGTACCTCAAAAATTAACAATAGAACTCCCCTATAACACAGCAATACCACTGCTAGGGATTTACCCAAGAGATACAGGAGTGCTGATGCATAGGAGCACATGTACCCCAATGTTCATAGCAACACTTTCAACAATAGCCAAATTAAGGAAAGAGTCTAAATGTCCATCAACTGACAAATGGATCAAGAAGATGTGGTTTATCTATACAATGGAATACTACATGGCAATGAGAAAGAATGAAATCTGCCCATGTGTAGCAACATGGATGGAACTTGAGGGTGTTATGCTGAGGGAAATAAGTCAGGCAGAGAAGGACAGATACCATATGTTTTCACTCATATGTGGAATGGGAGAAAGTTAACAGAGGTCCATGGGGGAGGAGAAGGGGAAAAATAGTTAAGGAATGGGAGGGAGGGAAACCATAAGAGATTCTTAAAGACTGAGAACAAACTGAGGGTTGATGGGGGTGTGGGAGAGAGGAAAGGGGGGTGATGGGCATGGAGGAGGGCACTTGTTGGGATGAACACTGGGTGTTATATGGAAATCAANATTTTATTTATTGAATGTGTTGAGTGTTTTGTGTAATATAGGCATTTTAACAGTATTTGTTCTTCAAATCCTGAACATGGAAAGTAAATAAGTAAAATGCAATGGATATTAAAAATATTGTGATAATAATGACTAATTATTAGAAAAAATATCTAAAACATATAACAATAATACATGAAAAATGGGTGTCTGGAGCTCTGCAAAGTTACCCTATAAGGTACTATTATTATTATCATCCTATTTTACAGATGAGGAAACTGAGGCAGCATATAAAGTTAAATAACTAACTGGCAGTTCTGGAGTTTGAATTCTGTAACTCTGGCTCTAGAGTCTAAGCTCTTCAGGGCTACACAATTTTGGTAGCTTGCATTATGATTACCAGTTCTTGATTCCTCTCTGATTTATAGCATTTTCTATTGAGTTTTGCAAGTCCTCCTACAAGAACTAAAGTATAATTCCCTGCTCCACTGATAATGTAGTTATTTATATGAATTGCTTTACCCAATGGAATGTTAACAGATCTGACTAGAGCAGGAACTTTAAACGTACTAGTATAGTTTTATTTGCTGTATGAAACTCTACCTTTTGCTCAGGGATAAGCTGTTTTTTCTATAACATATGTTATTGTCTAAATAGTGACTCCCTATTAAATTTACATGTAAAAACCCTAATCCCCAATATCTCAGAATGTGACTACATATGATGATAGAGTCTTTAAAACGATAGAGTTAAAATCAGGTCATTAGGGTGAGCCCTGATCCATTTTGACTTGTGTCCTTTTAAGAAAATATGGATAAAGACAGGTAAAGAGGAAGACCATGTGAAGACACATGGAGAAAATGACCATCTACAAGCCAAGGAGAGATGTATCAGAAACAAAAGCAATCTTGCTGAGACCTTGATCTAAGACTTCAAGTCTCTAGAATAGTGAGAAAATTAATTTCTGTTGTTTAAGCCAAGCAGTCTATGATACTTTGTGACGGTAGCCCTAGCAAACAAATACAGCATGTTTATGGCAGCTATTGGTCAAAGAAGAAACTCATGACCTGAGCACAGATTGTAGCTTGGAAAAAGCTGATCCAAGCTTTCCTTAGATTAACTGAATTCCCACTAACTGGGAGAAATGCATGAGTAAGAAATAAGTGCTTGTTGTTAAACTTAGCTGAAATTTCTCCTCCTATGTTATTTATATGATATTATATAATAATAGGCAACTATGAACTAAAAATAAACACTCATGTAGCAATATTCAGTGAGATAATAAAAGGATAAGGCCACTACAAAGATGTGACAATTAAATTTTACATACCTAGCAGTGTACCCAAAAAAGTAATTAATTAAATTAAAAATCTAATTAATTAAAAGGAAGAATTGATAGACTCACAACGAGAATAGATTAGGCATGTACAAAATGAATAAAAATTCAGAAGACATGAATATCATCAACAGCAAGCTTGATCTAATAAAAATGGAAAACATTTATTAATTACTTACTGTATTTCAGGTATTGTTCAAAGCACCTCTTCTGTAAAATGTGTAATACTGAGGCCTAGAGAGATTAAAAAGTGCCTTTTCATAGATGACACAGATTCTAAGAGGTAAACTCAGCATTTGAGCTCATAGAGTCAGACTTCAGACTCCATGTTCTTAAATACCACACAATGTTGGCTACATATATAATAGGAAATATGTACGGAACTACTAGATAATATATACTTTTTTCTAAGTACAAATGTCACAATTACAAAAACTGACTATATACTTATCCATAAAGTATCAAAACATGTAAAGAATTATTATAATTGACCACTTTTTCTTACAATAGATCAAAAGAAAACTTTGACAAAATGGTCCTCAAATCCCATATTATTTGGAAAATATAAGAAAGTATTCTATGTGACCCATTCATTACAGAGAAAATTACAATGAATGCTATGACATATCTAAATCCAAAGGACAATATTTAGAACTAAATGACACTAAGTATTAGTGCTTGCTAGGTGCTACTCAAAATGATACTTATAAGGAAATGACCATCTGAAATACATATAATTTTTTTAAAGTACAATGAAAAAAAACTAATTA
>NW_027528074.1:86645-87728 GCF_008692635.1 Crocuta crocuta
AAATAGGAAATAGAATGATAAAAACAGAACAGAATAACAAAATAGAATATATAATAGAATAATACAATATAATATAATACAATAGAACAGAAAAAATAAAGAGATTTACTATAGGAAATTAGTTTAGGTGACAATGGAGGGTGGTTAAGTCCAAGATTTGCAGAACCAATGTGCCATTTAAAGTTTGAAGGTCCAGAAGCTGCTGTAGAAACAGGAGACCATATTTCCCAGTTCAAAGACTACCAGGCAGTACAATTGTGTCTCGCTCAGCCTTTGGTTCCAGTCAGGCCTTCAAATGATTGGATAAGGCCCACTCACATTACAGAAGGTAATATGTCTTATTCAGTCTACCAAATTAAATATTCATATCATTCAAAAACACATTCACAGAAATATCAAGAATAATAACTGGTCAAATATCTGGGCATCCTGTGCCCCAGAAAGTTTTACATATAAAATTAATCATCATACTCTCCATAGTAGAAGATGACCAATAAAAAGATAGAATTGCCCAAAGTCCTAACAGACCCCCACCAAAGAAGATATACATATGGCACATAAGCATATGAAAAGATGTTACAGCAACAACAAAGACATGGAAACAACCTAAGTGTCCATCGATGGATAAATGGATAAAGAAGATATGGTATATGTGTATAAAATGGAATACTACTCAACCATAAAAATGAAATCTTGTTACTTTCAACAACATAGTTGTTGTGTATGGGGTATTATACTAAGTGAAATAAGTCATATGGAGAAAGAAAAATACTGTATGATTTCTCTTATATGTGCAATCTCTAAAAAATCAAACAAAGCAGAAACAGATTCATAGATACAGGAAACAAACTGTTGGTTACAAGAAGGGGAATATTTGGGGGTGGGCAAAAGAGATGAAGGAGATTTAGAGGTCCAAACTTTCAGTTATAAAGTAAATAAATCATGGAGATATAATGTACAACATAGAGAATACAGTCAATAATATTATAATAAATTTGTATGGTGACTGATGTTATCTACACTTATTACGGTGATCATTTCATAATGTATAAAAATATCAAATCACTATGATATATACCTAAA
>NW_027528075.1:0-1005 GCF_008692635.1 Crocuta crocuta
CCAGACTTTAGCCTCTACTACAAAGCTGTCATCATTAAGACAGTAAGGTATTGGCACAAAAAGAGACACATAGACCAATGGAACATAAATGAGAACTCAGAGCTGGAACCAAAGGTATACACCCAACTATCTTTGACAAAGCAGGAAAGAACATCCAATGGAAAAGGACAGCCTCTTTAAAAGATGGTGCTGGGAGAACTGGACAGCAACATGCAGAAGATTGAAACTAGATCAATTTCTCACACATACACCAAAATAAACTCAAAATGAATAAAGGACATGAACGTGAGATAGGAATCCTCAAAACCCTAGAGGAGAAAGCAGGAAACAACCTCCTTGACCTCCACCGCAGCAATTTCTTACTTNAACAATTTTATGTGAACAAATTGGGCAATCTGGAGGAAATGAACAAATTCCTAGAAACATGTAAACTATAAAGACTGAGACAGGAAGAAATAGAAAATTTGAACAGACCCATAACCAGTAAGGAAATCGAATTGGTTTAGGCATGGAGGGGAGAAGCGGCAAGATGGCGGAGAAGTAGGGAGCTCTGTGCATTTGACTTGCATCCATCTCTCAAACAGAGAAGACATGAAGTCATTGGACACTGATCCGCAGGAATTTGGGAAGAGAAAGAGACAGAGCACACTGGGAAGGCAACCTCATAAGTGTGTGAGTGCGACCTGGGGAAGATAAAAGCAGGCTATGATTGGAGACAGGGAGGGAAGGGAGGGAGCCAGCCCTGCCCACGGGCAGCCGCAGTGTGTTGGTGAGTCGAAGGGAAAAGAAAGTGAAGCTGAAACTGCAAATAGAACTGTCCCTGGAGAAGAGAAAACAGCTTGGAAAGAGTGTTTTTAGTTCCAGCTGGGGTGCTGACTTTGAACTAGGTGCCCCCAGTCACAGAGGGTACCAGGAACAACTGCTCTGCAGAGCTCCCAGCACGATCTCTGGGGGGCGTGGATGCTGTAGGCCTGAGGCTGCGTCTCACTGGATTGACTGCCCCCC
>NW_027528075.1:1802-2893 GCF_008692635.1 Crocuta crocuta
ACTGCCCCCCTGCCCACTGCAGCATGCAGGCGGTGGGGCGAGGCTGAGTTCCCCTGACTTACCCCCGGAATCGCGGAGGCACTGGCCGAGGCTGAGTTCCCCGGGATTGGCCCCCCAGCAGCCTGGAGACAGCAGATCCCAGGTTGTGCCCCCACTTGACCCCAGCGGATCTGAGGCTTCGCACTTCCCCCCCACCCTCGAACGTGGCAGCAGTGAAGCAGTGACCTACTGGACTGTGTTTCCGGCGTTATCAATAAAGCGCCTGGACTGGGACATGGAAATGAGGTGGGTCGTGGGGCAAAGAACAGAGCCCTTCTTGGCTAGCCCGCAGCACAAGGAGATCGGACCCAAAGGAGTAATCTGCAATGCTTGGTTCGAGAAGGACTGGGGGGATGCTATTTTTCTCCCCACAACCACCGAGGAGAGGTCTCAGGGAGCTACCAGCAGGACACACTGGAGACTAAGACCTACCTACACCAAACCATGCCCATCCCCGCTGGAGAGCTGTTGTTGTTGTTTTTTTGTTTTTGTTTTTGTTTATTTTTTTACCTGAGCCAAGGGCAAGACCAACATGGATACACTGCCATGATTAATCCTAGATAATTCTTTCTAATCAGATATATTCTCCCTTTTCTCATTCATAACCCTCCACTCGGCTGGTTGGGGCACTCTGGTCACTGGTTTAATCCATTTTCTAGATCTAGTACATTCTACACCTCCACCACTACCTTTTTATCTCTCTCTGGAGTAATCAGACTATATAGTTTCTCTGAGTAATATCTTCATTTTTTTCTCATTCCCTCTAAACATATTCTATGATTTCTCCCTCTGAATCAAGCCTCTTAGTCTCTGCCTGGTCATTTCATTTCCAATTTCGCTTCCTCCCCGCCCTGTCATTTCTCTCCTTGTATATACTCTTCCATCAGCATTGCATACACCTGGCTCTTTATTTGTAGATGGGAATTCTGGTTTTCTGACTTTAGACTGTCTTTGTCTTTTGGGTTATTCTTTTTTCTTTTATTTTCTCCTTTTTAAAATCTTTTATTAATTTTAATTTTTATTATTTGTCTTCCCTCCTTCCTCTTTATTTT
>NW_027528075.1:2906-3159 GCF_008692635.1 Crocuta crocuta
TTGTCTTCCACCCTCTTTTTCTATTTTTTTTTCTTTTGGTTTTTTGTCCCTTCCTTTTTTTCTTTTTCTTTTTCCCTTTTGGTGTGCGTGTTTGTTGGATTTGTCTGTGTGTTTGTGTACCTTTGTTCCCTGAGTGGTTGTCTGGCTGTTTTATTTTCCAGAGCTACCTCAAGAAACAAGCCAAATTACACATGGTGGAGAGTCCCATATACCACTACAAGTAGGGAAATAAAATAACCAAAGTCTCAACAAG
>NW_027528076.1:0-212 GCF_008692635.1 Crocuta crocuta
ACATTGATGAGAATATATGGAAGGCATACCGTTGGGCTGAGAAACTGTGAGTATATTCTCTTCAAATATGAACACACACACACACACACACACACACACACACACACACAAACTCACTGCATTCTAAGATCCTTCTTGGTCCAGAACTTTGAAGTCAGTAGCTCTGAGGAAAAGTGTTTCCCCTTTCCATATCCCAAATCGGCCTCTACCAA
>NW_027528077.1:0-265 GCF_008692635.1 Crocuta crocuta
CCCCCAGCCCCACCCGGAGGAGAAAGGAGCAGAGGCTTCTGGCTCGACCCCCAGAGCTAGCCTGGAAGTTTAGAGTTGCACTGAGGGGAAAGCCAGGGGATCGCCTGAGGCAATTTCAGCGGGTGCTTGGCCTAGGATTTGGAGGCTGGGACTGGCCTGGGTTGAAAAGCGCAACAAACTTTGGCTGAGCCCCTGGCTCAGGAAGTTTACACGCCTATAAAAGCGAGGTGGAGCGCAGCCACTCTCCTCCCTACAACCTCCAGGC
>NW_027528077.1:449-870 GCF_008692635.1 Crocuta crocuta
AGAACACTGACCTGATTACCTTTGGTGACCGGTGTACTAAAACAATCAAATTTAGTCCATTCTGTAGATGTAAATTCTACACCTCCCGACCTTTTCATCTCTTTCTCTCAGGAGTAATTAGATATATAGTTTCTCTGGATAATACCAGAATTCTTCTCTCACCTATCCAAACATATTCTACCCTTTACCTCTTTGAAAAAAGCTTCGTATCCCTTCTGCCTGTTCATTCTATTTCCAATTGGGCCTCATCCCGCCCGGTCTTCTCTCTCCTTCTCTATGCTCTTCAACCAGCACTGCATACACATGGCTACTTAACTGTAGCTGGAAAATCCGGTTATATGCTTTAAACAGTTCTTTGTCCATTGGTTTTCTTCTGTTTTCCTTTTCTTTTCTCCTTTTTGACCCTTTTATGTATTTTATA
>NW_027528078.1:0-525 GCF_008692635.1 Crocuta crocuta
CAAGCCTGTCATTCAGAATAGAAGGAAAGATAAAAGTCTTTCCAATAAACAAAATTTGAAAGCATTTGTCACCACTAAACCAGCCCTGCAAGAAATCCTGAGGGGGACTCTCTGAGGGAAATGTTGCAAGGAATGCAAGATGCTAGAGACACACCACACGCATGAATCCCACAAACGACACAGTGACTCTAAACCCATATATTTCAATAAGAACACTGAATGTAAATGGACTAAATGTCGCAATCAAAAGACATAGGGTAGCAGAATGGATNAAAAAACAAAATCCATCTATTTGCTTTCTATAAGAAACTCATTTTAGACCTGAGGACACCTTCAGATTGAAAGTAAGGAGATGGAGAAATATCCATCATGCTACAGGAAGTAAAAAAAAAAAAATGCTGGAGTAGCTATCCTTTTATCAGACAAACTAGACGTTAAAATAAAGACAGGAACAAGGGATGAAGAAGGGCATTATGTAACAATTAAAGGGTCTATCCATCAGGTAGAGCTAACAATTATAAATGT
>NW_027528079.1:0-1246 GCF_008692635.1 Crocuta crocuta
ATCTTCTTCAGTTATGCTAGTTATATCTGTTTTGAGCAGTTCATTTGCTGTCATTTCTTCTTGGGGTTTGTTTGGAGGAGAGCTCTTTCGTTTCGTAATTTTAGTTACCTTTCTGGCTCTTGTTATTTTAAACACTTGTTATGCTCTCTGCACCTATGAGCGCTGCTGTATCCAAGAAGACTGTCCAGGGCCTATCCTTTCAGAGAGTGTTTTTTGAATGGTATCTCTTGGTCTCTCTTGTTGGGACCTTGGTTATTTTATTTCCTACTCGTAGTGATATTTGGGGTTCTCCACCTTGTGTACTCTGGCTTGTTTCTTGAGGTAGCCCTGGAGAAGAAAACAGACAGACAAACACACAGGGAGCAGGAGCACACAAACGCACAGGCTAATTCAACTAACATGCAAACCTAGAGGGAAAGCGAAAAAGTTAAGAGAAAAGATGGAGGCGGGAGGGCAAATAATAGAGAATAAAATACATAAAAGGGTCAAAAAGGAGAAAAGAAAAGGAAAAAAGAAGAAAACCGATGGACAAAGAACGATTTAAAGCATATAACTGGATTTCCCAGCTACAGTGAAATAGCCGTGTGTATGCAGTGCTGGTTGAAGAGCATAGAGAAAGAGAGAGAAGACCGGGTGGGGATGAGGCAAAACTGGAAATAGAATGAATAGGCAGAAGGGATAAGAAGCTTTATTCAAAGAGCTAAAGTGTGGAATATGGTTGGATAGGTGAGAGAAGGGTGCTGGTGTTATATAGAGAAACTATATAGTCTAATTACTCCTGAGAGAAAGAGCTGAAAATGTCGGTAGGTGTAGAATTTACATCTACAGAATGGACTATATATGATTGTTTAAGCAAGCCAGTGACCAGAGTTAATCAGGTCAGTGTTCTGGGGAAAAAAGAAAGAAAAGAAAGAAAAAAAGAAAAGAAGAAACAAAAAAAAGAAAAANCGGGAGCTCTGCCTTGGCGGTTGTGGGGAGGAGAGTGACGGCGCTCCAGTCCCTTCTCGAACCAAGCGCTGCTCCTCGCTTTTTTGGGCGTGTAAACTCCCCGTACCGGGGGCACAGCCGAAGTTGGTTGCACTCTTCAACCCAGGCCAGTTCCAATCTCCAAATCCCGTCGGCGCGCCCCGCTGAAGTTGCCTTAGACACAGCGTCCCAGGCAACCCCCTCGGGCAATTCCAGGCCCCCTGCCGAGCTCTGGGGGCGGAGTCGGAATCGCTGCTTCCTTCTCTGGGTCGGGCTGGCG
>NW_027528079.1:1828-14175 GCF_008692635.1 Crocuta crocuta
TCTCCCAATCTCTCAGGTTTTGTAAGGTTTCCAATGGCTTCAGATCTTTTCTGTGTGAGGTATGGGCGCGAGTGCAAGTACGGAGCTTCCTGCTTCTCCGCCATCTTGCCAGAATCTCCCTATTTTCCGATTTCGTTACTCATTTCATGTACCTGAGATTTTCTATTCTATTTCTTCTTTTTTTTAATGCTGGTGAAGATGTATTAAATTAATTTGACGATCCATTCGTTTGAAATACATCGGGATTGAGCATCAAATGGATGTGGTGAGTAGACCACTTCCCGTGGGCACCTGTGCTGCGAACCTCCTGGAAATGGGACACCTCTTTCTTTCTCAGTCTTAAACACACACACACACACACACACACACACACACACACACACACAGATTCCTCAAGAAGAATGTGAAGCTAATTGGGTCATGGGCCAAGGGCATAACTGAACAATGATACTGGGAGTGATGGTCTCAGTAGTAGGAGGAGAGATAATCCTTTGCTTCTGTGGTTGTTCTTTGGTTATTTCTGTCCATACTTCTTTGTAAGGCCAGCCTTGGGGTCCCTCTATTCTAGGAGTCTTATTACTTAGGAAAATCTAGAAGCAGACAGTACAGACAGTACTCTGGGCTCTAGGGAGACATGTTTTCCTTCCCTGGGTGCTTTTTTTTTTTATTTTTGAATTGCAGCCCAAGTTTCTTTTTCCATCTAATGGCAAGATCCTAAGAACCAGCATTGCACTGTGGGACTGAGTTGTGCTTCTCTCTTGGGAGGAGTAGTTCTCTCAGCTTAGTTCACAGAAATTGGGAACCATTTACAACGGATTGCCCTGAAAGTCTTATTTTGCCTCAAATGGATTTTCTGATTATCCCTCCTCAAGAACTTGTGGATGTGCAATTCTTACTAGGTGTTTTTGTAAATGAAGCTATCAGTGGTCTGTCTATTCCATTTGCCAGATTGGGTCTGCCTAGTTGTTGTCTCTCCTGTAGGTGTGGCTGTGTCTAAATTGCATGGCATGTTTGAGGAGGATGGGGAACCTGCCTAGGATAGGACAAGACAGAAGAAAGGCTCTGTGCACTGTGAAGCACAATTGATTATGCCCTTCAGAAGTGTACCAACCACAGCTACCCTATCTCCAACACAAGAACTTCCGGGAACTTCCAATACAATATGGCCCTTCTTTTATATAAAATCTATCCAAGTACTAAAAGGGGAAAAATGCATTAATATCTGGAGCAAAGAAACTTCTCAGTATCCATCCCTAAGGCTGAATATTTCTGCTTGGTCTTCTGACCCTTTCTTAACTGGATTCCTTCTTTGTAGATCTGGCTCTCCAGCTTCTTATCTTAACAGTAATGGTAGTTCAGGGGATAAATTCCAGAAGTGACCACTCCGAAGTGTTTTGAGCTGCTTCTTCTGGAAGCCGCCTTTTTATCTCTAAATGATGGATTCCCATTTCCATTCTAACATCGGTTTGGAACACTGCCTATCTATTCCTGCTGTGATAAATTAAGAGTTAACTCGATCACATCTTTCTACTTTGCCACCAACCTCTAAATATAGCATATGACTCCTTATAGCATATTACTATTTTTAGTCCTTCCCTTTTCTATTTTCATAATATGGTAACACTGTTATGTTTTGTTTCATGGTATACAGACATCTTGTTGATCTTCTGCTTTATAAAGTAGGTGTTTGGGAGCACTTGTATTTACCTTCAATTTTCTTCTACTGTGTATTCTACTTTCCTACCTCTGAGCAACATCACCTCTCTCTAGCTCTAAATCTTTTTCATCACCTCAAGTGAAAAGTACTAACCAGTCAGTCCTTTTTCTTTGCTAACCACAGTCCCTAGCAACTACAAAGCTGATTTCTGTCTCTGTAGATTTGCCTCTTCTGCTATATAAATCTCATATAACATGTAGCCTTTCGTGTCTAGTTTCTTTCACTTAGTGTAATGTTTTCCAGTTTTATTAATGTTGCAGTATATACCCAACTTCATTTCTCGTTATGGCTGGATAATATTCCATTGTATGAGTATACCACATTTTATTTGTCCATTCACTTTGCTGATGGACATGTAGGTTGTTTCTGTGTCTTGGCTATTGTGAATTGTGCTGCAATGAACATTTGTGTATATGTTTTTGTTTGACCAGTTGTTTTAGATTCTTTTGAGTATATACCTAGGATTGCTTGGTCATATGGTAATTGTATATTTAACTTGTTGAAGAACCACTAAACCATTCCCTGCACTTTTGTTTTGGCATTGTTATGTTTATAGCATTTGATGGGATTCAGTAACTTATTTGAGTTTTCTGTGAGTGATCCTAAAAGTTGAAAATCAATAATGTGGTCTTATTATTGTGATTAAATAAAACTGTTTATGCATAGACCATACTTACTTTAATTATATTTTCTTTTGACATACAAATATGCTTTCTCTACTCTTTCGATGCTAAATTCTCACCTGTGCCCTGAATTGACTCTTTATTTTTGATAATCATGTTTCTCTCTTTATTTATCTTGGGCTGACTCTAGTATTGGGAGGGTTTAATCCAAATGTCTGGCAAACCTCGATTATCTAGTCATACTTATGAATGAAATGCTTCTTGGCAGAGTTTACATATGCGAGCAAGGCTCATCAACAGGTGAGCTTTGCTTAAGAGTGATTAGGTGAGGATGCTGGGGTTATGCTGATATATTTCTGAACAAACATAATCAGGATAATTTTCTCAGGGAGTTTCTAGCTATTTTGAGAAAAAAATCCTTAAATTTCATCTTCCAGTGGGCTCATGCCCTTGTGGAATATAGTACATGTTGAAAGGGGGATGGAAAGCAATATGGAGTCTTCTGTATAAACTTTCAATGAATCCTTTCAGTTAATGCTTATATTTTCAGCCCTGCTTTGCTTTTCACCCTTCATCATTACTTGGACCTCCAAGCTCCAGCTTCTCCAGGGTTGCAGTGGGCAAACTTATTCCTGGAAAGCTGTGCCCCATCCTGATGTTCATGTGCACCTGCTAGTTCGATTTTTAACTTTTTGAGAAATCTCCATTCTGTTTTCCACAGTGGTTTCATCAGTTCACATTCCCATCCTTTAGTGGGCTTTGCCGGTTATCATTTTCTATCTTTTCTATTATCTAGAAGTTTGTTGACATCTAGCCCACTGAAAACTTTTTACTAATTTGACAAATGTCATTACTTCTATTTAGTGAGGACTTTAGAGGGAGAGAAGAGAAAGACATGTAAACTATCTGTTAGCTTTGACTGGAAATCCTCCACTCATCTTTTATTTATTTTTTATTTTGTAAATTTTAATTCTAGTTAGTTAATATACAGCGTTACATTTGTTTCAGGTGTACAGTGTAGTGATTCAATACTTCCATACATTACCTGGAGTTCATCATCACAAGTGCACTTCTTAATCTCCATCACCTATTTAACCCATGCCTCCCCCCTTCCCCTCTGGTAACCATCAGTCCATTCTCTACAGTTAAGAATCAGTTTCTTACTNATTACATTTGTTTCAGGTGTACAGTGTAGTGATTCAGTACTTCCATACATTACCTGGAGTTCATCATCACAAATGCACTTCTTAATCTCCATCACCTATTTAACCCATGCCTCCCCCCCTTCCCCTCTGGTAACCATCAGTCCATTCTCTACAGTTAAGAATCAGTTTCTTACTTTCTCTCTCTCACTCTCTCTCTCTCTTTTTCCTTTGTCCATTTGTTTTATTTCTTAAATTCCACATATGATTGAAATCATATGGTGTTTGTCCTTCTCTGACTTATTCTACTTAGTCTTATACTCTCTAGCTCCATCTATGTTATTGCAAATGGTGAGATTTCATTCTTTTTTATGGATGAATAATATTTCATTGTGTGTGTGTGTGTGTGTGTGTGTGTGTGTGTACATACCACTTCTTTATCCATTCATCAATTGGTGGACATTTAGACTGCTTCCATATCTTGGGTATTGTAAATAATACTGCTATAAACATAAGGGTGCTTGTATCTCTTTGAATTAGTGTTTTTGTATTCTTTGGATAAATGCATAGTAGCGCAATTCCTGGATCACAGGGTAGTTGATTTTTAACTTTTTGAGGAATTTCCAGTAAGTTTTCCACAGTGGTTTCACCAGCTCACATTCCCACCAACAGTGCCAGAGGGTTCCTTTTTCCCCACATCCTTGCCAACATGCATTGTTTCTTGTGTTTTTGATTTAGCCATTCTGACATGTCGGAGGCCATATCTCATAGTAGTATGAATTTACATTTCACTGATGGTAAGCGATGATGAGCATATTTTCATGTGTCTGTTGGCCATCTGGATGTCTCCTTTGGAAAAATGTCTATTTATATCTTCTGCTCATCTTTTAATTGGATTATTTGTCTTTTGAGTGTTGAGTTTTATAAGTACTTTGTATATTTTGGATTCTAACTCTTTATCAGATATGCCATTCAGTAGATTGTTATTGTGTGTGGTGTAAGAAGTGGTCAGTTTCATTTTTGCATGTCCAGTTTTTCCAATACCATTTGTTAAATATACTGTTGTTTTCCTACTCGATGTTCTTTCCTGCTTTGTCGAAGATTAATTAACTATGTAAATGTGAGTTTATTACTGGGGTTCGTATTCTGTTCTATTGATCTATGTGTCTATTTTTGTGCCAGTACCATAATGTTTTGATTTCTACAGTCTTTTAATATAAACTGAAGTCTGAAATTGTGATCTCTCCAGCTTTGTTTTTTTCTTTTTCAAGATTGCTTTGGCCATTTGGAGTCTTTTGTGCTTCCATACAAATTTTAGGATTCTTTGTTCTAGTTTTGTGAAATCTTCCTCACTGTGTGCCATGAGTTTCATATCACTGTTTCCATGCTGTATGTCCATAGGCTGCCCATCTGTGTTCTCTCCAAGAGCAGCACAATGTCCAATAAGCTCTTCTAGAACCAAGTCTGTTGACCTTTAAAATTCCAGGCTTTAAGTCCCAGTGGTTGCAAGAACTCGTGAAATTTTGCCCCTCTCACTTTCCAACCCAACTGCCATGTGGAATTGTCTTCCCTGTGTGCTACCCACTGTGCTAGTCTGTCTTTTGCCCTTCTCCTTGACCACATCTCCCTCCTTACCACAGAATTCATGATTTGTTTCTTTCCCAAATTGTGTGGCCACACTTCTTTACCATCTTTGATTTAGCATCTTCTGGACTCTTCTCTAGAGTGGTGGAGTTTGTTCTGCCAGTCTTAGGGTTGAATTCTAGGGTACTTAGGATGACTTGATAGTCACCTACTCGTATGTATTGGATAAGGGAAGCCTAGGGTCCTCTTACTCCATTGCTATCTTCTTCTCTAAATCCCACCCATCTTTTTGGTGGGGGGGATCCCCACCCATCTAANAAAAAGCTTTATTATTTACATTTGGTCCATAGCTTGAGAGAGGGCTGCAGCATAGTTAAAAAGCTGCCTAGTGTCCATGGGGAGAGGCTCAGGCACAAGCCATGGCACCAGGGGGAATGCCAGAAGGGCCCTTCAAAAAGGCTTCTGGGCTCCAGAATCTCTGAGTCATGCTTGAGGGTGAGCCTTTCCAAGAGATACTCATTCATCCCAGCCTGGGAGTCAGCCAGCCTTTCACCTAATCTAGGAAATGGTCTCTAGCAAGTCACAGAAATGGGGGTCTGCACGGGTAGAACCCAGGGTATGTAGATCCAAAGGGGGCTTGTTCAGGCTCTTCTCCGGACCCAGGGCAACTTCCATGGCACCCAGAGTGTTACCCCCACTCATCTTGGGATGGCTTCTGTATGTCCTGGAAGAGCGCATGGCTGCCACACTAATTTTGCATCCTCAAGAGTCGCTCAGTGCCCTCCTGCTTCTCCTCAGCCAATTCATGGAAGAAGTGGCCCATGCCCTCCAGAGCCACATCTTCATGGCCAAAATGGAAGCCAAGAGAGAGGTAGGTGTAAGAGGCCCACAGCTGTATGTTGACCAGGCAGTTGACAGAGGCCTCCACCTGAGTGGAATAGCTCTGACAAATCCGGGTGTTCATGGTTGATTGGTAATAAGGAGCAAAGCTCAAAATCGGGGTATTGGCTGGACCTGGAGACAGAGAGTGGTCAAGAAGATGGCTCCAAATGTTGCAACTGGATAAAAGGTTGGAGAGTTATCAGAGACTGGTAGAAGGGGCACCCCTGAGTCTGTCCCATCCAAACATTGTTGAAGCAAGAGAAGGATTGGCAGGACCACCCGTGCACTGCCCCCACTCATCTCTCAAATGCTGAAAGATTGTGCCAAAAGAACAAACCCAGGAAAAGTCTTTCTGTTAGTGATATAAGATGACATGATTAGCTCACATTTCTTTGCCTGTTCAAAAATTGAATAGTTTAATTGAAGGGACAAATATTCTTTGAGTGTAGGAGTTCTTCACCCTGATAGGCACATAGGTCATATAAGGAGAATTACTACATGAAAGAGTAGTTTTGATAGATTATAAATGGTAGTTAAGATTATTTAATAATACAAGGGCCACTGAGATTCTGGAAGATGCAGGATAGGGTAATTTATTTTTTTATGTCTATTTATTTATTTCTGAGAGAGAAAGAGAGAGAGAGAGAGAACCCACAAGTAGGGGAGGGGCAGACAGAGAGAGACCACAAGTAGGGGAGGGAGGGAGAGAGAGAGAGAGAAGAGAGGGGGGGAGAGAGAGAGAGAGGGAGAGAGAGAGAGAGGGAATGTGAAGCAGGCTCCAGGCTCTGCACTATCAGCACAGACCCCAAAGAGGGACTTGAACTCATGAACCATGAGATCATGACCTGAGCTAAAGTCGGACGCTTAACCAACTGAGCCACCCAGGCGCCCCAGGATACAGCAATTTATGAAAAAAAAAATTCCAGTGAATGGAAAACATGTGAGCACAGAATACGTAGTTATATATTATTAGAGAAGGACAAAACAGATCTTCACTGATTATCTACAATGTGTCAGACATACAGATACACAGACCAAGCCTATAGGAAGCTTAATAAATTTAATAAAATATTCACCTGTTTCATTTCATATATTTGTCCTCTCTTTCCCATTAATTTCATTGACTCAGCCATGTTTAGAAGACATTATCATAAAGAGAAAGTTAACTTAATAAAGTTTTATGCCTGCTTGATTATGATGAACTGGTTGTTAGTTTAGCCTCTATGTTCTGGAAAGTGCTGGTGTGCTGCCACCTGGTGGTACTTAGTGAACATTGCAAAACAAAATAATAGGTATCCTATCTGATTTCTCAAACAAATCTCAGTTGCAGGTAGGGACACCCAATTTATGACAGCCTTCTGCACACGTGTGAATTTACACACTTACGTTTTTACAGCTGAGGGGTGGTATGTGTGTAGGGGAGAATGAACTTCATGAACACAATCAAAATTGAGAAGAGGTGATAGAATATGACAAAACTCCAAAATGCCATACCTGCTACCTGAGTGGAACTCACTAGAATATAAATGGACAAATATACGCATATTGAATACAAATGCAAAGCCATATATAAACTTGGTCAGATAGTTGCCACCAAATACTTGCTGAGTGCATGAAACATTTAGGAACTGTTCAGAAAACAGGCTGCAGTTGCAAACCACACTTAATCTCAAGACTTGCTGCAAAATTTTGTATGATTAGCCTTTCAGACATATGAATGGACAGTCGGGCCATTTTAGAAATAAAAGGCTGCTTTCCCGGGCCAGGGAATCAGAAGATTGAAACAAATCATGCCATCTCTCTTTTGAAATAAAGAATCAGCTGATGCAAAAATGCCATGCACCACATTTCCTCATATAAGTAAATTATATTACCTTCCAAAGCTGATTTTAAACAAAACAGTAAAAAGATATATTGTAAGGTTTATCTAGGCTTTTTGTCTCAGTATGTCTGGAAGCTCTCTGTATAAGTAGTAGGAATGAGTACAGGAAAATGTCATCATGAATGTATGTTTCCAATCCCCTTTATTCTGAACCCCTGAAATGATTCAAACAATCAGATGGGCAATTAGAAGAATATGTTTAAAAATCACAGTTAAGGATGAGTTGCAAAACAGTGGCTGGCTATACAGTATCAAAAAGGAGAGAAATGTTCATACACAGCAAGGATTTTTAGAAGGCAAGCAATGATGTTATTAAAAATATAGAAAACCTCAGTAAATACTGGCAATTATGAGATGCCTATTTTCTTTCCATCTGAAAGGCAACCATTAGAAAGTCCCATAACATCCCTGTGGTGGTGGAGGTGTGGGCAAATGATGACTCTAATATCCACAGGAATACAAACCTGAGGCTAATTTTGTAATGCTAAAACTGTACCCTCTCCAAACCCTTTGATCTATTTTCTTCCTAATGTCATAGCATTTCTAAGTAAACAAGTACTTGAAAAAAGATATCCATTTGTATATTGTTTGAAGTAGAAGAAAACCCAAAGTATACCTGAATGTCCATCTATAAGTAAATTACAATACATTAAAACTATGGTATATATGCTTTGGCTAAAAGAACGAGATAAATTTACGTACATTGCCATGAAAATATTTTAGGGACATACTGTTCTGTGCAAAAATAAAATTGCAGAACCATGTGTGTAACTATAATGTAATTTTAATAAAGGAGCACTAAGTAGCAAGCCGTATCTCAGTTTGTGCGTGTATATGTGGATGTATGCACAGAAGGCTGTCCTTCAGGACATGTATCACAGCAGCACGCAAGGGAGGGAGTTAGGGTGGAGAGGCTAGTAAAGAAGACTTCTGCTCTATCTTTAGCATGTTTCACAATGAAAGGACTCAAGAATTACTTGTATCAATTTAAAGTGAATAAATAATGGTTTAAAAATATTTTAGGAAAAGGAAAAATAAGAAGGAAAGTAGGGATGAAAGGATTTGTAAGGTTGCAAATATTCATTGTGAGAATCCAGAGAGCCAGCAAACCCCTGGTTTTGACACCTTCATACTGTTTGCGGAAAGCGTAAAGGATCTTAATCAGCTGGTTGAGAGACTCTGCTCTGGTTGACATAAAATCGAGTAGGATATTGCCTCTTTTCTCAATATCCCAACCTGTGTGCCTGCTCATACCAAGCAGGCATTTAGAACTCTCAAGCTCCGAGACTTGGAAAGAAGCACTGTAGAGCCTCAGCATTCAGGAGCGGGTGACAAGATTGCACTCCATGACTTACATGTCCCTGAACTTTCCTGGATGCAAAGCTCAGCACCCTGCTGATGATCACTATCACTCTCTCCTGCAGGTATGAGCTGTCATCATTCATCCACATGGCCATCTCCTGTGGGAAACACAAGAATCCTTCTAGAGCATGGTGTTTCCATTTCTACAAGTCCCTTCCTTTTTGTCTCCAACTTCACCATGGGGGTGAAGGGGGATCCTGATTATTTCACATCTAACTTACATTTCTCTCAAAAAGATGCCAACAAGCTAGTTGTATACTACAAGCTATCTAGTTACACTACTTCATCTACTGTACTATCTACACCTGGGTAGGATGTTATTTATTTGTTTTGTTCTCTATTTATTATTATATTTTTTTAAATTTAAATTCTAGTTAGTGCTAGTTTTATTGCTAAGGCAGTAGTTATTATGGTAGATGCTATAGGGTGACTAATAATCTGAATCAGCTTTGAAATAAACATACTAGCCATCATCCCTATTCTCATTGAAAAATACAAACCATGGGCCACAGAAACATCCACAAAATATTTCCTGACTTAGGCAACTGCATCTATACTCCTAATAATAGGAATCATTTTCAATCTTCTATACTCAGGATAATGAACAATATCAAAAACCCTCAACCTATAGCATCTACCATAATACCACTGCCATAGCAATAAAACTAGGCTTAGCCCCATTCCACTTCTGAGTTCCAGAAGTCACGCAAGGTATCCCTATATCCTCAGGCCTAATCCTACTAACAAGACAAAAAAATCACACCACTATCCATCCTCTATCAAATCTCACCCACCATCAACCCCAACCTGCTACTACCAATAGCCATTATATCAGTCCTAACTGGGGGCTGAGGAGGACTTAACCAAACACAACTATTAAAAATTGTACAACTGAAAATATGGTGAAGTACTGGTTTCAGGAGTAGAATTTAGTAATTCACCATTTACATATAACACCATGTGCTCATCCCAATAAGTGCCTTCCTTAATGTCCATCACCCTTTTAGCCCATCCCCCCACCCTCCCTCCTCCAGCATGGGTTGTATGTTATTTAATTATATCCAACGAGTATTGACTAATGCGCAATCTAACAGTCACTTTGCCAGTCATCCCAAAGAGCTTAACACGAGGCTGTGACTGGATTATCAGCTGCTGCTTTTTTTTTTCTAAGTACATATCCTCTCTCTTTAATCACAGGATCTGACTTTCTATTTTAAAAAAGAATTGAAATGTCATCTGAACCTGAAATGTCATTTTACTCCAGAATTTCCTCTGCAGATTCAATACTCAGATATTTTCTGGCTCATGGTTGCAGAAAATATTCCTGGAGGCAGCTCAGTTAGAAGGCTTGTTAATTTGGATTCAACTCCATCTTGCTGTATGTAACTTCTATTTGTTCTAAGTCTTCAGAGGCAGGGACATATTTACAAGCTTGGGAAGGGGGGAAGACTGCATATGTCTCACATGCCAGTGGCCATTAACAGATTTCTTAAGGCACTTTGCTGGAGTCCACAGTATTTATGCTAAATAATCCCCTTTCATTTGCTCCCATTGTATAAAATTAAATGCATGGAAAATATTTAGCTCAAATTAGGCACAAATTTACTTAGTATATTTTATTTCTCCTCACATTCCTTCTTGTCTTCATAGATACCAATTCTTTTTCTTTTTAAATATAGTTTATTGTCAAGCTAGTTTCCATACAACACCCAGTGCTCATCCCAACAAGAGTTCCTCCATGCCCATCACCCATTGTTCCCTCTCCCTTAATCCCCATCAACCCTCAGTTTGTTCTCAGTATTTGAGAGTCTCTTATGGTTTGTCTCCCTCCCTAACTATTTTTTCCCCTTCCCCTCCCCTATGGTCCTCTCTTAAGTTTCTCCTGTTCCACATATGAATGAAAACATAGGATATCTGTCTTTCTCTGCCTGACTTATTTCACTTAATGTAATACCCTTGAATTCCATTCACGTTGCTACAAATGGCCAGATATTATTCTTTCTCATTGCCATGTAGTATTCCACTGTATATATAAATCACATTTTCTTGATCCATTCATCAGTTGATGGATATTTAGTCTCTTTCCATGATTTGGCTATTGTTGAAAGTGCTGTCATGAACCAATTCTTCTTTACTTGAACGTATTTTATAATTTGCACAAACTCATAATGCTCTTGGTAGAATAAGTCACTCTGGTTCCCCAATATTTTCAGACAGGTGTCCCCAATGCCATCATGCTAGAAATGCACAACTGAAGGTCATCAGATATCCTGAGCAGTCTCCTATCTCTGACTGAGACCTTAAAAACAGTGAAGTCTTGATGTAAGTGGGGTTTTGCACAGCTGTTAAGCCTTCCTCTGATATCAGGGTCTCCATGAGGATAGGGTGTTCATGGGATTCTAAGCATATAGACACTATCAAAGTATGATTTACTGTTGCACAGGCCTGAATGTGGTTTAAGCCAATCAACCACCTCTTCTCTGCTAGCCCATATTCTCACATAAAATTTGTCTTCTTAAGCGTCTGTTGATGTCATTGTTCCCAAATTGAATTTAAAAAAATTTTTTATTTATTTTTGAGAGAGAGAGATAGAGTGTGAGCAGGGGAGGGGCAGAGAGAGAGAGAGAGAGAGAGAGATCGATTTAAAGCAGGCTCCCAGCTCTGAGCTGTCAGCACAGACCCTGACACGGGGCTCAAACTCATGGACCATGAGATCATGATTGAGCCACCCAGGCACCCCGCAAAATTGAATTCTTAACAGTATGTCTCTGTAATCCAAATAAAGGGAAGTGATTTCATTTGGGGGATATTGTACACCTTCTAGAAAAAAAAATTCAGCCACTAAATACTTGAAGAAGATGTAAGTATGACAAAAGGGAAATGATAAGTGAAATACAGTGAACTTTTTAGATTTAAGGCCAGAAAAACAAAAGTGCTTACTTTCTCTTAACTTTACCTTTAAGATTTGCAATTTGTAGAGATCTTTAGATACTAATATCAGAAGAGTGTCTTCATATATGTTTAAAATATTTTGGTATAAACTCTGAAAAACAAAAATATTGCACAACCAGTCAGCCAGATAAAAGTAGACAGAATTGTACTCAGTGTCTATAGTTTTGTGTCCTGGGGTCCTGAGTTCTCCCCAGCCACTGAAA
>NW_027528079.1:14237-19985 GCF_008692635.1 Crocuta crocuta
ATACACTGAAAGTCAGAAAGGACTTTGCCCATAAACTCTTGTCCTTGCTAAAACTATTAACCTAAAATCTCTTCATTCATTTGTTCCTAAAACTCCTTTATAATCCATTAAATCCCAAGGATTGTAGAATTCAGGAGTCCAGAGGCACTGGAATAGACTATTAATCTATTATACGTAAAAAGGGTGAAGGAGATCACAAGGTGGAAGGACATTGAGCAGGATTGCTGTGGTGTATAACAGTTCTTCATAATTGAGGCAGAGATTTACCTCTAGGTCTTCTTTTTCATGTTCGCTGTTCCCCAGTTCCCTCACTTTCTCAAGACTTGGTATAGAAAATACATTTTTAAAAGATGACTCTATTATCTTCAGTTGGGATTCAAATTGCAGCGAGGGATCTACAAAGCTGATGAGAAAAAGGTATGATTATTAAATAGAGAAGAGAACAAATGCAACCTAACTTTGGTGCTCTTTCTTGTGTCAGAAGGAATGTACTAGAAAATGAGACCTAGCTCTTGGCTTTCTATAACATGTGGGCTTTTAAACAGTCTCATAAAAATAACAATGTCGCTTTAAATATAAAGGAATGAATTTCTTTGTAAAAATCATCTGTAATCAGTTATTTAGAAACCAGAATATATTTCTGCATAGACATAATAATGTAAAGAGTGGTTACATTTCCAGGAAAGCCCGCAAAGCCATGCTGAGCTTTAGTTGAAATATATTACTGTCATTTTTTCTCTCAACCACCGTACGACGTTTCTCACATTTAATATTTCTGATACTATTGGGATGCATCCCTCCAATTGCTGGCAACTTCCCCTTCAGTAGTTGAAAAGATCAATTATGACCTAGTTGTTATTCCTTTGATTATGTGTGATTTTTTTAAGGGGAAAATGGTTTCTTATTTTTTGAAAAGATGGTAAGGTAGGAAATTTTGTGCTGGACTCAGAATATCTTTTCTCTACTGGACAAGAAAATGGAAATATCTAATGCCCACTGCTTGAAATGGAAACTTTTAGAATATATTAGATAGTTTTCAAATCCTGGGAAGATTAACTTGACTTTTTTATGGTTTATGAATTATCAGACTCAGAACAGCTATCTGTCAAAAGCCTCCAGTAGAATTTTCAGGGCAAGGTATCTAACATTTAGGGATAAATAACTTGGTTTAGCAACTTGACAGTAAACTATTTAAGAAAAAAAATAACTTGGTTTAGGAAAATGCAAAATGAAGATTTTGATGAAATAGAAAATAGTCCTTTCAATGTATTTTGAAAGCATACTGTTAGTTCTAACAAATGCTAAAATGCTCCAGGTCATGAATAAGGACTAGAAAAGTGCAAGGCACAGCTGTTGGTGGGCAAAGGAGCTGCAGATTTTAAATGTGAGGAAGGCTGACGTCAGACATTGGTGATACTAAGGAAGAAAGACACAGGCAGCAAATCTATGGGTCAATAAGGAAAATTGCCAGCAAGGATACATTTTTTTTTGTCCACATACAATTTATTTTCAAAAGAGTAGTTCTTAAATTACTAATGCATTTTATAATAAGTAACATTTTAGAATTAATAATTGAAATGCAAATGCTTTTATTATATTCCAGGGTGCACAACCAGGTGATTTAAAAAGGAACTTGAGAAGAAAGAGTAAGAATTTTTAACTAAATTATTGTATGAGTTTGCTTTTGGTAAATTTTTGAGCGAAATATTTGTTTCAAAAGTTGTAGTGCAGTGAGAAGTAGATGTAGTCCAAATGTACTAATAATATTACTTGGAAATGTTTTATTTTGTTCTATTATGAAGCAGTAAGTCTTATATAAGATCAGTAAGGAAAAGACAATACATATTTTTGCAAGTATAATTTGAAGAATCATAATTGGATAAAACAAAATAGATTCCTCCTAATAAAAGCATGGGGAAATTATATTAAACATGATCACAAATAAATCAAGAGGGACATTGTCATATGACAAAATGTTTAGTTAAAATGAAAGAATATAAAGAGGGATATATATAATCATTTAAAATAATAAAAGCAATAGTTAATAACTACATAGAAAAAATTTAAACCATTAATGATAATCATTAAAAGGTATGCTATTAAATTATTAAAATACAACAGAAGTTATTAAATAAAATATTATTATTTTAGGGTTTATTTTTGAGAGAGAGAGAGAGAGAATGTAAGCAGGAGAGGGTAGAGAGAGAGGGAGACACAGAATCTGAAGCAGGCTCCAGACTCTGAGCTATCAGCACAGAGCCCAACATGGGGCTAGAACTCACAAACTGAGAGATCATGACCTAAGCTGACATTTGACTGAGCCAATCAGGTGCCCCAAAGAAAATTATTAAAGGAGAAACATTGTTATAGGAGAAGATGAAGCATTCAATTATCAGCATACGATTGGTAAAAATAAAAATTCTGCAAAAGAGGATATCTTTACTAAAATTAATAAGGAGGCATAAATAAATGATATTAAGTGGACTAACAAAGATTATCTTTTTTTATTGTTATTATTTTGATAGAGAGAGTGAGTGCAAGTTGGGGAGAGGCAGAGAGAGATGAAGAGAGCGAGAATCCCAAGCAGGCTCTGCACTGTCATTGCAGAGCACAATGCAGGTTCAAACTTATGAACTTGAGAGCATGACCTGAGATGAAACCAAGAGTCAGACACTTAACCCATTAAGCCACCCAGGAGCCCCAACAAGGATTATCTTTTTAGAAAATCATGGAGTGCTGACAAATAATTATGATATTTGTAAAAATGTTTTTACAAACAGTAAACTATTTCAAAATATAAAAGGATATATGTTTTATTCTCAAATCACAATCAGAAATCTATTTTTGAAATGAGAAAATTCAAAATACTTAAAAATACCTGAATACTATTGGAATTTTCTCATTAAAATTAGAGGAAAATTACAAACTAAGTATGTAACAAGATTTTAAAACGATTAAAATGTAATCAAAGAAATAAAGGATATAAGCAAAATGACTAATTATAAAATGAGGAAAGGAGGAAATAATAAGTATAATGATTCTTCCTGGCAAATTTAAAGATTTTAAAAAAGAAAAAAAGAGGAAGCAGGAACTAAATATTAAGAAAGGCTACATTAGTCAAAAAAAGAGGAAAGCTATTACATGGGTATAACAGAAACAAATAAAATTTATTCATATTGTTAAATTATAGAGGTATATATGAAGATATAACATATATGAATCTTTATGTACCAAGTAATACTTGGCCAACAGGATATGTTACCTACAGGAAATGTTAAAGGGGACTCTTTGAGTGTAAAGAAAGACCATAAGTAAGATTAAGAAAAGTAGAAAGTTCAAATCAGTAAAAATAAGTATATCTGTAAAAATCAATCAAGGGACTCACAAAATAAAAGGGTGTAGTGTATGATACCACATACCAAAAATGTGGCAGGGAGAGGAGTAAAGAATGGGTTCAAATTTAAGCAACCATTAACTTAGTATAGACTTCTACATGCAGAAGATGTTCTATATAAAGTTGATGGTAAACACAAATCAAAAACCAATAATAGATATGCAAAAAATAAAGAGTAAAGAATCTAAGTACGTCACTAAAGAAAGCCAACAAACTGTGAGAGAAAAGAACATGAGAATAGAGAATCAGAGAAGAACTACAAAATCAACCACAAAACAAGTAATAAAATGGCAAAAATATATACCTGCTACTTTGAATGTAAATGGACCAAATAAAAGATGTAAGGTGAAATAATGGATNACCTAGATGTGCAAACATATGGTATCTTTCCTTCTCTGCCTGACTTATTTTGCCCAGCATAACACCCTCAAGTTCCATCCGTTATTTATTTTTGAGAGACAGAGTAAGACAGCGCACAAGCGGGGAGGATCAGAGAGAGAGAGAGGAAGGACACAGAATCCAAAGTAGACTCTGAGCTGTCAGCACAGAGCTCCATGAAGGGCTCGAAATCACAGACCATGAGATCATGACCTGAGCTGAAGTCAGGCAGTTAACTGACTGAGCCACCAAGCCATCCGTAGACAAACTGAACTCTAAAGTAGACTGTAACAAGAGACAAATAAGGGCATTATATAATAAGAAAAGGGACAATCCAACAAGAAGATATAACAATTATAAATATTTATGCACCCAATATGAAAGCACTCAAACACATAAAATAATAGCAAACATAAAGGAATTAGTTGATACTAATACAATAACAGTAAAGGACTTTAACTCCCAACTTACATTAATGGACAGATATCCAAACATAAAATAGACAAGGAAGCAGTGGCTTTGAATGACACACTGGGTCAGATAAATTTAACAGATACATTCAGAACACTCCATCCTAAAACAGCAGAATACACCTTCTTTTTAAGTGCACATGGAACATTTTCCAGAATAGATAGCATAATAGGCCACAAAACAAATCTCAACAAATTCAAAAAAATTGAAGTCTTACCATGCAGTTTTTTCTGACCATCACACACGAAACTAGAAATCAACCACAAGAAAATATCTGGAAAGAGCATCAGTAACTGGAGGTTTAAAAACATGCTACTAAACAATGAATGGGTCAACCAAGAAGTCAAAGAAAAAATAAAAAATTGCATCAAGAGAAATGAAAGTGAAAACATAATGGTCTAAAATTTGTTAGATGGAGCAAAAGCAGTTCTAAGAGGGACGTTTAAAGCAATACAGGAAGAAAAAGAAATCTCAAACTACGTAATACATCTAAAGGAGCTAGAAAAAGAATGAGAAATAAAACCTAAAACCAGCAGGAGAAAGGAAATAAAATTGGGCGCCTGAGTGGCTCAGACAGTTAAGCATCTGACTACAGCTCAGGTCATGATCTCACAGTCCTTCTGTAGGTTCGAGCCCCAAATTGGGCTCTGGGCTGACAGCTCAGAGCCTGGAGCCTGATTTGGATTCTGTATCTCCCTCTCTCTCTGCCTCTCTCCTGCTCGTTCTTTGTCACTCTGTGCCTCTCAAAAATAAATAAAATGTTAAAAAAATGTAAAAGAAATAAAAACGATTAGAAATAGAAAGTAAAAACACAATAGAACAGATTAATGAAACTAGGAGCTGATTCTTGGATAAAATCAATAAAATTGAGAAGCCTCTAGCTAGACTTATCAAGGAAAAAAAAGAAAAGACTCAAATAAAATCACAATTGAGACAGGAGATATAACAATCATCACTACAGAAACACACTTATAAGAGAATATTATGAACTATTATATGCCAACAAATTGGACAACCTAGAAGAAATGAATAATTCCTAGAAACATGAAACCTACCAAAAACTGAAGCAAGATGAAACAGAAAATTTCAACAGACTAATTACCAATGAAATTGAATTAGGAATAAAAAAACCTCCCAAAGAACAAAAGCTCAGGACCACATAGGTTCACAGGTCTATTCTAACAAACATTTAAAGAAGAGTTAATAACTATTCTTCTCAAACATATCAAAAAAAAATAGAAGAGGAAGGAAAATTTCATTCTATGAAGTGAAAAATTTCATTCTATGAAAATGAAAAAGTTCATTATATGAAGCCAGCATCATCCTGATACAAAAACAGATAAAGACACCAGAGAGAGAAAGAGAGAGATCTACTGGCCAATATCTCTGATGAGCATATCCAAAAATCCTCAACAAAATACTAGCAAATGGAATCCAGCAGTACATTAAAACTATCATTTATAACAATCAACTAGGATTTATTCTCTTTATTTATTTTTATTATT
>NW_027528080.1:0-2645 GCF_008692635.1 Crocuta crocuta
CAATCTTCAACATACTGTTTTGTGGCTTGGGGATCAATTAACTGTTTTACCTACAAAAAGTGTATTGAAATGTGATTGGAACTCCTATCAATTATGGATAACATCTGTGCCTTTCAACATAAGTGAGGGTTGGGAAAAGGTGAAACGGTCATTAACAGGGTATCAAAACTTAACTGAGGAAATTATGGAGTTAGAGCAGCAAATTTTGTCTACATTTAGCAAAACACTACCTGACATTACTGGGTCCGATCTGTTAAGGGATTTACAGAAAGGGATGAATAATTTGAACCCTCTTTGACATGTGTCTGCCCTAATTGGAACTGTTCTCGTGAATACTGTATTCATAATACTTTTATGCTGTGTTATTATTTTAGTCTTCCGGTGCTGGCGAAGAAGGAAATAACTAAAAAAGGATAGACAATGCGTTCTCGCCGCCTTACAGTTTGCTACCCCTTCTCAGAAAAAAGGGGGAGATGTGGGAGCCCGACAGTGACCACAAGAAAGCGTGGTTAGGGACGCGGGGATGTGCCTGCACACGGGGCTCCCTGCCTGGGCAAAGCATGCCTGCAAACAGGATGCTCTGCCAGGAGGCCTGCACACAATATCCAAGTTTAATCGTCTGCTCGCAAACGAGGGAACATGCCCTCCTTAGAAGTAAGGAGAAGGCTGGAGTTGTGGGCAGTAAACATATTTTGGTCACTTCCTCCCTTCTTCCCCGCTGTCCTTGAAATGTGTTTGGCTACTTGTCCTTAATTGGTAAAGGAATGCATCTTGTAGATTTCAGTTTGTATACAGTTACCGGGGTATAAAATAAACCGCAAGAGGGGATTGCTTAGAATTTTTCCTCCTCCGGCCAGAGTTGTGTCTGTGTCTGTGTTTTGTGTGTGTTTTGTCCTTTGTGTCGTTTCGTCCACAACATGATTGTATTTTGTTTCTTCCTGTGTACAAAAGCCTATTTTATTTCATGTTCCTGAGAGTAATGGCTTATGAAGAAAAAACATGTAGTGGCCAGGGCTTGCTGCTGTATTGTCCCTGCTCCATCCTTCAGGTCAGCTGTCTGCAGAGGTTTTCCTTGCCTGCAGTCAGCAGTGTTTGGTTCCTGGCCAGAGCATTTCATTCCTGTGAAATGAATGAATTTACTTTGGTGTGCTCTTCTCTACTTGTAAAATGAGGCCTGATACTATCAACTGAGGCCCTGCAGATCCTCTGGTGAGGAACTGTGGTGTTGGTAGGTTTTGTCTTGGTCTTTCTGGGGAGAAGCCTATATTGCTGGAACTGAGGCAAGTTTGATTGAGAGCACAGTACCACCATAGCATAGAGAGGTGTAAGCATAGAGGTTTGGTGTAGGAACAGTAGGCAGCCAGGATGGACACTGGACTATTTCCCTTAAGTGTCTCTGGGTTTATGGTGAGGACTAGGGAAGGGAAATGATATCAGCCAGGACACACACACACACTTTTTATTAACAGTTTATTTTTTAGATTTTTTTAATTTATTTTTTATTTCTGAGAGAGAGAGGGCAGGGGAGAGTCAGAGAGAGAGAGAAAGGGAGATACAGAATCTGAAACAGGCTCCAGGCTCTGAGCTGGCTGTCAGCACAAAGCCCGACACGGGGCTCAAAGCCATGAACCATGAGATCATAACCTGAGCCGAAGTCAGACGCTTAACCGACTGAGCCACTCAGGTGTCCACAGCCAGTCCCTTTGTTCCATGTCAGAGTGACATGTCTCATTTTAAGCTAATGGTTTTTGGAAACATTCTCCTTGTGTGTTCTCCTGGGTGCTCCTCACTCTCTCACCCTTCTCTATAACCAGGACTCTCTCCCCTCTGCAGCATATATGATCCATTTCTCACCAAACAACATCTCTACATTCTTTGATGTGGCGTTTTCTCTAGCTCTAGCTGTGGAGTTTGTTCTGTCATCAGGTTGAGGTTTGAGGTATTCAGAATGATTTGATAGTTACCTAGTTGTGTTCATGGAATATGACGAGTCTAGGGTCCTTCTACTAACATTATTATCTACCATCAGTGTCCATCTGAGTTTAGTCTTAAGGATTGAATGGCAGTTTACTGCTAAACTTCTTCAGGGGCTGTTGAAATTTGTTGGTATTTTCATCACTGAAATATATGGGGATTACTTAGTGTAGGAAATCCTCTTTTTTCTAAGCCCCATTCAAAGTTTTATTGCTAGGGGCGCCTGGATTAACTGAGAGATTTACTCCTGATGTTGGTTCAAGTCATGATCTCACAATTCACAGGTTATAGCCCTGCATCTTTCTGTGCTGATGATGTGGTGGCTGATTGGGATTCTGTCTCTCCTTACTTCTCACAGGTTTATGCTCCCTCCATCCCCCCCCCACCTTCTCTCTCAAAATAATAAATAAATTTTTAAAAATTCAAAGTTTTATTACTAGATACAACCTGAATCAAGCAAATGTTCTATTAATAAAAAATATTATAATTCTCAAATTTAGGAGCAGATGAATAGTTCTAAAATATGTATAAAAAAGTATAAGCAAATATTTACATTCCCAGAAATGGTAGTTATCACCATTTGCTAGTACTTTATGGGCAAAATTTTTCTAAATCTATTTTCCAAGTATATATGTTTTCCTATAAAGGAAATATTTTTCACATTAATGTGC
>NW_027528080.1:2702-6866 GCF_008692635.1 Crocuta crocuta
TAGTGGTGAAGTTATCAAAGTTGCAGTAAGAAGATAAGAACATTTTGTGAGTCTCTCAGTGACACAAGAGTAACTTGGAGTTCACATGGTTTCAGTTAAATTAAACACTAAGTAACCTTTTCCAAATTATGTAAACGATTTGGTAATTATTCCACATTCCCCCTACCCCATCACCCTGAAAGAGGGATAGAATGGTTTTTCTCTCCTTTTTTTTTTCTTTATATTTTATTTTTGAGACAGAGAGAGATAGAGCATGAGTTGGGGAGGGGCAGAGAGAGAGGGAGACACAGAATCCAGAGTGGGCTCCAGGCTTCCAGCTGTCAGCACAGAGCCCGATGGAGGGCTTGAACTCATGAACCGGGACATCTGACCTGATCCGAAGATGGATGCTTAACTAACTGAACCACTCAGACACCCCTGGTTTTCCCCTCTTTAACCTCAACGCAATCCAATTTTCCTGTTATAGAAAACTATCAAGATACTTATTTTATTGCATCTATCTCCTATTCATCTTAAAGCATGCAGTAAGGAGAATAATTTCATAGTTGGATGGCTAGGAGTGAAAAGCATAGCTATGGAATTTTTTTTTTCTTAGGCACTCTGTGTAATCAGTCCCTACTGTAATAACTGGTTACAATCAACTTTTGCCCTGAGGAATATTTTCCTTGCTGTCATTTGTTTTTTTTTACACATTAATGTACCATGAATTAAAAATAAAACTAAAAATGCTTTAAGACTCTGTTCTAAAGACAGAGCTCTGCTCCTGCCTTTTCCTAAACTAGGAGCTAGCCTATATTCTCAGGTTCCCTAAATTTCCCCTCTGGGTGCATAATCCCTAAATAGGAAACACTAGTTTTAACTTAATTTAGACATTGTATTTTCAAGGGCCTAAGTTTCCAAATATCACAAGAAAAGGTTTTGGGAAGTCCACTTCTTGAACTATAGATAGATTAGAGATAGAGTTAGAGATGGAGATGGAGATAGAGATAGATATGGATATAGCTATAGATAGGTATAGGTATAGATAGATGAAGATATATATATGAAGATCAAGAATATATATACATATGTATTCATCTTTTTTATCTTTCCAATATGAACAAAAATATGAAAATTTTTTTATGAAAAATTAATATTCTGTACAATTGCACCAGAAAGAAAAATACAGAGAAATAAATTTAACTAAGAATGTGAAAGTCCTCAAAGCTATAATATATCATGAAAAGAAATTGAAGTTGACACAAGCAAATTGAATGACATACCATCCTCCATGTATTGGAAGAATTGATATTGTTAAAATATCCACATACCCAATACCATCTATAGATTCAGTGCAATCTCTATAAAAATTCTCATGGTATTTTCCACAAAAAGAGAATGATAAATATAAAATTTCTATGGGAGTACAAAAGAGCACAAATAGCCAAAACAATCTTGAGAAAGAGGAACAAACCTGGGAGACTCATGCTTCTTGTCTTCAAGGTATATTACAAGGATATACTAATTATAATAGCATGATACTGCTATAGAAGCAGACACATAGGTCATGGAACAAAATAGAGATTCCAGAAGTAAATCCACACATATAAGGTTAATTAACCTATGGCAAAAAAGCCAAGAGTATACAATAAGTAAAGACAGTCTCTTTAACAAACAGTATTGGGAAAACTTGAACAGGTACATGGAAAGGTATAAAACAACTATCTTCAGTGACACACAAAAATTAACTGAAAATGGATTGAAGATTTGGTTGTAAGACCTGAAATCATAGAACATGTACAAGGAAACATAGAGGGTAAACTTCACATTGACTTTGGTGATAATTTTTAGATCTGACTCCAAAGAAAGGCAAGGAAAGCAAAAATAAGTGGAACTACATCAAACTAAAATACTTCTTCACAGAAAAAAAAATCAACTAAATTAAAAGGTAACTACCAAGGAGAAGAAAACTGTGGGGAATAAGCTTAGGAATTCCCTAGGCTTGCACCAATGGGTTAACAAGGCATAAAGAATTACAAAGCCATAAGATGCTCACACCTGAGTTTGGGTAAACAAGATGGTGAATAAGTATTGATGGTGGGGAGGTGGGGGACTGAAGTCCCAGTATAGAGAGGGTGGGGCAAATACCCCAATATAGAACATAGGTATATGAAATATACCAGATTAGCTATTCAGAGCAAAAGTGCTCCCCAATTTAGTACTATAGCAGAAAGCTGCTTTCACAAGAAGGAAGAACCAAACTAGGTAAGCAGATATAGACCAATGTAGTACACTGCAGGTGAAGCTGCCCAGAATGGAGCTGATTTACAAAAGAAAGATGCCTTGTTAACTCTGAGGTCACACATGCTCTGTCTGCCCTATCCCCTAGGCTAGCTAAAATAAACAGACAAGGCACCTCCTATCTGCCATTAACCATCATTTGCCCATCTGCCCAGTACCAGGATTTTGTTTCATATTGACCCAACCCCAAAACAGTGTATATCTTCAAAACCGCCTTTCCCTCATGACCATGAGTTAATGTTCACTGATTCATTGTCCCTTTGTGTACACCCATCACGTTTGTAAGTATTCTGAGCTTAATAAATACGGGGCAAGGACCCTTTATTGGGGGTCTTGTCTTTTCCTGGACATTAGCCATCTCTTCCTTTTAATCCTGCATCCACTCTCTTGCTGGTGAAGAGAGAACTTTAGACTTAGAGTCTATGATGGAAAATATTTGCAAGTCATATATCTGATAAGGAACATACATTTTTGTAGTTAGGGGTATCGTTGAATATATATGCAAACATGTAAATATATGAATTATATACATAAAAATATAGAAAATATATACTGCTTATATACTAAAATATATAACATATTTAAAAAACCTCATACTATATAAAAAATACAAGGCTCTATAGGGCGCATGACTGACTCAGTTGGTTAAGCATCCAACTTCAGCTCAGGACATAATCTTATGGTTTGTGGGTTTGAGCCCCACATTGGGCTCTGTGCTGACAGCTTGGAGCCTGGAGCCTGCTTCAGATTTTGTGTCTCCCTGTCTCTCTGCATTCCTTTGCTCATACTCTGTCTCTGTCTCTCTCTCTCAAAAATAAATAAACATTAAAAAAATACAAAGTTCTAATACAACTCAAGACCAAAACAAACAGACACAATCTAATTAAAAAATGAGAAGACCTGAATAGACCTTTATCCAAAATAAGACATACAGATGTCTAGCAGACACATGAACATATGTTTACCATCAAGAAAATGCAAATCAACTCACATTTGTTAGAATGGCTAAATTCAAGAAGACAACAAATAATAATTGTATTGGTGAGGATGTGAGGAAAAGTTACCTTTGTACAATGACTGTTTTTGGAAATGTAAATTGAGATAGCTACTGTGAAAAAAGTGTGTAGCTTTCTCAAAAAAATTAAAAATAGAACTACATTGTGATGCAGTAATTCCACTTCTGGGCATGTATTGAGGAAAGCAAAATAATTAGTTAGAAAGGTATATGCACCCCTATGGTTATTGCAGCATTATTTACAATAGCCAAGAAATAGGGGAAAAAATCTAAATGTTCATTATTGTATGAGTGGACAAGGAAAATAAGGTATACACATACAATGGAATTATCATTTAGCCATAAAAAGAAGGAAATTTTGCTATCTGTGACAAGATGGATGGACTTTGACAGCATTATGCTAAGTAAAATAGTCAAAAAGATAAATACTGTGTGATCTTATATGTGGAATCTAAAACAAAAGCCAAAGGCCCACTCATAAATATAGAGAATAGATTGATTTCTGGGTGGCAAATGAGTTCAAAGTTGTCGTAAGTATAAACTTTCAGCTTTTTCTTATTTAAAACAAATAAGTCATGGGGCTGTAAGGTAAAGTAAGATAACTGTAGTTACATCATTTTACCCATTTGAGAGTTGCTAAGAGCATAGGTCTTAAAAGTTATCACTACAAGAAAAAATTGCAATTATGTGGTGGATATCAACCAGGCTTATTATGTTGATCATGTTACAATATATACAGTATTATTGTGTTGATGGTGTTACAATATATACAATATTAAATCATTATGTTGTATATCTGAAACTAATGTTACATATTAATTATACATTCAAAAAAAAAAAAAGGAATTCTTTACATTTTTATTCCAGAA
>NW_027528080.1:6872-7100 GCF_008692635.1 Crocuta crocuta
ATTAGATACTGTTTTATAATGGACAAATAAAGAGATTGAATATCCTTAAATATTGTACTTTAGACCTTGGGAAGTAAAAAACTCTCATAGTTGTTTCCATGTAAACAAGGGTCAGATTTAGTAACATTTAATAACCAGACAAATGATTCCATTAGATGAAGACAATAAGACTCTTCTGGAGAGGGGGCACGATGGCGGAGAAGTAAGGAGCTCCGAACTTGCACTCGC
>NW_027528081.1:0-1170 GCF_008692635.1 Crocuta crocuta
TGTTCAGGGCAGTATAACAAAGCCTGCGGACTGGGACCTGGAAACAGACGGCGTGTGAGGCATAGAAAAATTGAAAGAATTTGTCACCACTGAACCAGCCCTACAAGAAATCCTGAGGGGGACACTCTGAGGGTAGTGTTGCAAGGAATGCAAGATACCAGAGACACCACCACAAAAATGAATACCACAAAGGACACAATGACTCTAAACCCACATATTTCAATAATAACACTGAATGTAAATGGGCTGAATGCTCCAATCAAAAGACATAGNATAGGGTAGCAGAATGGATAAAAAAACCAAAATCCTTCTATTTGCTGTCTACAAGAAACGCATTTTAGACTGGAAGATACCTTCAGATTAAAAATAAGGGGATGGAGAAATATCTATCATGTTATGGGAAATCAAAAGAAAGCTGGAGTAGCTATACTTATATCAGAAAACTGGACTCTAATTTAAATACAATAACAAGGGATGAAGAAGGGCATTATATAATAATTACAGGGTCTATCCATCAGGAAGAACTAAGAATTATAAATGTCTACGCACCGAATATGGAAGCACCTACATATTTAAAATAATTAATCACAAACAGAAACAATCTTATAGATAAGAATGTGCTAATAGTAGGGGACTTTAAAGTTCACTTACAGCAATGGATAGGTCAACCAGACAGAAAATCTCTAAAGAAACAATGGACTTGAATGACACATTGAACCAGATGGATCTGACAGATATATTTAGAATTCTACATCTTGAGGCAAGGGAATTCACTTTCTTCTCAAATGCGCATGGCACATTCTCCAAGATAGATCACATACTGGGACATAAAGCAGCCCTCAATAAATATAAAAGAATTGAGATCCTACCATGCACACTCTCAGATCATGATGCTTGGAAACTTGAAATCAATCACAGGAAGAAGTCTAGAAAACCTCCAAAAACATGGAGGTTAAAGAACACCCTACTAAAGAATGAATAGGCCAATCCAATTAGAGAAGAAATTAAAAAATATATGGAAACAAATGAAAATGAAAACACAACAATCCACACTCTATGGGATGCGGCAAAGGCAGTCCTAAGAGGGAAATACATTGCACTCCATGCCTATTTCAAGAAATTATGAAAAGTGCAAGTGCAAAATCTAACAGCTCGCCTAAAGGAACTAGA
>NW_027528082.1:0-547 GCF_008692635.1 Crocuta crocuta
CAATTTTGTTTATTTTTTCAAAAAACCAACTCTTGGCTTCATTGAAATGTTCAATTGTTTCTTCGGTCTCCATGTTGTTTATTTCTGCTCTGATTTTTACTATTTCTCTTCTTTTACTGGGTTTGGGGTGCTCTTGTTGCTCTGCTTCTAGTTCCTTTAGGTGAGCTGTTAGATTTGCTACTTGCACTTTCTCTAGTTTCTTGAAATAGGCCTGGAGTGCAATGTACTTTCCTCTTAGGACTGCCTTTGCCCCATCCCATAGAGTTTGCATTGTATTTTCATTTTTATTTGTTTCCATATAATTTTTAATTTCTTCTCTAATTGCCTGATTGGCNTGGCCCATTCATACTTTTGTAGGGTGTTCTTTAACCTCCATGTTTTTGGAGGTTTTCCAGACTTCTTCCTGTGATTGATTTCAAGTTTCAAAGCATTATGATCTGAAAGTGTGCATGGTATGATCTCAATTGTTTTATATTTATCGAGGGCTGTTTTATGTCTCAGCATGTGATCTATCTTGGAGAATGCACCATGCGCACTTGAGAAGAAA
>NW_027528083.1:0-94707 GCF_008692635.1 Crocuta crocuta
CTCTCTCTCTCTCTCAGAAATAAAACATTAAAAAATTTTTTTTAATAAATAAATAAAGAGGTAGCTTTCTTCAACCCAAATTTGCAGAAGCCATCTGTAGAAAAATGGCTATGTTAAAGTTTTACTGTCACAGGACCCAACCAAGACATAATGACCAAACAGCTGCCAAGTAGGGGAGGAAGGGGTGATGAATCTTTGCTGATCATTATTACAGCGTTTCCCTCTTGTGCTAACAGCAAGTCAGAACATGTCAAATCATCCCAACCATGCCCAGTTTGCATTTTTTAAAACACTCTGAGCCACTTCTTGAGGTTTTATCTCCAGTCTCTTTGGAATCATAATTTGGGTCACAGACTGCATCAGTGATGAATTTTGTGTGGCACATCCTAGAATGGTAGTTTATGAAAAAAACAATGTTGCTAAAGGCTCAAAAAAATATATATACAAAGGATTTCATCCCTCAGGCACCCCACCTCTTGTCCCAAGTATAAGGAAGTAGATACTCTCTCCTTGTGAGGAAGTACCCTACAAAACTCTGAGACATCATGACCCACGTTGTCTTACCTGTAACTTTTGACATAGAGCCACCTGTCTGTCTAAGACCAATAGAAAGACTGCCCATCCAACTGATATAATTGTGAGAATGGATATTGTTTTGAGCCATGAAATTTGGAGGTAGCTGATTATCAGCAACAGATGACTGATACAATTTTTTTAGTGTTTCAAATTTTATTACATTGGTTATAATCCCCACAGCAAGATGACCAGTGACAACAAACAACTGCCAATGTGTATCAAATTTTGAAATTTGCATACTCTTAGACACAGAAATTTGGAATCTGTTTTATAAAAAGGCTTGCACATGTGTATTAAGATATGAGCACAAATATTTATTCTTTATTCTTGTAGTATTAAAAGGTTGGTGGGGTGCCTGGGTGGCTCAGTTGGTTAAGCATCTGATTTCGGCTCAAATCATGATCTCACAGCTCCTGAGTTCAAGCCCCTCATCCAGGCTCTGTGCTGACAGCTCAGATCCTAGAGCCTGCTTCAGATTCTGTGTCTTCCTTTCTCTCTGTCCCTCTCCCACTCACACTCTGTCTCTCAAGAATGAATAAATGTTAAAATCTTTTAATAAAAAATAAAAAGTTGGAAACAACTTAAATACTGAGGGGAATGTTTAAGTCACACATATTATACTGCACATTTAATGATGAAATGTTAGAAATATATCAAGTCAGGAGGCTAAAAGGTGCCTGCTATCACCATTCAACACTATTTGGAAGGTTCTAACCAATATAATGACATTTTAAAAATCATTTTTATAACTACTGAATGGATTGAACAAAACTGTCATGATTTGCAAATGATATGATTCTATAGTTTAAAAATCCAGTGCAATCAACTGAGACTATTAGAAATAGTAAGAGCTCAATAAGATGGCTAGATCTCAGAACATTTAAATTTGTATAACCAATAACTTTCCAATTCAACAATATCTAATTCGAAAATGTTTTAAAGATCTTATTTACAATGGCAACAAAAAAGAGTGAAAAGTTTTTTCCAACCTACTCATAGTGGTTGCCTCTGAGACAAGGGAACTTTCCGCAAGGAAGAGAATGAAGTAGCAGTCTCTCTTGTAATGTGATCGCCAGAATGAAGTACAAAAGCTAGTTAGCTGAACAGAAATGACCAACACCTACAAATGTAATTACAGATTGCAATGACTTTAGTCTGCCAGATCAGACGATTGGCTTATGTTGAAGAGCTAACTCATCCTTCTTTTTTTAAAAAACATAAGCTGCTATTTAAGTCCTCCTATCCTTGTATGGTTTGCTACTTAGACCTAAGTCTAAGACTTTACAGAGGTCATGTTAAATGTCTGATTATTTGGATCGGCCCACTCTGCAAACATGCTAAAATGATTTTTAATTCTGTCTTTCAATCCATTCTCTCTTCACATCATCTGCAAAGTTAACTTGTCTACAAAGTCCTTTTAAAATTGTGAATTACCAAGAGGTAATATGAGGGCAGATTAAAAATAAAAAGTTTCCCTCTTATTTTTTACCATTTTTAACACTATGCTTTCTACCTCAAACAATGTAAATTTTCCTTCCCTTTTTTTTTTACAGGTTCTTAATGTTCCTACAAGTTCTTATCCACATGTTTTCAATTAGTTTTGTGAGCATCCTTCCATCTCTTAGGCAGTTGGGCTCTCTCTCTTCCCATCCTCCCTGTTTGCCCATATACATATTCTCTTGTTCTTCTAATTAAAATATTTGTTGTATCTTACTGCCAGTTTTTCATTTTTTGAGCATTGCATTTCCCTCCTGGGCTACCTCCATACTTCAGTCATTTGTTTATTCCATAAAAGATATATTTAGCCATTACTAGATGCTTGGCCATATAATAAGCAATGAGACATCAAAGATTAAAAGACACATTCTTCAAAATGTATTCTCTAAACAAACTGAGGACTGATAGATGTGGGGGGGAGGGGGGAGAGGGGCATGGAGATGGGCATGGAGGAAGGCACTTGTGGGGATGAGCACTGGTTGTTATATGGAAACCAATTTGACAATAAACTATTTGTAAAAAAAAAAATGTATTCTCTAATGGGAAAATAGACACATAAACAGCTAAAACACAATGACTTTTGTTCAAGAAAGAGGAATATACAAAGTGTCATGGAAGTGGAAGTATGCAAAGGAATTATGATATTGATGGCCCTCTAAATTTAACTCAAGTAAGGGAGGCAGTGAGGTCCCTGGGGCCGGGTCATTTGCAGTAATGTGCTGGAACTGACTCATATTGGCTCCAGAGCCACATCTCTTCCCAAGTCTGTCTTCAGTGACTGAAGGTTGGTAGTTGAAATTGGCCATGGAGGAAGTATTGACATGACATAAATTGGCAAATGATACAAGTGCATTTTAATTATATATATATATAAATATATATAAAATATATATACCATTTATTATATATAATACAGATTATATTTTATTTATATATATATATATACCATTTATACATATATAAATGGTTAGAGTCAGATTAGCTGGAAAGATAGAAAAAGGCAGTCAAGCACAGAAATGCTGATACCAAGATTTTAGCAACAGGTCCAAGGTTCCTGTTCTTTCCTCTCCGTGCTCTGCCCATGACCACCCTCTCTTTGTCACATTTCTCTGGACCTGATTTGCTTTTCTCCAACTGCTCCAAATGTTTTATGTCCTAGTTTCCTCCTATGAGTATTTCTTCTGATGTACCCAAAAAAATCAATTCAAGTCTGAGCTAATAATCCTTATCATTTTTGATACATTGAAATTATATCCTGCATTTAAGCACAATTTCCCTGGCTACCTCTGCACAGAAATCTGAGAAAATTCACTTGTAAAAAGGACTTTTTCCAGAACCCCCTATTTGATAAATAATAGCTTAATTGGTCTGAACACTACTGAGGGAGATAAGAGAAAGTGGTGGCCTCTGGGTGATTATACCACGACCTCTGAGATCCACCCAGAGAGTGATACACAATCAAAATGGGCATCTGGCCTCTGCTGTAATCTAAGTGAACTCATTACCTTTGGAGCATATCACTGACTAAAAATTGCCATGCAGTTATAAAATATACTATGTATATAAGTGAGGCATGCCAAACAGAATGCCTGGCATTAGCTCTTCTCCTGGTATCTGATATACACTAATTTTCTGATGCTCATTTGTGCCCCTAGGCATTCAGAAATATTTTCTTTCTGTTTATAAATATGTCAAGTATTCCCTTCTGTTGCTTTGATCATGTACAGCTGTTAAGTTAGGGCTAGTTTCAGAAAATGGCACTATAGGGTGAAAAAGACTGCATTCAGACTTTATCAACCATCTGGAGTGGTGAACTGCTTTGATGTCCTAATATCTCTCTGATTTGATTTTTACAAAGTGGAAAAGTTTCTAGTAAAAAGTACATTACCATAGATGTTATTGAGAGATGCTCATAGCTCCAGAATTTTGTGCTTACTGAAGAAATTTGTCTTTGCTGCAGCCATATTTACAGAATCATCAGGTCAAACTCCTTTACCCTGTTCAGTAAGGATGTACAAAAACTGTTTTAAAGACTTAACATTAGATCACAGCTGCACTTGATAGAATCTTCTAAACCCCAATATTTTTATTATTATTGAAGTGTGTTGGCATACAATATTATATTGGTTTCAGGTATACAGTATAGTGTTTCGACACTTATATTCATTTCAAAGTGATCACCATGATGAATCTAGCTACAATCTGTCATCATACAAACTTATTACAATCTTATTAACTATGTTTTCTGTGCTGTCCACTGTATCCCCATGTCCTATTCCACCCCATTCTTTATTTCATATCAGCTAGGGAAACTTCTTCGGGAAGGTCCAGGGTGTACACTCTGTAGAGTCTTCCACAGTAAGATTGATACTACCTATCACCCAAAAACTCTGATTCTGCCTAACAGAAATGAAACCTATAGTGTGGTACTATTAACTTAAGTAAGGATACCACATACTCCACCACCACCTGCCCCCCTACCCCAAATCTTGAGACTACTTCATCAGAGGAACACAACAAGAATTACAATGATACATTAGTGAATGGTTTCAGTTCTTTCCCTTAATAATGCAAATGCACCCCCAGAGATTACCTCTTAAGAAATACAATTATTTTTTACATGTACATAATGTCATTAAAGTAAACATGTAATTTAAAAAATAGCTCTTTATGTATGTAATTTTAAAGAAGTAAAGTTGCCAAGTAGTATGCCTTGATGTATCCTTGGTCCTGATATTTCACAATATTATCTTACTTGCAAGATGTTTATGTATATTCTGATCACCATGTGTTAGTGGTATAGCTTTTTACAGACATAATAAATATGTAATTGCCTAGAATAATCTATGATTTGGAATGTTTTCAACTTCATATAATAGAAATACTTACTCAACTAGCTTAAAGAAACAGGAAAATCAACTATCTCACATGACAAGTGCTGAGGTTGAACAGATCCAAAATTGGTTTATTCAAGTAATGTCATAAACACCCAAATTCTTTTTATCTTTCTTTTTTGCATCATTTATGTCAGCTTGTCTCTGCCATCTCTCCTCATGATAGATGGCTGCTACTGTTCTCATCATTACATCCACAAAAAGCAGTATCTAGCAAAGATCTATCCTTTCCTTATGTTTCTTTATAAGAATGAGAAAATATTTTCCAAAAGTTTCCATCCAGCTACCTTTCATATATCACTGGCTCTAGCCAAAAGTAGTCACTGGATCAGGGAATGGGACTATCAAGCTAAGCCTAGATTCTCTCAGATTCACTCTTGGGTCATATGAGGGAGACAGTCCTGGAACACAAAATCAGGATCTCCCAGCAAGGAAAAAGAATACACTGACTCAGTAAGCCTCTTCAGCAATGCAGTTGCCCAAGATTCTATCCTGTTGCTTGCTATTTTCACTATTCAGACTGTATGATTTTACATATTTCTCTGCTACCTGTTTACCAATGACTCTCAAATTTACACCTACAGCCCACAATTATAGCCCTTGCTTTAGACTCCAAATTCAAACTCCCAAATATTTTGGATTCTACAAACTTAACATATAAATGGAACTAGTTATTGTTTCTCCTAAATGTGGTCTACATTCAATATTCTTTATCACAACTAATAAATTAACTATGTAGCCAGACTACCAAGCTAGATAACTCAATACCATTCTTAATTTCTCTCTCTTCTTTTTATACATTCATTTGATTTCCAAGGGATACCTGGCTAGCTCAGTCAGTAAGAGCAGGTGACTCTTGATCTTAGTGCTATGAGTTCAAGCCCCATGTTGGATTTGTGAATTCATTTGATTTCCAAATCATGCTGATTCAATTTCCTAAATGGTCCCCAAATAAGGCCTCTTCTACATAGCCTCCAATTTGTTCTGCATGACTCAAGTTTTTCCCTATCCATTTCTACCTCCATTACCACTGGAACGATCTTCCTCAAACCAAGAGGAAATGTCAGTGCCCTCCTTAAGTGCTCTGTGAAATCACAATGGCCTACAGGAAAACAAAACAAAACCCAGCACTATCTTTTTTTTTTTACGATTTTTTTTTAAGTTATCTCTACACTCAACATGGGACTCAAACTCACAACCCTAAGATCAATAGCCATATGCTCTACTGACTAAGCCAGCCAGGTTCCCCAAAACCAGCCTCATCGTAAGGCCTTTCACAATCTATCCCCATCCAATGTAGCCTCATGTTCCAACTCTCTCATCCTGTAAACTCCTGAACACTGAACTTCCCACCATTCCCTGGTTATGTCAAGTCTTTTATGAGATTTGCTTTTGTAGAATATAGTTTCCATCACGTTGAGTTCTCTCCCCCAGTGTTCATTTAAGAATTTCTGGACTCTTCTTTAATATTCTGGTTGAAGTATTATCACCTCCTAAACAACAGATTTAAAAGTACATGAAGAAGAATTTGGGGCACCTGGGTGACTCAGTCAGTTAAGTGGCCGACTTCAGCTCAGGTCATGATCTCACAGTTCGTGAGTTTGAGCCCGTTGCCAGGCTCGGAGCTGACATCTCAGAGCCTAGAGCCTGCTTCGGACTCTGTGTCTCCCTCTCTCTCTGTCCTCCCCTGTTCGTGCTCTGTCTGTCTCTCAAAAATAAACATTAAAAAATTATTTAAAAGTGCATGAAGAATATTTCAACTCAAAAATAAAGATATACATAGTAAAACAGTATTGGCTCAAAAACATCATTAAGTGAAAGAAACAGGCTCATGAGGCTACATACAATATGAGTCCATTTGTATGAAATGTTAGAAATGGTAAAATGAGTGACAGAAAAGAGAGCAAAGGCTGCCTGGGACCAGGAGTAGGGGCCAGGCTTTCTGAGAGACACAAGACACCTTGCTGAGGGTAACAGAAATGTTTTAAGTCTGAGTTGGGATGGCTCTATGACTGTATACATTTTTCAAAATTTATCAAGCTGTACATTTAAAATTGGTGAGTTTTTAATATAAAAAATTAGACTTTAATAATGATAAAAATACCCCTGCACCCAAACTTTAAAGAAACACTTTAAAACAATATTAAACTAAAAGTTTCACCTATGAAATTATCAGAACTTAAAATTTAGACAATCTAGTATTAGTAAGAATTCATTGAAATGTGTATTTTCCTACATGACTACATGGGAGTAATCATTGGCAGGACTCTTTTATCTTACTTTATTTATTTTTTAAGGTTATTTTATTTATTTTGAGAGACAGAGAGAGAATCCCAAGCAGGCTCTACACTGTCAGCACAGAGCCAGATGTGGGGCTCAAACTCACGAACTGTGAAATCATTACCTAAGCCAAAACCAAGAGTTGGACATGTAACTGACTGAGCCACCCAGGCACCCCAGTAGAACCCTTTTTTAAAGTAATCTGTGCATGTCTATCAAGAAACTTGATTCATTCCCCTTTAATCTGATAATTTTACTTCTGGGGATATTTTCTTAAAAAAATAATAATAGTAATCCAAAGTACATTAAAAAGCTACATATAAATATATTTAGTGAAATATTTCTCTATTATATGAGACCTCAGAAACAACCCATGAGGCAACAGAGGAGAACAGTTCAGTAATTCATGAGAACTTCGTGTTTTTAATATCATCCCCTCACAGACTTCCCAAATGTCCCAGGCAGTCTTTCCAGTCTCCCTGCTTCTGCAGTCCTGTGTCTGAGGGACAGCACTGTTCAGCATGTTTTGTGCTTAATTTATTAGTGGTCACCCCACAAGACTGACTTCTGGACAGCAAGAATACATCATATTCATCTTCAGAGCCCCACTCACCAGCACATAATAGATGGCTCAACTCAAATAAAAACCTTTTACTGGGAAACATTTGCCTGAGGTCCACCAGAGGTCCTTCTGAGTGACCTTCATAGTACAGTACACAACTCTTCATAAGGGCACAGTGGCCACTTTATCATAATGTCATCTCACTTGAGAAACTTTGCATTGACCAGCTAGACAGATGCCAAATGTAAGATGATTTTCAGAGTCTTTATCTATTTTTACCAGTAGATGTGTGATCAGTCACTCCAACATAGGCATCTGGTGGCTCTGAGCCAAATTTGCCTGCAAATGGGGTTTAAAGATTAGTGCTTGTGTTGAAGCTTTCAGTCAGACGCCTAAGGGGTCTGTCTGCCATGGTCATCTTTGGGGTCTAGCAAATTTTTAATTCCAATCCAGCCATACGGTCCCACAGGTAACCGAGTTCAGTCAGCTTCCAGCTTCTGTTTTGCAGCCGAATATTCGGCTCTGAATGTTAAAGGAAGAGAGGGGCGCCTGGGTGGCTTAGGTGGTTAAGCATCTGACTTCGGCTCAGGTCATGATCTCAGAGTTCATGAGTTCGAGCCCCGCGTCGAGCTCTGTGCTGACAGCCAGCTCAGAGCCTGGACCCTGTTTCAGATTCTGTATCTCCCTCTCTCTTGCTGACCCTCCCTGCTCACGCTGTCTCTCTCTCTCTCATAAATAAAATTAATTAATTAATTAAAACCTTAAAAAAATAAAAAGAAGAGAGAGTGCTCCCGGAACTCTACTGATTTGCGTGTAAATGTCTTACCTGGTGACCATGACAAGGACTTAAATTATCTCAGCTCTCAGTAGGCACAGAATAATTTATGTTGATAACAAGTCTGTCTATTCTGCTCATTGATTCTAATGGCTCCTTGTTATCTTGTGCTGGGTTTCTTCCTCGGGACCCCTAACTACCTAATATGATGTTCTGTACTGGACAGCATTCGGCAAACACTTGTTATTCCATGACTGACTGGAAACTGTTAACTCTGGAAAGCATTTAAGGTGATTGTGATTATAGAGCATACTTATACATAGCTTTACAGTTTACTAAGCACTTCCACACAAGTACAAAGAGAAAGAAATGAGAACGTACACTCCAATATTTCAGGCAAAATCTGATAGATACCAATGCAATGTTATATGCATTTGGGTTGACACCTTAAGATTTACAGCTCTTTCTATGAGAAAAAAGAAAATGAAAATACAAAATGGTATACTCCAAATTTTCCAAAAAGAGGAAGATGTAATTTCTTTCTCCTCTGTACAGAAAACGCCAAATTACACAGGATTTTAAAAATTACATTTTTTGTATTTCCTTAGTGCAAAATAAAATTAAGGCCTGACACGGTAATAGCACAAAACAAGCTTCATGACAAATGCTAATTCATTACACCATGAACCCAGCTCCTCAGTCTTGCCCACCAGCCCTCTGCTCAGACTCCCTCCAGTTATAGCACCTCCACCTTGTCACACAATCCTGGACTTGTGGATGTCAATGGAATAGCAATTAGGTGCATGACTGACATTTCGAACAGTGAATATTTTCAAAAAGCTAAAACATATGCAAAACATTCATTTGATTAAATTCATTCAATTAAGACATTTGAGGGGCACCTGGGTGGCTCATTTGGTTAAGCAATCTGACTCCCGATTTTGGCTCTGATCCTGATCTCACAGTTTTGTGAATTTGAGTTCCATGTTGGGTGGACGGTGAGAAGCCTAAGTGGGATTCTCCCTCTCTCCTTCTCTCTTTTCTCCTCCCCTACTTGTGCTCTCTCTGTCTCTCTCAAAAATAAATCAATGGACTTCAAAAAAACCAGACATTTGACAAATCTGTAACTTATGACACATATTAAAGACAATGGCCTGGATTAAAAACAAATTGAAATAAACCCACCCTGTCTTTTATACAATCTTTGACATTCTTTCTCTGCCAACTAATCATTTGGTGAAAAGTCTTTTGATCATCTAGTTTTTGACAAATTAATTTCAATGGACTTGCTTTCAGCTAAATCACCTAGAAATGTAGGTCCACTATGCACACCTGAACCTAAAAATTCACCTATTTCAGATTCTGAAACAAGCTTAAGAATGGTGCTTTAACTTGGCACTGTACAAAGACAGCAGAAGAGCCTCTAAAAATATGCACACCATGGAAAAATTCAATACAGCAGTGTACTAAAAAGTCAACTTTGGTACAATTATACGTAAAAACAAACCATACAACCGGGATTTGCAAAACTCTTAGCAAATAACTGAGGGAAATGTTTTAGCTCTGGTCTTATCCAGATTTGCACTTCCGCTGCCGTTCTAATTCTGCATTTTCTTCTATGTTTGAAGATATCCCATAGACTGCTGTGGTTTGCAAGGCAATGGATACTTCATCATATATGGATATTTCATCAATTACTATGAACAAGAATTTGTACACTATAAGAATTCTTATCTCATTAAGAATTCTTATATAAGAATATGAATTTCCACCTGCATTTGTTCCAAGTTCATCTTTAAGTTCAGAGGGGTTTGATAGCTCCTATTTTCTATTGCAGGAATCTATACAATGTCTGCTGAACCTTCTGTCACTCAGGATGCTGATTCTGGGTGTGCTGTACTAGACTCCATGCACCACTTTGTGAGTTCCCCAGTCTTTGTTGTGTTTCAGTGGAAGTTTCATAAAACACTTGGTTTTGGGAAGGGAAGTGTAGCTTCTTGGCTGGTTCTCTCCACACGGTGAAACTTCTGTGTTGCTCTAGTAAACCTCTGCCTCCCTACAGCAGCCCCAGGTTTCAGGGAGACTCTACTTATAGGCTGCTTTGCATCTGAGGTTTTTGCATAACAATGTGAAGTTTTATAGGTTGTCTTCAAATGGAATTTAGCTCTTTCCACCAAAAGTTATAAAGCATATAGTGCCAGTCAGGTAGTAGAACCACACAGCATGATTGCATATGAGGAAGAAAGAAGAGAAAATACATAAGCATGTTGCCTAGTATTGGTCTTGCTCCGAAGGCAAGATAAGTGCAAGTGTTATGTTCAGTAGCGGCATCTGGAATGTTACAAGGCCAAATGGCATCATACTGAGAATGCACTTGGGATTGCTTACCTGGAAAGGTAATGCATAACAACCAGAGCTCCTCTTAAAGTCACTTCTCATCATACATCTACCATTTTGTTATAAGAGTGCTGGAAATAAGAATACTTGAGAAAATACCTCAGATAATAGTAAATACTCCTTAAAGTCACCTATGGACAGCACCAGCCCCTCACCCCAAAGGAAAAATGCCAACAGCCAGGCATTTAAAGGGTCCATGACATTCCCACATGCATCCCTGGATAAGCGGATACTTTGTAGTGTCCGTGTTTGATGTAAAGGCCGTCCCAGCCTGCTGCCTTGCTGTGTATCATTCCTGGTACTGGGCCCACTGTTACATGTCTCACCTTCCAACAAGGACCTCCTTGCTTAAAACCTCATTGTAGAAGACTACCCTTTATACAGCACTGTTCTAGTGATGACCACTTGGAAAATGCTATTTTGTAAAGTGTCAATAAAAAAGAAAATCAAAATTTTCAAAGGTGAGTGCATAGCACCATGAACCATGCAGACCTTCCGTAGAAACTAATCTCAAACACCCTGGAAGATTAATCCATTTTTAATGAAGCCCAAAGCAATGATGCTGTTACAGTTGTATGAGCTCCACATGAGCACATTAATCCGAAATACACTTTTGGTTTTGTTTGGGAAGCAATTTCCACCTTCAAACTTTGAAAATGTATCAGGACTCAAGGAGATATTTGCATTTAAATTATAGTACATGCTTTTCATATCAATTACTCTAGGGGGGAGAAAAGACAATCCTGATGAGATGACCAAAATAAAAGCGACACGATATTATTTATACAGTTTGCTTCCAACACTCATAAAGCAGAAGAAGAAAGAGCTGTCAGGATAGAAATTTACTATGATCACATAGAGAGAATATGCTATGGAAACAGGGTGTACAACACATTTCCAGAACTTTATCACCCATTAACCAAAGATCCTCATGGAATGAGTAAGCAGTGCTGACTACACCCTGTTACGGCACAGTTTTTCTTCCTTACCTTGCTCCATTCCAAGAACAGCTCTTACCTCAACCTGGACCCCACACCTCAGGGCAGCCACCGACCTCTGCGACCCTCTCTGCAGCCATTGTCTGTGACGAGCTTATTTTCCTGGCAGGGTCCTTGTATCTATTGCTTGGCCATCTACCTGGAACCTCTTCCTTCATATTTTGCACATTAAGGCATTCAGACCTCTGCTCAAATGCCAGCTCCTTCAGAAGGCTGTTCTCAAGCACCCTATCTAAAATACTCCACCCTAGCCTTAACCTCTCACAAACTGACCCCTTCAGTCTGTTGCTTGGCTCCTCACAACCCTTGTTACTACCTATAATTGTATCATTTATTTGGTAACTTGTTTGTTCTGTGTCTCCCCAACTGGAATGGAGCTCCAAAAGCAGACTGTTTCCGTTCCTGTATCACTGGCACATTTTTCTTTTTTTTTTTATTTATTAATTTTGAGAGAGAGAGAGAGAGAGAGAGCACTCAGGGGAAGGGAAGAAAGAGAGAGAGAGAGAATCCCAAGTAGGCCTCATGCTGTCAGTGCAGAGCCTGTTGCAGGCTCACAAACCATGAGATCATGACCTGAGCTGAAATCAGGAGTCAGATGCTCAACCAACTGAGCCACCCAGGCACACTTTGCCTTTTTCACACTCTGGTAAGGGAGGAAGGATGAATGCAGTGGTGGAGAGGATGAAAGATAGATGAATTGTCAGTAAGAAAACAGACAGAAAAATGGGTTTCATCTTCCTGTGGTTCCTTTTCCATAAATGCATTCTCTCTCTCCCATTTTTAAAAATATGAAATCACCAGGGTGCCTGGGTGGCTCAGTCAGTTAAGCGTCCAACTTCAGCTCAGGTCATGATCTCATGGTTTGTGGGTTCAAGCCCCGTGTCAGGCTCTGTGCTAACAGCTAGCTCATAGCCTGGAGCCTGCTTCAGATTCTGTGTCTCCTTCTCTCTCTGACCCTCCCCTGCTCATGCTGTCTCTCTCTCTCTCTCTCTCTCAGAAATAAATAAAACATCTAAAAAAATGTTTTAGTATATAAAATCACCAACATCCCCCAACTTTATATATGGCCCTGTTTCTTTCTTTCTCTGTATAACTAAGCTTTCCTAGTAATAGCTTCCTCTCACTCAAAACCTCTTAACTCTTTTTCATATTTTTAGTTAATAACGTGATTATAAAAGTAATAAATGCTAACATAACAATTTGGGGTATATGTTCCCAAAGTCTTTATTTGGTTTCTACAAGTGTAAATACACAGAGTTGTGTGCTTTTTAAGTGAATAGGTTATTTATTATACATACTTATATTTTTTTATTAATAATGTGTTAAGACTATATTTTGAGACCAAACATATAGATTTATTCCTTTCTTTTTAATAGCTGCATAATATTTCATACCATGGATGTACTATATTTTATTCAAACCCCCTGATGGACATACAGGTTGCTTCCAGATTTCCACTATCGTAACCATATTGCAATAAACTCACTCATACATCTGTCTTCACATATTCATGCTTTTATTTATGTTGCATGAAATCCCTGTTCAGCCTTAAAGTTGCTATGATTAATCTTCTGCTCAGTCTCCTAGCTCCAACCACACTGCTACAGCAGATGTCACTATCCAAAACTCTACCACTAACCCCTTCTTCCCCTGGAGTTCTATAGGAAAAGCACATAAGTAGCAATGATAGCCAAACAGGAACCAGAATCTACCTGAATAGTTGGATAGGCACTCAGTGCCTGGCTCTGTGATAAGTGTATTCAACTTAAGCCAGGAGGCCTCAAGGAGACTGTCAATAACTGTGACTCTGGGACTTTATGCAACCTGCACGCTAATAAGTTAACCTGTTACAGTATCATGGATGCTGGCAGAATATACAAGAGTCTATGTCAGAGGCAAGAGATGTATTACTTTGCTTTGAGCCTCATGGCCATGTCAGTTACACTTGTCCGAGTCCCACAGGAAAATACGAAGCAGCCCAGGCTGATGTTGTTCACACAATGGGTTGCATCACAGCTGTGGAAACTCAAGTTTAGGGGATCTCAATCTTTCCTAATGGGCAGCAAGTAAACCTGCCGGAAATTTGCCCCAAGGGAGACTATCTTTATTATGCTGGAGAATAAATAAACCTTTTCTCTGCTCCAGAGGAAGACACTGTCTCCATCTTCCAAGGCTTTTCACTATGCAAATATCCATGATAATATAGTCCATGCATCTTTTGGCAAGAGGTGCAAACACACAAGACACCCCTGTACTGTCTCCTAGCAGGGGCTACAAACTACCTCCCTCAGATTTTAAACAGTTTGGTGGTACAAAAGCTGACCTGACTCGTCACCCCCAGGAAGACTTTAGAATAAATAAACAAAAAGAAACTTAGCATTGATGGAGGGAGTTGAGCGGGGAATGGGCTAAATAAATGGGTGATGGGAATTAAGAAGGGCACTCGTTGTGTTGAGCACTGGGTGTTATATGCAACTGATGAATCATTAAATTTGACTCCTGAAAACAAAATTACACTATATGTTAACTAACTCTAATTTAAGTAAAAATTTGGGGGAAAAAATAACAACAACAAACAGAATGGAAGATAAATTACCTTAATCACAAGAAAACAGACCCTGATCGGATGTGCCTACCACACTAGAGAAGGCACTAACAATAAGAAAAGGCCTACAACATACATTTGAGAAGCACAAAATTTCCTTATGCCTATAGTAGGTTAAATAGGGTCCTCCAAAAGAACATGTCCATTTCCTAATCCCTGGCAACTGTGATGTTGCCTTCTTTGGAAATAGAGTCTTTGCAGATAAAAGTAAATTCTGGCCTCCAGAACTGTGAGAATAACTCCACTGTTTTCAGCCACACAGTTTGTGGAAATTTGTTATGGCAGCCATATGAAACATTGATGGCAGCCAACATATTTCTGACCAACAAGGTGACTTTCATAGCCTGGGTTTCGGAGGCCCAGTAAGTCGAGGAGGAATTCCTATCATTTTCCAATATTCAGAGCCCAGAACGCCTCACTCTCTTTCAATGACTACATTTTAATTGCTTTCTGCCACATCTTTCCTCTGGTGTCTCTTTTTCTTATGTTGTTCTCAGAATCTTTTTAAACACATTTAGAAGGATTTAAAATATTTTTAAATCATCTGTTAGCAATTTTTCTTGATTTATGCAGATCTATCATTGTTGGTTGGACCAAAATACCTTTCTTCCTCCCTTCTCTGTGATCTTTGCTTTCTGATCCAGAATGTTCTTTCCTAATGTCTATCTCTTTTTCAATTCTTTATAGGAAGTGATATGAGATGAGTCCATCAGTCCCACCCCAAATCCATGCTCGAACCCAGTGTATCAGAATGCTATCTGACTCACATTAAATACATCTCATGGTCTCATTTTTTTTTTTTACTTTTTTTTTTTTTTGAGAGAGAGACAGAGCATGAGTAGGGGATGGGCAGAGAGAGGGAGACACAGAATCCAAAGCAAGCTCCAGGCTCTGAGCTGCCAGCACAGAGCCCGACGCAGTGCTCAAACCCACAAACTGCGAGATCATGACCTGAGCTAAAGTCAGATGTTTAACTGACAGAGCCACCCAGGTGCCCAGTATTGTCTCATTTTCTAAAAGCCCTGCACCATAAATTTCCCAAACATGTTTCTCCCTACCATAAGCCAAATCTGCCACCCATACCTATACTAATCACAATTCCATAAAACTCCCTAATTAATGACTAAAGTATTCTATGTTGACTTTCCCAACCTTCTAATATCAACGTTTCCAAGTCTCCAATTCTTATTATTATTAAATCCCTGCCTGTAGCTTTTAAGGGCACTTTTCAATAATTTCTTGGGTTCTAGGCTTCTGTGTGGGAGGTGGTGGGGGAAAGTTTTCTTAATTCCTTCTCCAAAATTTTGGATCTTCTTTCCTAGTTCTATTTTAAGAACTTAATATTCAGAATAGATATATAGACTGAATCCATGTTTATCTCCTTTCTACTTTCTTTATATTTGCACAATATTTAAAATACTGCTTTAAAACCATGAGAGACTCTTGAATGCTGACAAAAACTGAGGACTGATGGATGTGGGGGGAGGGGGGGATGGGCATGGAGGAGGACACTTGTGGGGATGAGCACTGAGTGTTATGTGGAAACTAATTTGACAATAAACTATTAAAAAAATAAAATAAAATAAAATAAAATACTGCTTTAAAAAAAAATATATTGAAACACAATACTGTGCCAGTTGGCTTCATCTTTTCTTCTTGGCAATTCAAATTTTGCAGAATCACAAATGTCATTTACAAATAAATTCATGGCACATATAAATCTTGTGGGTTTTTTTAGTTACTTAATTTAATTAATGTCACTTCAACTCAAATGCTATCTTAAAATCTCCAAATTCAATTGCTTTTTGTTAAAAGGCATGTGGTTAACTATTTTAGCAGTCATTTGTGAAGTAGGCATAATATATCAAAGTATCATTCCCTTGTGAAATATAACCAAAAGCTGAGATTTAACATTACTTAAGGGATTGAAGATATTTATTAAATATTCATTAGCAAAATCAATGTTAGAAATTCTGTAGGTCTGGGGTGTCTGGGTGGCTCAGTCAGTTAAGTGTCCAATTTTGGTTCAGGTCACTATCTTGTGGTTTGTAAGTTTGAGTCCCGTGAAGGGCTCTGTGCTGACAACTCAGAGCCTGGAGCCTGCTTCGGATTCTGTCTCCCTCACTCTCTGCCCCTCCTCCACTACTGCTCTCTCTATTCCTCTCTCAAAAATAAATAAACATTTAAAAAATTATAAAAAAAAGAAATTCTATAGGTCTTTGCTATGAAAAAGAAGAAAACAGATTCACATATATGTAAAAATAATATGCCTAACATTTAGCTAGAGAGATTATGGCATTTAAAAACCCCAAAAGGGGTGCGTGGGTGATGTAGTCAGTTAAGCATCCCACTCTTGTTCTTGGCTCAAGTCATCATCTCACAGGTCATGGGTTTGGGCCCTGAGTCAGTTTCTGAGCTGATGGTGCAGAGCCCACTTGGGATTCTGTGTCTCCTTCTCTCTGCCCCTCCCTGCTTGTGTTTGATCTCTCTCTCTCTCTTACTCTCAAAATAAATAAAACCTATAAAAAAAATAAACACACAAACATATTTCTTTAAAATTAAACAAAATAATAACTTTGCATGTAAAAGGTTTTCCTGATGAGAGATAATTTAGATACTAATTATGAAAAAGATTCATAAAGAAGAAAATATAGGTAAATTCCGTGCAAGAGAATAGAAAATCTTCTCTGCCAGGAGCTGCATTCACATATTTCACAAGGTTTGCAGTTGGAGTTTGGAAGCTTAGTCTTTTTATCCCTATAAGTCTATTTAGTAAGAATTAAACAGTACATTTCCAACAATTAGCTAATTCCAGCAACAGAATAAATTACTAGTGAAGAAATTCTTTTAAATATAATCCTTCTTGTTTAGAAGTAGAGCGTGAACAAAATAGAGGAAAGAAAGCATATGCCCATCAAAGATTTTGTACACAGATGTTGATACCAGCTTTATTTGTAGTAGCCAAAATTAGAAACAACTCAAATGATTAGCAAGAGGTGACTGAGTGGACAAATGATAGTGTATCCATACAATAGAACACTAATCAGCCTTGAAAAAGGAACAATCTATTGATACAAGCAACACCATGAATGAATCTCAAAACAATTAGGTTGAGTGAAAGAATTGAGATCAAAAAACCTATATACTAAATGATTCTATTTTTATAAAATATAGAAAATGAAAACTAATCTATATTTACAGAAGAAAGAAAGAAAATCAGTGGCTGCCTGGCTGGTGGGGACAAATTTAGGGAGGATGAGGACTGGGGAAAGAAGGAAGGAGTGATTACAAAGACATGAGGAATGTTTAGGGGTGATGAATATGTTAATTATCTTGATTATAATGATGGCCTCACTTATGTATACATATGTCAAAACTTATCAAATTGCACACTTTAAACATGTAGTATTTTGTACTTCAATAACTTTTCAATAAAGCTGTAAGACAAGGAAAATCTGTAATAATCTGCAAGTAATATTGCAATGGATTAAATTGGGATAATGTAGGGGCGCCTGGGGTGGCTCAGTTGGTTAAGCGTCCAACTTGGGCTCAGGTGATGATCTCGCCATTTGTGAGTTCAAGCCCTGCCTCGGGCTCTGTGCTGACAGCTCAGAGCCTGGAACCTCCTTCAGATTCTGTGAAGGACAGGGAGCTGTCTCTCTGCCTCTCCCCTGCTCATGCTATGTCTCTCTCTGTCTCTCAATAATAAAAACAAATGTTGAAAATTTTAATTAATTAATTAATTAATTGGGATAGTGTAGTCAGAGAGATTTGTTGGGAGGCAAATCTAAAAAATTCAGACAATAAATTTTCTTTGTTGTTGTTGTTGTTTTGAGTCAGGGATCGCAAGTGAGCAAGGGGCAGAGAGAGAAAATCCCATGAGGGGCAGAGAGGGAGAGAAAGAGAAGTGCATGCTCACCCATATGAGGGGCTCAAACTCACCTGGTAAGGGGCCTGAACTCATGAACCATGAGATCATGACCAGACCCAAGTGTCACACCTAACCAACTGAGCCACCCAGGTGCTCCCAGACAATAAATTTTCTAAGACAAAACTAAAGTACTGGTAAGGGGAAATTTTAATTAAGAAAAAAAGTACATGAAGAAGTAAAAACTCTGAATTGTATCTTTTTAAACTCCAATTTTGTAGTTCAAAGTATTAACAGTCATCTTTTAGTTTAAGAAAATACTTTACTCCAAAATATTGCCAGAGGCACCTGGGTGGCTCAGTGAGTTAAGCGTCTGACTCTTGATTTTGTCTCAGGTCATGATTTCATGGTCCCCTGAGTTGCTCTAGGCATTGGGCCTGTTTAAGATTCTTTCTCTTCCTCTCCCTCTGCCCCTCCCCAATTCACTCACTTATGCACATGCTCTCTCACGTTCTCTCTCTCTCAAAAAAAAAAAAAATTGCCTAATAAATATCTATTGAGAACCTGTTTAAATAAGGTAAATGTATAATTTACATATTAACCATTTATTTCTGATTTTACATAGTTTACTTCCAAGAAGGAGGTGAGGGAAAGGTATGTCAATTATTGGTATAAAATGTATGTATATAAGTTTCAAAGGTAATTGACAATTTATTCTCTTAATACTTAAAATATGCCTACCACTTTTAATATTATGATATTATACATTCTAGATGACAGAGTGCCCTGTCCTTGTCCAAACTATCCCAAATTCCATACTAGTAACCTCTTAAATATGTATATGCCATGCATAAGTCTGGCAATGTGGTAAGTGCAAAATTAAATAAATGTCCTACAAGAGTATTTTTTAGAGTTAATATCCTATAGTTTTATTGCTAAAATAATGTAGACTATATCCATTGGCATGAGACAAATCAAGTGTTCCTCCAACTAAATTCAAAGGTCCTTGTAGACCTTGTGTTGCAGAGATGGATTCATCCAGATAAGGAAGAAGATTTCTCAGTGGAATATGCTCTCTCTATCTGATCTTTTGGTCTACAGCATATATGGGTCTTCTTCAACAGGTACTCCAAAATACTCGTGCTTCAAGAGTACCCCAGAAAGATGAACCTTTATAAATACCAGCTCCTGTTGCAAGACATCAATACTTAAGGACAAGAATATAAAGGACTATCCATCCACTTCTCTAAACTTTTATTCATACCAGATAGGTTACTATTAAGTTCTACACATGGGAATTTCTAAATTGTTCCCGCAAGAAAACACCTTCAACAAATTATGTTTAATGTTATGCCATCAGCTTTTGTCTAATACAAGAAATGGGCACGTAAAATAGTTATCTGAATTTTCTCTAATATCGTTATTAAAAAATCCTTCTGCATTCATTGTATTTTAAAAACAGTGAACAAAATTTATAAGGACTTCACTGTCCTTATACAGGAAACCATTTCTTTTAAAGTTTACTACCAGGAAAAACGTTTGTGTCTAGAAGAAATATATGACCTCTCATGGTATCCTTTCTTCCTTGCCTGATAGATCTCCCCTGGTTCCTGGAATCCCCTCATACCTCAGGTGCCACCCTGATGAAACCCACCTGGATGGGCCCTTTGAACTTGTCTTAGACCCTTCATGCCTCAAATACCACCTATCGATAGTTTCAAAGCCCCTTTTTTTCTTTGTCTCATTTTCTTCTGCTGCTGCTCTACATTAGTTACCACAGAGAATAGGCAACACCAACAAAAGTGAAAAAATAATTAAAAGGCATATTTAAAATTAAAAATAAAAGGAGACCATGCTGACTCAAACTACTGATGGGCAATTTTGTAGTACAAAGAGTCAGACTTTATTAAAAGTCAATATGCAGGTAAAAGTCCCAAAACAAATATTGCACATTATAGTGCTACTTGCTTTAAATTGGACGCCCTTAAATATGCTTCCCAAAAAGTTGTCCCATTCAGAAAACTGCATAGAAGACAAAAGAGAAAAAAAAAACTAAACATTTGGCCAAATATTTTCACAATATTGATTCTGCTTTAGTCAGTGGAAGTAACTTAGTGCCTTAGTCTGCTACTGATACATTTTTATATAGAAAGTCTCCTTTTTCTTAGTCCCACTAAATAAAAATTGAATGACTTCTTTAGATCTAAGTTGGAAGGGACATCAAATTACCAGTCATCCCAGAAGCTTCAAGCATCTCTGTCTAGCCTTGCTTGACCCATATCCTAAAACCTGCTCTCCAGAAACGGAATAAGATTGAGGAATCCTTCCACTCCCCTGAAGGTTAGAGTGAAACACTAGTCATCTTGCCATACTTAACACAGACCCCTCCAAAAAGGGATTGTCCTGCTGAGAGATGACCACAGCTCAGTCATGGCTTATGATCTCATGGTAGTTTATAAACTATGAATAGATGCCCAGCACTCCACTGCACTCCAAAGCACATTGATAAATGAGTATCTCCAGCTCTTCCAATCTGTTCCTCCAAGAGACGTCTTCCACAGAGCATCCTCCAAAGAGCATCTTCCATAGACATGGTAGAACTGGGGAGGGAAATAATAGCCTCAGCAGCCGAGGAAGAGTCTAATGCCCTCCTCTAAGGTCTCCTTCCTCCACATCAAATTTCTGCCCAAAATACACTAAATGTGTAGTATGTTATTTATTCAAGCTTTCTATCCAAAAAGACTCATCTGTACACACACACACACACACACACACACACACACACACACATCATTTCCTTTTTTAATGAGAAACAAGGTGATGGGATAGAATGGACTCTGAAATAGGAAAAAACTGGTTCTTGTCCTGGTTCTTCCACTAATGAGGTCATTGAAACTCTCTGACTCTCTGAGCCCCCAATCTCTCCTCCTCTGTAACAGAAGACTAGGAGTAAATAATCTCTAAGATCTTTTGAGAGCTAATAATCTAGACGCAGTGTATAAAGACACTGCCTATGAAAAGGACAGATAGGGAAGAGAACATTGAAAAAAAAAAAGACTAGGCAACTGGCCTGCTAATCCACCTTCCTGACTGACCTCTGGCCTTCAGCTCTCACTGTGGCTAAAACCCAAAGCCTTTGGTCATTCAGGATCACCAGCTTCAACAGTCATATACCTCTTTGGATTCAAGCTTTCACTCTAAGAATTTCTCTTAATTCTTTACTATCTCAGCCATGCATTCAAATTACATTTTTCTTATTTTATTCACTGTTTACACAGTTAAAGAGTTTTACAGTCTGTTTCACTATATTGTGAGACGTAGAAGCTATCTCTCTTTTTAAAAACATCTATCCACTTATTATCAATAATAAACTCATAGGGAACAATGCTATGGACAGCATCCAAGTCAGTGCATCTCTATAGCACAATATCCCAGATACTTGCAACATCAAGATTGAAAATATATTTATCCATGGGCGCCTGGGTGGCCCAGTTGGTTAAGTGTCCATCTTCAGTTCAGGTCATGATCTCGCGGTTTGTGAGTTCGAGCCCCGTGTTGGGCTCTGTGCTGACAGCTCGGAGCNAAATAATTATCCAATGCCAAGGGATGAATCTGAGCACAAATACCCTAGTTTTAAGTCCATATCGATTTGATACTTAGTACTACTCAATATCTACCTGAGATATTTAAGTTGCAATGATCATCCATAAAAAAGGAACCAGTCAAAATTTTCAACCAAACTGACACTTAAAATTTCATTTTATCAGAATAATGAAATTAATTTGCTCATTTGAAAGCACAAGTGAGGCTTCTACAGAATTATACAGCAAAGGTAAGAACCAAATCCTGTGTTGGCTAGGTCACTCCTTCTCACCCAGGTTCCTGAGAGAGCTGCCACGTAATGTCATAACTCATGGAAAACCAAAGTGCCACCATCTTGTTAGCTGGGTGTACCGGGCTTCCAACGTAGGGATCTGTGATAAATCTAGGCTACAGAGCCTCTCTTTGGCCTTGAGCCAAAGCAGGGCCTCGCTATCCCTATTACATGTAAATACTGTCTTCACCCACAGCCTGAAACAACCAGAAACCCCAAACTACTTAAGAAAAAAAGTGCTATTGCTTGCTAGGAATTTACCCAAGGGATACAGAAATGCTGATGCATAGGAGCACATGTACCCCAATGTTCATAGCAGCACTCTCCACAATAGCTAAAACATGGAAAGAGCCTAAGTGTCCATCAACAGATGAATGGATCAAGAAGATGTGGTTTATCTATACCATGGAATACTACATGGCAATGAGAAACAATGAAATCTGGCCATGTGTAGCAACATGGATGGACCTTGAGGGTGTTATGCTGAGCGAAATAAGTCAGGCAGAGAAGGACGAATATCATATGTTTGCACATATAGGAGGATTAGGAGGAACTTAACTGAGGAACAAGGGGGAGAAGAAGGGGGGAAATGGTGGAGGAAAGGGAGAGAGGCAAACCATGAGAGACTCTTGAATGCTGACAAAAACTGAGGACTGATGGATGTGGGGGGAGGGGGGGATGGGCATGGAGAAGGACACTTGTGGGGATGAGCACTGAGTGTTATGTGGAAACTAATTTGACAATAAACTATTTGTAAAAAAAAAAAAAAAAAAAACTGCTATTGCTAAACCCAAAGGAGTCCATGGTTCATCTTGCGTATCCTTAGACCTGGAGGCAATGGGAAAAAAGGAAGGGGTGAATGGGGAGGCATTCCCTTCGCTACTGCATGCCTGCCTCAGCCCTAGTAAATGCAGCTAGTAAATGCAGTAAATGTAGCTAATCAGAGTCCTGAAATTTGGTCAGATTAGCACCTCCTTTTGGGGGTTTAGAGAAGTAGAAAATAAATTGTAAAAGGAAGGAGGGACCTCCTACCATTCACATAACCAAGTGTTTCTTTCAAATCTCCTTGAAACAAAACTTACTGTCTCTACATTCAAATAAAAACATGCCATAGTGTTATGTTGTTTTATACATATACATATGTTGTTTTAAATATATACGCACATAATGCTATGTAAATACATAAAAATGACATATGCATATATATGCACATATCTGAAAAGATTTATGACAAAAGCATTTTGCTAAATAACTAGATTCTTAAAATGATAAGAATTTGTATGCCCATCTCTCATACAAGTTTTGGTGAGGAAATTTTTTAGTCCTATACTCATATAAACAAAGCATCATTGTAGCTAACCATACAGAAATAGCCTCATTATACAGACTAGATAGTATATAAGACTCACTAAAATCAGATACTACTTCTAAGCCACTTTGATTTTCTGTAAAAGAAATATAATATTGAAAGAAACAATATCAAAAATAACAAGATAAAAACTAATTCAAAATTTGAAATGAGATTGTCCTATTTGTTATTAATAAGGTGCATTTTCGACCAACCTCATGTCTAGCTGTTACGATGAATGCATTAGATAGCAATCTGAAATGTTTCTAACCAAATGATGCTATGTATAGGTATTCAAGTTCATGTACATGTGTGTACCTGAATATTTTAGAATAATATTGTCCTCTCTGGTAGTGCCAGAAATAAAAATACTGAAATTCTTCCATGAAATAGATGCCTTCTCTCAGAATTTAACTTTGTAACAAGCAACTCATTCATGTTGATGCCTTCAATTTCTTTTGAAAGAGGATAACAAATGATAAGTCCCACTTATTAAACACCTACCCCATCTCAAGCGCTTTGCCTACATTTTAAAAAGAGCTCTAGTCAATGGGCAGCATCACCCGCGTTTTACAGATGAGGAATCCAAAGTAGCAGGTGCAGCCTTTGTGATTAAAGCTGGGATTTGAGCCAGTCTTTGTCACCACACTCACGTGACAATGTAGCCTCTATACCTGTCACTTGAAATCTCATTTCATGAGTCCCAGATGTTCTCCTGAGATGCCTCAGAGGAAAAGATGATGCAGTTGCTGAGCAGGCAGTGCTCCAGCATCAATCCAAACAGCCTTCCAAAACTACTGAAGCCCACTTCTCAGCATGCCCTTATTCTGATCCTGAGCGTCCCCAAACCCCAGGCCTGACCTGACAGTCAAAAGTTGCTAGAGCTCCTCCACCTGCACTCCACCTCACCCATTTGCTCACTGATCAAACATTTGGAAAGTGGGGCTCCTGGGTGGCTTAGTCGGTTGAGCGTCCGACTTTCGCTTAGGTCATGATCTCGCAGTTCGTGGGTCCGAGCCCCGCGTCGGGCTCTGTGCTGACTGCCAGTTCAGAGCCTGGAGCCTGTTTCAGAGTCTGTGTCTCCCTCTCTCTCTGCCCCTCCCCAGCTCGTGCTCTGTCTCTCTCTGTCTCAAAAGTAAATGAATGTTAAAAAAAATTTTTTTTTAATAAATAAGACATACACAGGCTCCTCAAACATTTGTATGAACTTGGACCAGGAATCTCAAACTCAAAAACCTTTGAAGTCCAAGTAGATAATAAAAATGACTGAACCAAGGCAGATGTAAGCAGTAGGGAGTGCTGAAACACAGGGTGGAGAGGCAACCCAGGCATTTAAAACTATAGGAAACTGCTCCCACCCCTTGGCTGAGAGCAAAGGAAGAAGGTGTTATTAGAACCCCAGAGCCTGGGCATGGGAGCTAGATCTGCAAAGAGGGGACACCAGCGGAAGCTGGAACAACAAAGGAGACACAACCCAGTGGCTTTCTTTCTCCTCCCTTCCTACAGCCTCCCACCATGTCCACCTATCCGCCAAGCCTAACTGGAAGCCAATGAGTAAGGACGTCTGAGAACACAGTGTGTAGAGGGCAGGCCCTGTGACACAGAGCAGAGTTGGAGAAAAGCAGGGATGGATTCAACAGCACATGGGCAAGTACCCATACAATCCAGGATTCTGGTTCCCAGGCCCCCACCCAAGTGCCCTTTCTGCCAACCTCCCCACCGACACACCGACACCCTGCCTTGTACTGCCTTTGTTTGCTGCAGATATTATCTTACTGACTTCCCATCCCAACAATAAATCCCTCCCTTGTTTGACTTGCTTTGCTCTGAGGAACTCACATGGCTCCAAGCTTTGGTTCCACCTTGTCATCTACTACCAGAAGGCCCTCCTCTGTGCACCCTGCCTCCAAGTTTTTCAGTCAAGATTGAAGCTGTCTGCCATGGAGACTGTCACAGCTTCATGTTAATTCTAAGCATGCCGCCAGCAGGCATCACTCAGAGGCTGACATTTTGGAAATATTCATAAGGAACTGAAATAAAAATTAATGCTTCCTCTCCCTCACCAGGACACAATAGAAAAAAAAAGTGGCAAAATACAACCATTTGCATTTAATGAATAATTTATTTACTTTTGACACTAGAGTCTGGACTGTGATAAATCCACTAATTACACATTAAAATAAGGCTTATTCACTTTAAAATTGTTCCCAACTGCTTAGCCCAATTTCCACCTGAACTCTGACCTTTGATCTTCTGTTGAATAGCATTGATGGATCTTCCAAGCAAGAAATGTCACACTAATTATTTTACATTAATGAAACACAGAACCATGAAGGAGAATGTAGACATTATTTTTTTCAAAGTGCATTGAGTCAGAAATCAAAAGGCTTATTAGCAAGTATTTTCAAATTTCATACATAAGAATGGTATCAACCAATATCTTTTCTAAGAAAAAAAATCACCTGCTTAGTATCTTTTCGTACCTTAAAGAATATGGTAATCAACTCCTTCCCAAATTGTTCCTCTCCTGGAATGTTCACTTCCTAGCAACAGTACTCCAAGCACAGGCCACTTCTTCAAACTCCAATTTTAGAGCTTTCTAATTTTTAATTACTTTTTGGCTTATGGAAATAACTCCTTCACAGGTGCACTGAAATTGCGCCTAGTAAAAAGGAACTTGGACAGGAACCATCAGACTGCACAATCATCAATGAAATTCAAAAAGGACAACTCACTGACAATTGAGAAAAACTGAAATTGAGGCAGTTACCTACAAATTTAAGAAATTAGTAGCAAGTGACTTCTTGCATCTATAGGTCTTAGCTGATGTGTTTAGAGGCTCACTCTGGGGAGATAAGTATTCAATAGCATTGAGACTCCTTAATCAAGTCACAATTATGGTGTTTGGAACTCCAATGAGACAGCTACAAATTAAATATAAGTTCCCTTAGTATGATACATATTAGTGTATATCGGTTCAGATAATGTAATGAAAATGCTTCTCTTGGTTCTAAGAAAGGCAAACCCACAGGGTGTACTGATGTTTCTCCCCAAGTCATGCATCCTTCTAATACTTCTGCAGCCTCTCTCAGGAATAGAAGTTTTCTCAGTGGGAAACATTATATCTCATTGTACTTCCGAACTGTGGGGAAGACACTCACCCTACCCTCTGAATCATCCAGAAAAGCATTCCCTGATGTGCATTCCACAGAACTCTGGTGCTTCAGGATATTAACAGGTATCCTACATACACCCCTAAAAATACACACAAAAGAGAATAGTCAAATAATTCCAAGAAATGTTAGATCAAATAGTTAAATGGGATTATTATTTTCCTGCGGACTTCTCAGGGATTTTAATATGCTAATGTATCCTGTGAATCTCCACAAATAGAACATAATCAACCTTGTTTATTAAGACTGACCTTTCTGTCACATGGCATCTCTTAGGACTAATGTGCTATGGAAACACTTTGGCAAATGATGCTCTAAGATCCTGTTCCATAAGGTAGGATAAAGAAGCTCACACAAAAATCATGAAAACCAACCAGTAGGCACACCAAGTAAAGAGAATAATGGAAAGATGATCAGGCTAAACGTAAATAGGGACAAATGAGGAGTATCGATAAAAAGGGCTCCATTTATTTAGTCCCTCCTACATGCTCAATATTTTGTGTGTATCCTAATCAATACTTCCAACAACACTCTAGTGTAAATCTCTTCTCCATTTTAAAGATAAGAAAATTGGGGCTCAGAATGATTAAGTGGATTGCACAAGATCACCCAGCTTGCACATGGCAGACCTGAAAATTAAAACTACATGTGTCTTGACCTCTAGTATGCCTTCTCTATGCCTTTTCCCGCTAGGAAAAAATAGAAGGCAGAATAAAAGTAGAAAGTGGTGGTAAAGAAGCAAAAGAAAAGACCATTTCTCAAAAACAATGTAAGTTGCTTCTGGCTAGACTATTTCTAAGCCTGCTTTTTAGGGCTCTCTGAGATTGGAAACCTTTCAAGGTCCATCGTCTTCTATCCCCAAAGGGAGCAGCACGCAGCCATCCTTCTCTGAGGTGTGGCCAGAAGCACAGTCAAATCCCATGCTTCTCCTGGAAGCATGGGCTTCCCCCTTTTCAACTTTCAAAAATCTAATTTTGAAGTCAGATAAAAATGCTTCACCCATCCTATTTCTCTTAGAGAAATAGTCATCGACTTTATACATTGGAATCACCTGGAGAGCTATAAAAAAAAAAACAAACACAATACTGATTCCTGGTTCCTGCCTCCAGAGATACTGACCTAAGTGGTGTTCAGTGTGGCTGGGACGAGGGCTTTCAAAACTCCCCAGATGATTTAAACATGCAGCCAAGGTTGAAAACTGTCATTAATTGTGACAAATATATGAAAAAATGTTAACAATTTAGGGAAACTAGGAATGAGTATGTAAAAACTTTGTGTACTAACCTTGAAATTTTTCTCTTACTTTAATACCATTCTAAAATTAAAAGTTGGCTAAAAATAAAAACAAAAAAGCAAAAGGCACAATACCTCTCTCTCTATATATAGATATATAGATATATAGATATAGATATAGATATATAGNTAGACACATAATAAAAATTTTTTCAACTATTACGAAAGGCTAAAAAATGAAAAGTAAAAGTAGAAATAAACACAAACTCTATAGTAAAGGAGTGAGACATCAAAAATTATGTTGTTTTTAAAAAGTTTTTACTCTTAGAAAGTACTTTATGCCATTTTAGAAAATTTGTGAAATGCAGTAATATATGACAAAGGTCATCTGTATTTTGTACTTTTGTACAAATTATATAATCAAATGTTAGATAAAGAAAGCACAATCCAGCGGTGCCTGGTGGCTCAGTCGGTTAGGCATCATACTTCGTGAAGAACATGATCTCACGGTTCGTGGGTTAGAGTCCTGTAATGAACCCTGTGCTGATAGTTCAGAGCCTGGAACCTACTTCAGATTCTCTCTCTCTCTCTCTCTGCCCCTCTTCCACTCATGCTCTGTCTCTCTCTCTTTCTCAAAAATAAACATTTAAAAAAGTTTTAAATAAACATTTAAAAAAAAATTTTAAAAAGAAAGCACAATCCACAAATGTATTTACAGTCATAATCCCAGCTATATCATGAGGTTATATATCTTGAAATTCTACTGTGTGTACTACACTCAATTCACTTCATTTTAAGAGGTTTGTTTTTTGGGGGGTTTTTTTGTTTGTTTTTTGAGAGACAGAGAGAGAGCACATGCAAAAGTGCAAGCACGGAGGGCAGAGGAAGAGGGAAAGAGAGAATCTTAAGCAGACTCTACTCTCAGCACAGGGTGCAGGGCTCCATCTCACACCTGTGAGATCATGACCTGAGCAGAAATCAAGAGTCAGACTCTTAACCAACTGAGCTGCCCAGATGCCTCATCAACTCACTTAATTTTAAATATTTCCATTTATCTCTCAAATACGCATCACTATAAAAAGAAAGTTAAAGGGGGCTCTTCATGAAGTATGGAAGATTGCAAATGAAATGGCATCTCTTACCTCTCACTTCCAATCTTTGGTCCTCTGGATAGGATACCCTCAGATCCCAGACAGCTCTTTCCTCAGCTAGGAAAAGCCTGAGGGGTTGGGCTGAACCCCACGGCACCTGCAGCCACAGCACTGCCCCCACCCAAAACCCAGTAAGGGAACTCAATCCTTTTCTAAGGTTCCATATGCCTTCCCCACAGCCCATCAGAGCAGAGCCAACCCCACCCCCTCCATACACACACACACACACACACACACACACACACACACACACACACAGGCTCATCTCTCCAAGTTCCATGTCAGAATAGAAGCTAACTTTTTTGGGTATTTTGACTCCTAACACACATTCCAAAAAAACAGGGGCTTGATTTATTTTCCTTAAGGATGCAAAGTTAAAATAATGCTAGGAATCAAAATATTTTATGTGACCAGGTTATGATGACCAGTACAAAATTGTCTGTAATTCATTTTTCAAAAACAGCACATCCTAAACCAAGTAAATTCTGTGTGACTTTTAATTCTTATCCTAAAAAAATAATAATCTTTTTCTGTAAATTCTTATAATCACAGTTTTCCAGGGATCCCTTCCTTCACTTGTGCTGTTTCATGAATGTCTCAGTTATGAATAGATCGTCTTTTATGTACCAGAAATTCCTTAGTATTTTCTTCTCTTCTGACATTTCTTCTCTTCCTGTGACCATCAGTGTGATTAATTGAATTGTATATTTCTTCTGATGATTCAAAGCTAACTGTTGGGGGAGAAGGGGTAAGTGAAGAATTTACCTGCTGATCTGGGCATAGCTGATTCTCACTGAGAGAGAACTCTGGCAGCAGTAAGAATGAGTGGCTGGAATATAAGACTGGGGGTGAGAAACAGTGGCTATTGTGACAATCCAGATGAGAAATGGCGAAAACCAGAATTAGAGCCACATCAGTGACATGAAAAGGAGGGAACATACTGTCCCCTGTTTTTGAGGAAATTTACCATATTGGTGGGGAGACAAAACACAACCTGAGTTTTCAGCCCTTAGATCATATAAAGATCACACAAAGAGTAGTATCTCCAATTTCACTGGTTTCCCTACCAGGTCAAATAAGATCTCTACTCTGGACAAAGTTTCCCTTTGTTATCCATAGAGTTGCAAGGGGTGGCTCCCATGTGCTCACAATGTGTCTATCCCTGCCAGACCCCATTGCTCCACAGAGTGGCTTGAAATAGTGCCCAAGCTGTGATCAAGCTGGAGCCCTTGACAAACCAAGCTTTCTTATTAGGTCTCCTTAGAATGAGTTCTTACCTAATGGGCACGCTCCTACACTGTTGGTGCGAATGTAAGCTGGTGCAACCCCTCTGGAAAACAGTGTGGAGTTTCCTCAGGAAACTAACAATAGAACTCCCCTATGACCCAGCAATAGCATTGCTAGGAATTTACCCAAGGGATACAGGAGTGCTGATGCATAGGGGCACATGTAACCCAATGTTCATAGCAGCACTCTCAACAATAGCCAAAACGTGGAAAGAACCTAAGTGCCAATCAACTGATGAATGGATCGAGAAGATGTGGTATACTTATACAATGGAATACTGCATGGCAATGAGAAAGAATGAAATCTGGCCATTGGTAGCAACATGGATGGAACTAGAGGGTGTTATGCTGAGCGAAATAAGTCAGGCAGAGAAGGACAAATACCATATGTTTGCACATATAGGTGGATTAGGAGGAACTTAAAGGAGGACCATGGGGGAGAAGAAGGGGGAAAATAGTTGGGGAGATGGAGGGAGGCAAACCATGAGAGACTCTTGAATGCTGAGAACAAACTGAGGGCTGATGGGGTTGGGGAGAGGGGAAGGGGGGTTATGGGCATGAAGGAGGGCACTTGTGGGGATGGGCAGTGGGTGTTATATGGAAACCAACTTGACAATAAACTATTTAAGGAAGAAAAAAATAAAAAATCTGAAAATCTAAATCAAAAATCAAAAAAAAAAAAAAAAAAAAAAGAGTTCTTACCCAAAGAACTTCAGATCTCATGTAAATAGATGTCTGGTATGATACTATTCCCCCCCCAACCCCCACTGGATTTACATGGACATAGCTGAATCCCCTTCAGTTCAAACTGTGACCTCTTGCCTCACCTCCAAAATACACATTTAAAATTATACAAAATAGAGATGATAGGAAAGATATGGCTCTTAGTGAACATGTACATTATATGTGGAATTGTAAGAAGCTGATTACTAAAAATTAGCCTCGACTTTGAATCTGAATAAAAAGGAAACTATCAGAAACAAATCAATCAAAACAAAGTGGTAGAGACAATGTAGGTCCTTCCACTACATAAAGACATCAATCTGATGACAACATTCGGTGCTACTAACTTCATCTTACAGAGGATGATATAACATGCCCAAGTTAGGGAAAGTGCTCAAAGGCACACCTTTTTTTTTTTTTTTTTTTTTTTTTTTTNGTCTCATGGTTTGCCTCTCTCCCTTTCCCCCACCATCTCCCCCTTCTTCTCCCCCTTGTTCCTCAGTTAAGTTCCTCCTAATCCTCCTATACGTGCAAACATATGATATTCGTCCTTCTCTGCCTGACTTGTTTCACTCAGCATTAACACCCTCAAGGTCCATCCATGTTGCTACACATGGCCAGATTTCATTGTTTCTCATTGCCATGTAGTATTCCATGGTATAGATAAACCACATCTTCTTGATCCATTCGTCCGTTGATGGACACTTAGGCTCTTTACATGTTTTGGCTATTGTGGAGAGTGCTGCTATGAACATTGGGGTACATGTGCTCCTATGCATCAGCATTTCTGTATCCCTTGGGTAAATTCCTAGCAATGCTATTGCTGGGTCACAGGGGAGTTCTAGTGTTAATTTTTTGAGGAACCTCCACACTTTTCCAGAGGGGCTGCACCAGTTTACATTCCCACCTGCAGTGTAAGAGGGTGCCCATTTCTCCACATCCTCGCCAGCATCTCGTGTTCTCTGATTTGCTCATTTTAGCCACTCTGACTGGTGTGAGGTGGTATCTCAGTGTCGTTTTGATTTGTATTTCCCTGATGAGGAGGGATGCTGAGTATCGTTTCATGTGTTTGTTGGCCATCTGTATGTCCTCTTTGGAGAAGTGTCTGTTCATATCTTCTGCCCATTTCTTTACTGGGTTGTTTGTTTTTCGGGTGTGGAGTTTCGTGAGTTCCTTATAGATTCTGGATATCAACCCTTTATCTGATATGTCGTTTGCAACTATCTTTTCCCATTCCATTGGTTGCCTATTAGTTTTGTGGGTTGTTTCCTTTGCCGAAAGGCACACCTTTTTTAAACTTGGTCTTAAAACCCTTAAAGAAAGGATCACCTCATCTTAAAGTCTTGCCTCTCTGCAAATAGTAGTGTCCCAGGGAAAGCCTCTGAATTACACATATTTCCCTCAAGTTGGACATAGCCTGTTGGGCATTAGGTGGAAGAGGGATTAGTTCAAAATAGCCAAAAGATAAGTTGGAAACTCTCACTTTTGCCCCTTACCTCTCTGCCTCATCTTCCTATCTAGCAGAGATCTCTCCTTTTCTCCCTGCAATGTTCATCCCAGGACAATTGTTCATGCTCTCTGACAGTCCATAATAGCTCCAGCCCAGCTGTCAGGAAAAAACAAGCCTGGTTTACACAGCACCTGAAAGATAGCACACTTCCGCAATCCCTTGGAGAAGGTGAGAAAGGGGCACAGGAATCATTTCAAGCTGTTGCAGCCCTAGCCCACATTTACCAATGGAACTGCTACTGAATGAAAGTCAAATTTGCTTTGTTCTCAGTCCATGGCTTCCTTTTAAACATCTGCTTTAGAATCAAGCAGTGAAGAGAGGGAGGGAAGGACTCAAAGCAAGACTCAGAGAGCATATTGGGGGAAAAGTGGGGAAAACGGCTTTCATTTTTCCTATGGCAGACAGAAGAAGAGGAAGCATTCTCTTCCAATTTGTTGATCTTAGCTCTTTAGAAAATCTTTCAGGAGTAGAGCTTTGTCTCCTTTCTGTACTTAAGGAGAGCTGTTTCCTAGGTGAAATAAATTGATCATATTGAAGAAGCCAGTTTAACATTTTTAGACAAGTTTAGATCAAAGAAGCCAATCTGACACAAATGTTCTATATAAATCATGTGAGAAAATACAAACTTTTTGGTTTAGGCCAGTTTATTGTTTTCCATATGAAAATGCAGCAAGCAATTCTTTAAATTGTTTTTGTAGACATAAAATAAATAAAACAATAAAACATGAATCAAACAATGTTTTTTGGAGGGTGACTTTCTATATTATATGGAGTTATACTGAAAGAGAAACAAAAGCCTGCTATTCCTACAGCACTCTTGTATAGGTATTGCATTATTATACATAATGTACAAGTTACATATATAGAAAAACCCCCACAGAAATACAAATTGCTGGAGTATTGTTGAGAGTAAATTATATTTTAAATTCTTACCAAATGTTAGCTAACCAGCCACCCACCACCAGCTGAGAAGCACTGGAGAAACTAACATCCACATGGAGTAAAAGTGTGAATGGAATAAAGCCAGCCTGGTATTGGTCCTGTATTCACTAGGGTCCAGTCAGGAAAGAGAAATATACCAGGTATTTTAGCAAGGAGAATTTGACACAAGGAATAGCTAACCAGGTATTGGAGAACTGGAAATGAAACAGGGTCTACCCTGAGGTAACACAGAGATGTGACTGCAAAGAACAGCCCCCACCCCTAGAGCAAGGGCAACAAAAGGAAGAGTTCAGAAGTATTAAAACTCAGAAGCTTGAAGAAGGGACCCCACAGAGCTGACATCCAGATCTCTGAGGAGGGGGTGCTGCCTGGCTGAGCTGTCTCCTCCCAAGGGGTGCACTGAGGTTGAAAGAATTGCCTACTGCTGGAATCAATGGTCACTGCCAAGGTGAACCATTGCAGACAGAACACTGACAGGAACAGGAAGAAGCAAGTCTCAATTTCCAGTCTCTTTTAGTGGCCCCTTTAGACAGAGTGTAAAAGAGATCCCGTTGGCAAAGAAGTTTGCAGGGTCTGAGCCGCAGCATCACAGAGCAAAGTGTAGGAAGAATGGGGTTAAAGGTCAGTGACAATGTACCAGCCCAGCCTTGTCCCACATTTTTAAAGCATTCTAATATGCTTAACCTTATATTTCATGCTTGTAGAAAATTTCCAATGCAATTATATTATTGCACCGAATCATGCGCATCCACCTATGTGAAAACAGCTCAAGGGGCACCTAGGTGGCTCAGTCTGTTGAGTACACGGTTAAGGCCATGATCTAGTGGTTTGCAAGTTCAAGCCCTGCACCAGGCTCTGCACTGATGGTATGGAGCCTGCTTAGGATTTTCTTTCTCTCCCTCTCTCTCTCTGTCTCTCTGCTCCTTCCTCACTTGCACATTCTGTCTCTCTGAAATAAGTGAATGAACTTAAAAAAAATAATTTAAGAAAACAGCTCAGGAAGGGATTAAAGGAAGATGAGATATTGCCCCATCATAAATAGAAGAGCTATCCTGGGATTGTATTTCCGTGAGACACTGTTTTCATCTTTAACATTTGCCTTAGACTTTTCCACGTAACTTTGTGTCTGGGGTTAAGGAGAGCCCAGTAACTTAAACTTTCATTAGCATTTGTTTATTTATAAAAATTGGCTTCCAGGCTACTGAAAAAAAATTTTTTTCTTGGTTCTCTAGAATCACCCCTCCTCCATTTTTTTTAAAGAAATGTTTACTCATGAAAGAAATGGATGCTGTTGACAAGGCTGCAGCCAGTAGTGGCAGCCCCCACCTAGTTCATCTTACAGGTTAAAATTTTTTTGTCACCCACGAGGATGGAAGTTCTAAGACCCTGACATGTCATCCCAAACTCACCTCACAGAAATTTATAATGAATAAATCTTTTTTTAAATGTCTCCTAATATATAATGTTATCAAAGACATTGCCAATATTAAGTGAGAGAAGAAAGCAATGGGTACAACACAATCTCATTTTTTGTGCAAATATGTATAGAAAAAAGACCAGAAGAAAATATACCAATATTAAGGGATTATGTTAACTTTTACTCTTCTATATTTTCTTATTTACATATTATAAATAACAATGTGATAGTAATATAGCTATTTGTGGAGTGCATTTTATGTGCCAGGTGTCATCTACTATTGAGACATCTTAAGTCTTAGTTGTACCATTTTACTTGGGGAAGAAATGAAACCTTGGACTAGTAATTCGCCCTGATTCTTCAGCTAGTGAAGACAGAGAGGGATCCCAGTCACAGTCTATCAGCCTCACAAGTCTCCACACTTAATTACATGTATAGCTTTTGGAAGGAGAGGGAAAGAACAATTTTTTAAAGAATTTTGGTGAATAAATACAAATTTTAGCTAAATGAAATAGACCATTTACTTTATTAACATTATATATTTATATATATAATGCAGAGAATATATAAATGATATATATAATGAAATATTACTCAGTTATTTAAAAAAAGAATGAAATCTTACCATTTGCAACAACATGGATGGAGCTAGACAGTATAATGCTAAGCAAAATAAGTCAATAAGAGAAGGACAAATATCATATGATTTCACTCATATGTGGAATTAAGAAACAAAACAAATGAACAAAGGAAAAAAAGAAAGAAGAGAGAGAAACCAAGAAACAGACTCTTAACTATAGAGAACAAATTGATGGTTATCAGAGGGAGGTGGGTGAGGGGATGGGTGAAATAGATGATGGGGATTAACGAGGGCATTTATGAGGAGCATTGTGTGATATATGGAACTGTTGAATCACTATATTGTACACCAGAAACTAACATAATACTGTATGTTAACTCTACTGGGATTAAAATTAAAACTTAATAAAAAAAAAAACAACTACAAAAGCTCACTCAAAAGAAATAAATAGGACATCACTGGGAATGGATGAGTATGAACCTCCAAAAATCCTCTCCTCTTTTTTAAAAATATTTATTCATTTTTGAGAGAGAGATAGAGTGCAAGTGAGGGATGGGCAGAAAGACAGGGAGACACAGAATCCAAAGCAAGCTCCAGGCTCTGAGCTGTCAGCACAGAGCCTGATGCGGGGCTCGAACCCACCAGTGGTGAGATCATGACCTGAACCAAAGTCAGACTCTTAATCGACTGAGCCACCCAGGTGCCCCAAATCCTCTCCTCTTAAAAAGCAACAAGAATATTGGCAAAAAAAATCAAAATTTCGGGGCCTGAGAGGCTCAGTCGGTTAAGCTTCCAACTCTTAATTTTGGCTCAGGTGACGATCTCATGGTTCAGGAGATCAAGCCCCACATCAGGCTCCAAGCTGACAGCACAGAGACTACTTGGGGTTCTCTTTCTCTCCCCTCTCTCTGCCTGCTCCCCCTGCTCATGTGCACTCTCTCTCAAAATAAATAAACTTTTTTAAAAAATCAACATTTCAGTGCTATGGAAATAACCAAAGGCTTGTTATAATCTGCAGAACATTTATTCAAGAGAAAAGGCTGAATATCAGTAAGAACAGTGAGCTTTGTAGCATTTTAACTTGCCCTATTTCCCAGCCACCCCCTCCTTTCCACAGTTGTGCAGTAGCCTTATAAACTTAACAGCCCACAATTATACCTGAAAGTCACTAGAGAGGACAGAATAGGTTTGAAGCTCCTCCAAAGCCCCACTCCAAGAAAATTAACATTATTGTATCTGTCTTGTGGTTCCATTGAAGACCCCACTCACAAGGTTTGTCTTTATTTGACCTGACTCAGAGCTTACCTACTGCAAACAGTCTTTTCTCGCAGGGCATTTGTCAAGAAAAGTCAGCAGCAATTGTTTGACATCATGGCTGCCTGATCCAGTAGATCACAGTTGGCCACAACATATGCTAATCGAAAAGCTTAAAAGGAAATCTGGGGAATGATGTCATAGGAGATATTATGGACTGAATCGTATCTCCCCAAAATTCATATATTGAAGTCCTAACCCCAATACCTTGGCTTGTGTATTTGGAAATGGAGCAAAAGGGAAAAAAAGAGAGAGAGAGAGAGAGAACAAGACAACCAAGAAACAGACTCTTAACTATGGAGAATAAAGTGATGTTTACTTGAGGGAGGTAGATGGAAGGATGGGTGAAATCAATGATGGAGATGAAGGAGCACAATTGTGATGAACACCAAGTGTTGTATAGAAGTGTTGAATCACTGTATTGTACACCTGAAACTAATATTATATTGTACGTTAACTGTATTGGAATTTTCTTAATTTATTTTAAAAATTATTAGGTGTCTGGAGCGTCTAAGTGGCTCAGTAAGTTAAGCATCCAAGTTCAGCTCAAATCATGATCTCACAGTTCATGGGTTCAAGCCCTCCATCAGGCTCTGTGCTGACAGCTCAGAGCCTGGAGCCTGCTTCTGATTCTGTGTCTCCCTCTCTCTTTGCCCCTCCCCAACTCACAGTCTGTCTCTCTCAAAAATAAATAACATTAAATAAATAAATAAATAAATATTATTTGTCTTACTGGTTTATTATGTCTGGCTCCTGTAACTGATCACTCTCCAAAAAGTTTGGCTACATTAATTATAATTTAATTTTTAAGTGTGTAATTGGAAGCTAATTCCAAAGCCAGCTATTGCTACCAATTAAGCAGAAAGCTGGGAGCCCTTTTTTTTCCCAGGAGTGTCTTTGTTCCCACTGAGATGCTGAGCATAAGACAGCTAAGGATCAAAAGACAAATCTTGACAAGCTAATTAATAATAATTGACTTGTTCAGAAATTATTTCTCAACCCAGGATATTAAATTGATTATAATAAACATCTGCAACTTTCCCTCCACCTCTCTCATCCATTCATCCATCTGTCTAAATTCTGTTGGATTTATGAATTTTTATTATAATCATACATGTACTAAGGACTTTTAACTTAATCAGAAGCACACACATTAACATGAATTTATTTAAAACAAAAATATTGCCTTTTTGTCATCTTTCTTCATTAATTCCTGACTGGTTCAAGTTAATAACATTAATGCAAAATACATCTTTAGTTCTTTGCAGACATCAAATAGACTGAGAAAAAAAGCATTACATTAGCATGCCTAAAGCATTTCATATTCAGTCATAGAGAAATGAATAGAAGCAGTTTGAAAATGAGAAGAAAGCAGCAAGTAGGGAATGCAACTCTGAACATTCTCTGTGCTCATTCTCAATCAGAGTTGATGGAAATGAATACTGCACCATACTTAGCCCCAGATAATAGATGAACCTGCTTTCATCTCACTGTTAGAGAGACAGTGGCTTTTTTTTTTTTCTGATTCACTAGTAGCAAGAAAATGTCTAACTGCATTTTACCTCTTTCTTTACCTTCTTAAGAGCTTAAATAAAATGCTCCATCAGCTGGGGCCTCTTTGTGACATAAGGTATACTCTTTAAGAAATTGTTTAATAAACTCTTTGAAAATCTTGATTTATGTCTGAAGAAAGGTACTAAGCCATAGCAACGTCTGTTGGTGGCAATTGCTGGCCAGCTATTGGTGAATGAGATATGGTCTAACGAGATATGGTCTCGTGCTGATTTATACTAGTTCTAAGGATCCACTCCCTCTGTCCGCTAGCTCACAGACTGAGCCCTTCTCTCTTCTGTGGATGGAAATGTGCTTCCCTATTATGCTGACCCAGGAAGTTTACTAAATTTAGCTTAAGGCTTTACTCACATTGTGGACTACACAATAAATGTACAACTTCTATTCTGTCATTGAGAATAGGTGGAAATTTTAATTCAACAAATATTATTGAGTATATAATTTGTGTAGTGACTTGCAAGGATGCTATAGGGCGTTGTAAAGAGAAATAAGGCTTCATGATTTTCTTAATCTTTTCTTAAGCTTAAAAAAGCCATGTATGTGGGGCGCCTGGGTGGCTTAGTCGGTTAAGCGTCCAACTTTCCCTTGAGTCATGATCTCGTGGTTCGTGGGTTCGAGCCCTATGCCAGGCTCTGTGCTGACTGCCAGTTCAGAACCTGGAGCCTGTTTCAGAGTCTGTGACTCCTTCTCTCTCTGACCCTCCCCTGCTCACGCTGTCTCTCGCTCTCTCTCTCCTAGAAATAAATAAAATTTTTTTAAAAAGCCATGTATGTGAAAGCATTTTTATAAGATGTAATATAAAATTACAATTAATTTACTGAAGACTTAAAAGTTATACATGAGAGACTGCAAATTAATGGCCCATTGACTTTTTTATTTTTGGTTTGGCATGCAGATGGTTTTAAAAATAAGAACATATAGGGGCACTTAGATGGCTCAGTTGGTTGAGCATCTGACTCTTGATTTCAGCTCAGGTCATGATCCCAGGTCATGGGATCGAGCCCCACATTGGTCTCGGCACTGAGCATAAAGCCTGCTTAAGATTCTCTCTCTCTCTCTCTCTCTCTCTCTCTCTCTCTCTCTCCCCTGCCACCGCTGCCCCTCCCTACTCACACGTGTGCACTCTCTATATATAAAATTAAAATTAAAAAATTAAATTAATAAAAACAGAACATTTCAAATAAAAATCCATATTTTCAGTTTCTCTTAAATAATAAGACCTTACCTGCTGGCCCCACAAACTCACATGGCAATGATGGGCTCAGCTAAAGAGCAGCTGGTCCTTAGAGAGATCATGGACTCTCTAGCTTGCAGTACACCAACTACTCCCTATTCTCTTAACCCGAACTACTCCAATCACATTGCTGCTCCACTGTGGGGTTTGGTGATCTCTGTGTTAAGTGGTCACCAACTAAGGAATGGTCCCATCTGCCCAGCCATCATCAGACATCAAAGTAACCCCAGCCAGATCCTAAGCCAATGGTAACCAGCCTAGCAATGCAGTGGGAGCTCCGTCCTGACTGGTGATTGGAGTTTGGTGAGTCTGTGATTTACTTAAACCTGAGTGGCTGAATCTCTGTTGCTTATGCACACAATTATGCTGAGTGGACTCACTTCAGATTTCTGACCACAAATCTCAAACAGGCTTACAATTGCCAGAAAATTCTACTTTGTTTTCTTGGTAATTACTCTCCTGCTTTCTAAGTTCTTTATATCCATCTTCATCTTCTTTTCGATTGCCAGCACCCCCTTAACCACACCTTGTAATCATTCTCACCAATTCCACCAGTCTTTCTGTAGCTGAACCCATGCCTGATGTTCCTTCTATTACAGTAGAAGTGTCCCTGCTCCTAAATCCAACCCTCATCTAAGCACACAATCCCATCCCCTCCAGCTTCTTCAAAGACAGTGCTGCTTCAATTATTCCCTCTCTTGCCAGTATCATCAGTTTCATTTACATTGGTGTGATCTCTCTTTTAAAAATAAAAATAAACATATAAATAAATTTTAAAACATCTCACTTCATCCCATGTACTGTTCCAGCTACCATCTCATTTCCATAGTCTATTCAAAACAAAACTCCTCCAAAGAAGTTTCTCTACCTTCTAAACCTTCCACTGTTTCCTCAATTCACTCCCATCAGGAAATAGTTTGTGACACCACCAAAGAGATGGTTTCAATTAAAACCACCCTGATGATCTCATCTTGTCAAAACCAATGTTGAATTCCAAGTAGTCAACTGACCTGACTTTTCAGTAAGAGTTAACAGAATTAAGCGCTCCCTCTCTAGGCTTCTCTGATACCTCACTGATCTAATATTCTTCTCATTCATTGCCTACTCTTTCTCATTTCTTTTTCTCTACTCCTGGACCTATAAATGGTGAGAAGTCCCAAGGCTCAGTTCTCTAGGTACACTTCCCCATTTAGTTCTATGGATTCAGATATCATTTATATGCTAATAACCCTCAAATGCATATCCCCCTCACCAGCTATCTCTCCTGACCTCCAGACTTATATATTCAACTATCTACTAAACATATCACTTTGGATGCCTAATAGGTACCTAAAACTTACTATGGATAAAACTGAAAAGTTGATTCTCCCACATCAAAATTTAAAACTATACCTAGATTCAAATATAGATGAATATACAGAGATGTAAGTAGAGAAATAGACATAGATAAAGCTATATCTATATACACATTCCCACCACCAACCCTTCCCCATTCATTTATTAAAATATTGGGGTGCCTGAGTGGCTCAGTCAGTTGGATGTTCAGCTTTGGTTCAGGTCATGATTTCACAGTTTGTGGATTTGAGCCTTGCATCAAGCTCTGTCCTGACAGCCCAGAGACTTGAGTCTGCTTTGGATTCTGTGTCTCTCTCTTTCTCTGCCCCTCCCCTGCTCATGCTCTGTCTCTGTGTCTCAAAAATAAATAAACATAAAATAAACTATCACCTATAGCACCTATCATCTTCCAGATATGTTCTAAGTACTTGAGATATAAAATAAGGAAAGCTTACACTCTATAAACACACCAATATCCATCCAGTTGATTAAGCCAAAAAGCAGGATGCATACTTGATTTTTCTTCCTCTCATATGTTTCATATACTTGTCAGCTTTAACTCTCAAAAAGCCCAACTCCAACCACATCCCACCAACTCTCTTGCCACAACCTAAATCCAAGCCATCATACTCTGCCACCTGGGTCTCTGTCCTAACGGGTCTTCCTAACTGCAGCCTTCCCCTTACTTTCCATTCACTACACTGAAGCCCTAACAACTCTTCTAAAGCATGAATCAGATCACATAGCTCCCCTGTCTAAGCTTCCCCAGGTTTTGCATTACTTCTAAGAAAAAATACAAACTCCTTATCATGCCCACCAAGTTCTGTATGATCTGGCTCCTGTTTGTTCAGATGGGAAACTTAGAGATTGAGTAAACTAAGATCACACTGCTAGCAATTTGTAGACCCAGGTAGTCAGGCTCTAAAGCCTCCTTTATTGCTACACTATACCATCTCTCTGGATACCTTTTGCTTCTTGGATGGCACCTGCCCCACAATCAAACTCCATTGTGTGTGACCACTTGTCTTGGATGACCTTCTTGAACCATGTCTTTTTAGAACACAGCCCTCATTCCCGTCTCCAGTTTTAGCCACCTCTTTTTCCCAGGCTGCATCTAGGTCTGGTACCTTTCACAGTTAACTTAGATGGACCCTAATCTTAGACTCAGAGACTCAGATACCAAACCCTGAGTGCTAATAATCATTTATTTCTAGAAACTTCAGCTTTTAATGTCCATGACTGATTCTGTACTTTTCATTTAGATTCCGAAGAGTGAGAATCTGAGAGACCTTTTCCACCAAGTCAAAATAGAGGTTGTTGACCAGCTATAGATTGTTTCCTGGATCAGATGTCTTAAAGTCTTCTGCATCCAGCCAACAGATGGACAAAAACAGAGTATAGTCATATTCATTTCATAGTCTTGGCCCAGAAGTAACACACATCAGTTTCAATAATATCGCATTGGCAAGAACTGGTCAAATGCATACTTAGATGTATTTATGATCTTACCACAGCAATTGTTACAAATTTGAACAACTCCCTTAATTATTTTATTTCATGACTTAATAACTTTAATCATAACTTGTTTCCATGAGGTTAATTCTTATTTAATAATCCAGATGTTGCCCTTCAGTAAACTTCTTTTATTATCAACTAGTAAATGGTAAAGGGAGTTGCCATTTTGTGGACCTTTGGTTAATGAAACAGCGGTTCAAAGACTATTTGACCTACTGATCCTGGTCAGATTTATCAATTTGATATTTGGTAAAGAACTACCAGAGACCTGTCACATGATAAATGTTTACTTTTAACTTCTTTTTATTATGTATTCCATAATACCAATAGCACTGTCTAAATACCACATTTAAAAGGCAAAAACAAAAAATCAAGTCACTTTTACTGGTCATTGTTCTATCTGTCATATATACCCATCTCCTGATTGTAATGGCAGGAAAAGAATCTTAATTATATCACATTTTCATAAATAATTCTAAGACTGTAATAGTGGGACTTTTTATTAAGGTAAATATTCATATTTTTAAAGGCAATTTTCTGAACAAGGAAACCATGTATCTAACTGTAGTAAGTCTCCTTTTAAAGCCACATTAAGCTTTCTGACTAAAAGTTGTTTTTAAGCTATACATGTGGAAGAGTTAATATTAGTTCTTGAAAATTATCATGTATTTGGGTGCCTGGGTGGTTCAGTTGGTTAACTGACTCTTGGTTTCTGCTCAAATCATAATCTCATGGTCTGTGATATCAAGTCCCACTCCGGCTCCACATCAACAGCACAGAGCCTGCTTGGCTCTCTCTCTCCCTCTCTCTCTCCCCCTCACTCCCACTCACTCGCTTGTTCTCTCTCTCTCTCAAAATAAATATACAAACTTAAAAAAAAAAGTTTGAAGATTGGGTGCTCTTACCTCATTCCTTTTGACAGTTAAGCATAATTAAGTACACAGTGATTTTTTTTTTAACTTTATTTCTTTTGATAGAGCACACAAGCAAGCGTGAGCAGAGGAGGGGCAGAGAGAGAGGGAGAGAATCCCAAGCAGATTCCTGCTATAAGCACAGCTTGAACCCATGAACCATGGAATCATAACCTGAGCCGAAATTAAATCACCCAGATGCCCAACACTGTGTTTAAACTCATACAACACCTCTCCCAAAAACTACTGCTAGCATTTCCTCTGGGGAAGTAGATTGTTTTATCATTTTATTCTAAAGCAAGTGAAAATTATTTCTGGCTTACTTAACAAATACAATCAGAGTATCTCATGCCGTACTACCTGATTCAGATATATGATTTGTAATCTATGAAGCAATGCACCAATCATCCTTGATATTTGGCCAAATCTCTGTTTGTTTGTTTGTTTGGCTCCAGGCTTTGGAAGTTTGAAGAGCCAAATGCCCATTTGAGCATCAGTTCAGTTATCCCTGAATTTGTGCCTAGTCAATGATCACAAGATGACATAGGTTAAAATATCTAGCCAGCATGACAACATCAGTAATAGCTATGAGGCATGTCATTCTGATTTATCATTATTATCTGAAATTTTACTTCCAAATATAGATAAAACCTTTAGATATAAATTAAAGTGAAAATCTCTTTATATGCTTTTATGCTGAAATTCTATCTAGTTAATCCAAAAATGTATGTAATTGCAAAAATAAAACTCTACAATAATTAATGATAATTGAGTAGACTGTTAATATTACATATCAAAATAATTAAGGATATTCCAATATCAAAACTGACAAGGAAATTGATTTATAGTTAATGTGAATATTAGGAGTGTGTTGACTAAATAATTTAGTAAAAATATTATATCATTTTTGAGCCAACAAATGTTCAAAAACTTAAATAATAATGAATGAAGAGTAGATATACAATATAATCTAGGGGCGCCTGGGTGGCTCAGTTGGTTAAGCATTCGACTTCGGCTCAGGTCATGATCTCATGGTTCATGGGTTCAAGCCCTGAATCGGGCTCTGTGCTGGCAGCTCAGAGCCTGGAGCCTGCTTCAGATTCTGTATCTCCCTCTCTCTCTGTCCCTCCCTTGTTTGCTCTCTCTCTCTCTCTCTCAAAAATAAATAAAACATAAAAATTTTTTAAAAAAAGATATAATCTAATTGTTTGGTATTTAAGCAGGAATAATATGGAACATAAATGTTAGAAAGGTATTTAATTTATACTTCTAAAAATGTCATTCAGCTCCCGAGTTTTTTAACAAAAAGTGCTTTTTAGAATTTTTTTTGAGAGAGAGAGACAGCATGAGCAGGGGAGGGTCTGAGAAAGAGGGAGACACAGAATCCGAAGACAGGCTCCAGGCTCTGAGCTGTCAGCACNGCCCCTAGAATTCTTTACATCTTGTGACAGTGAACTAAGAATGAACATAACTTTGTTACCTCAAATTTTCATGAAGACAAAAACTAGCAAAATCATATATGACAATGTCCATGACAAATTATCTTTTGTCCAGATATCATGAAGAATATAAAGAGCATGAAGGAGGAAGAAAGGAAAGTGTTAGAGAAAAATAAGATTAGACAAGTATTTCTTCTCTTCTACCAGCGTTACTCAGATGTGACAGTCTTACTTAGTATTACTAAGAAAGAAATATGCAGGATAAATCTCTACTGCATGCTAAAGTCAAAGATCATGCTATCATTACTAAAAATTTTAATAATAAAATTTTAACAGTAACTATTTTTATTATAAAATTCCAGAATTATCTTTTGGATGCCAGAAATTCATTCTGTTCAGCTTCAAGCAAATATTACTTTCCCACTCAGCTATTGGACACTGTGAATCTCTGTAACTATTGCCAGAGAAATAAATGAGTCCCAAAGAGGAAAGTCACAGGAGAAATATTAACCTTCTTTGTACGTGCACTTGGCTCCTAGCACCTGCTGAGGTGTATCTTAGAGTAACTGAGCAAGAAAGAAACTGCAATGCAGATAAAGATCCAGAAGAGTATTTCCTTCTCTTTGCAAGTCATTATGCAAAGAGGTAGAAATTTCCAGTTACAGGATCCTAAACAACCACCCACACTCAAAATACCTTTCACAAGAGGAATGAAGGAATCCAGGTGAGAGAGTACAGTGAAAATAAGACACATTGAAGATGGTAGGAAGGTCAGTTTCACATTACCCACATCACCTCTGCTCCAAGCCTGCATAGAGAAGCACAGGGAGAGATACTCTCCATGTGGCAAAGGAGAGTGAAGTGAGTACCTGACCTTGCTGCAGACCCTATCCCAGGCCCTCCTGAATGAATCCTAGTGCAGGCCAACCCCTGAGCCCCAGGCCTTAGACGAGTCCCTGGGACCCCAGAATCCAGGCCCACCCCGGCTCTAAGCCATCACCCATGGACTCAGGCTCCACGACTGTCCTAACACAGCAGGCCAGGCTCCCTGGCCTCAAGTTCCAGTGGACCCAGGCTCCAGGCCCACCCCAGCAGACCTACAACCCGCCCACCACCCATACACAGATTCCAGGCCTGCCCTCAAGGGCCCAGGCACCAATCCTGACCCTTAGACCTAGATACCAGGTGGACTCGAGCGTACTTCGGCACCAGTCCAGCCCCTACAGACTCAGAACAAAGCCCATCTCCTTGCATCCAGGCTTCCAGGGCCCTGACTGCACGTGATCCATCACAGAAATATAAAGGGTACAAGGTTTCAGTTACACAGGATAAACAAGTACTGGAGACCGCATGTATGCCATTTTGACTATAGTTAATAATACTGTATTGTATACTTAGAATTTGCTAAGAGAGTAGATCTTAAATGTTCTCACCACATACAAACTATGTAACTATGAAGTGACAGATGTGGTAATCTCACATTAGCTTGACTGTATCATTCCATCATGTATATACATATCAAAATGTCATGTTGTATACTTTAAATTTATACAATTTTTATTTATCAATTATACCTCAATAAAGCTGGAAAAAATTAAAAATTAAAAACAATATTTTTAAAGTCTCTATCAACAGATGGGTGGTAATGTAAAAAATAGAATACAAGGGGAAAGAAGAGAAGCTACACTTGCAGTAAAGAAGGAATTCAGCATAAATTGTTGAAGAGGATAAATACAGGTGTCTCAGAAAGCTCAGAGAGCAAGTAAATAGTAGAGGTGACGCAAAGGCAGTACTACGATCTGGAAAGAGTTTCTGCAGAAAGTCTGAAAGGCCAAGAAGATAAAGTGACAAGTTGATTAAGTGAGAATTCTAAAACTGGGTCAGATTACAAGGGATATAGGAGTGCTGATGCATAGGAGCACAAGTACCCCAATGTTCATAGCAGCACTCTCAACAACAGCCAAAACATGGAAAGAGCCTAAGTGTCCATCAACGGACGAATGGATCAAGAAGATGTGGTTTATCTATACCATGGAATACTACATGGCAATGAGAAAAAATGAAATCTGGCCTTGTGTAGCAACATGGATGGACCTTGAGGGTGTTATGCTGAGCGAAATAAGTCAGGCAGAGAAGGACAAATACCATATGTTTGCACGTATAGGAGGATTAGGAGGAACTTAACGGAGGACCATGGGGGAGAAGAAGGGGGGAAATGGTGGGGGAAAGGGGGAGAGCCAAACCATGAGAGACTCTTGAATGCTGAGAAACAAACTGAGGACTGATGGATATGGGGGGGAGGGAGGATGGTCACGGAGAGGGGCACTTGTGGGGATGAGCACTGGGTGTTATATGTAAACCAACTTGACAATAAACTATTTGTAAAATAAATAAATAAATAAATAAATAAATAAAATGCATAAACCTTAAAAAAATGGGTCAGATTAGAACCTTAAGACAAGAAGTACACTGAGAAACTTAACTAATCTATCTATCTATTTTTGTTCTTAAGTACCCAAATCCTTAACCTGGAATTCCTTTCACAATAGTGAAAGTCAGATTGTCAGGATGTGCGGTGTGACCGCGTGAGGAGACAGAGAAGGTGGAACATGACCAGAGGTGAAGAATGGACCCGTGCAGCCACAGCCACATGCCGAACTTGGCACCTCCTCCCTGAGAGATGGGAGAGTGCCTGAGGGAAGCCAAGGCGCTGCAGAAACAGGCAGAACAGTGGGGACTCCCGCTTGTCACACAGCAGCCTTGTGCACAGTGGGAGAGCAAAGCCATAGATAAGTTCCGGGTGACTGTCTCCGAGTCAGCCAATGAGACAAATGAATCAGAGTCTCTGGGTAGAAGGAAAACAAAGATTGAGAAAGCCTCATGAACAAAACAGAAAGTGGATGAGAGCGATACCGATTGTACTTAAGTGGGTATTTTTTTCTTTAAATGATGCTATCACTTATAATATTAACTATACTTTTGAATTCACTATACAAAATTATTATGTTTATTATTGACTCAAAGTTCTATGACTATAAAAAATAATAATAACAAAAATTAAATTTAAAAAACAGGCAGGATGTCTTCACCTCCCTGACACCATAAGCCCACCATTTAGGCCACTTGTTCAACTCTGAGGAACTAAAGCTGCCTCTTAAGCACCTCCCCCAAGACTCAGCTTCAGTTCTTAGGAATGGGAACAGCCATTCAGAGGGCATCAATTACTCCAAATACATAAGGACATGATGAAGCCCTCACACCAGTGATGCGTTTATTCCAAAGGTGACCACAGAACAGTCTGAGGGAGACAGGAGCAAGTTCTTGATTTTCAAGGATGAATCTGGTGACCATGCGCAGGGCCACCTGGGAAGCAACACACAGGGAACAGACCTCAACCTGACTGTCTAGAGTCAAGTCTAGAGTCCAGCTTGGCCCAGCCTAGATCAGCCAACCCATAGCCAAGCTGCAGACCCGTGATCCTGGAAACAAAGATTTAGTGTTGTAAGCCACTGAAATTAAAGTTGATAGTTACATAGCAAAAATTAAATGTTATAATTCTCACATGCATATAAACCATGACCCAGTGTGGCAGGTTCCATAATGGTGGATTATCGCACTGAAATTTTCTTAAGCAAAGAATTCTCTTTATCCAATTACTATAATTCAAAATGACTGGGTTTGTGGCCTTCCAAAAGTGTGGAAATAGCTTGTCTTTTAAAGTTCTGTTTTCTCAACAAATATATGAGATTTGACTTAGGAAATAATATAAATGATTTCTTAACAACTTTTCCAGAATTTATGTATGTATCTAAATTATCATGAGCTTTCCAAGATCTTATTCCAGTAAGGCTGCCATGACTGAGAAGATTTTCAATTTTTTGTCATCACCATTACTTTTAGGGCCTATGGGACATTTATTACCTCTATTTTCAGATGAAGGGACTGAGAACAGAGAGAGATAACATAATCACCATAGGCCAGTCACAAGCATCAGGACTTGAATGCAGGCAGCCTGGTGATAGGTCTGGTCTTCTTGACTACAATCCTATGCTCTCCCAACCAGAACTCCTAACCCAAAACTTTCCACTTGGATAAATTCCACTGTAGGCCATGATTAATGAGTAATTGGAACTGGATTTACCTTCACACCCTAAACCACTATGAAAACAGACAAAATAGGAGAAGAAATGTTTTTCGGGCACTGGACAATAGGCAGCATAAAGCAGTGATCCCAGTAAAAAGGGAAACATGTGAAGTAAGTCAATCAATTACAGCTCACAGCCTGGGGGAAACATCCAAACTGCAGCTCAGGTATGAGACACCCAAATTGAGCCCAACAGTTTCCCTGAGCTGTGGAGACAGAGTTCAGAGTTAGGGACTTGAAGATGGGTAGAACTCATACAGGAAGGTAGCAAAGTGGAGAGAGCTCAGAGATCTGTTGGGGATCCCCCTCTTTGGCTGAGTACTCAGAGCACATGCATGATGAAACTCCCAGAAGCCAGGAAACAACTGCTCCAAGGAGGAAGCAGAACAATTCCTGAAGGTTACATAGGACCAGAAATAGATAATGTGCTCCAGAGCCATGGTGAAAAGACCCCCTAATACAGAGCCATCGAATGGAGTCCTTCAATAAGTATTCCTCAGTAATGAGGCCAAATTAGCCCTGCCTAAAGACTGATCTAGACAAGCCTAACAAACCTTAAATGCCAGCTTCTAAAGGATCCAACTGTTTCCAAGTAACCTAATTGCATCTAACAGCAAAACCCAAAAATATTTAAAATGATGCAAAATCTTTGGCACCCAAACACATAAAATTCACAATGTCCAGCATGCAATCAAAATTGCCAACACATAAATAAAATCACTCAGACCTAATAAAATGATGATGAAAGACCTTTAGTAAGTCCTAAAGGAAAATCACACAGAAAATATTCATTTTTCAGAATTATCAGAAAATTATCAGAGATCACATTTGAGGCAAAGGCAAGTCATTGGAAACAAACTGTTCTTTCTTGGGAGTTGTGACCAGGCTCATAACAGGAGAGGAGGGAATAAGAAAAATCAGCTGTGCCCAAGAAGGGACAGACCAACAACCTTCCCAGGATGAACCATGAAATTCCCTGAGTGGTAATGACAGTGGTAGTTCAGTAATTAACTGATTGATAATGAACTGGAAGAGAAGGACATAAAACAGAAAATAAATATCCATTAACTTGTTGGGAAAACGGACTTATGTGAGTGACAGGAAGCTAAAATCAGGAGCACCATGTCCACCAGTGCCGTTTACACGGTCCCCTTAGCAAGCGTACAATTGTTTCTTTGTTCTGCTCCCTTTTTCTTGGTTTTATGGAGAATCTCCAGGGTAGGGACCTCAGGGTTTCTGTTCCAGATGGAGACTTTCAGCAGCTAATTGACAAGAAGAGCCTTCAAAAAAGGAGTTAATATAATACTACTGTGTAGGAGTCAGGACATAAGAGATGCTCCATTCTCGTTACAATTTTCCTCATACGAATATAGAAACTTCCGGACTCCAGAAGAGAGGACTCTTGCATTATATCAACAATTCAATAATGCCTTCATGGACTCCCTGAATAGAATCCTTTTATGTGTGGGTAGACATTATCAAGAGCTCATAGCACTTCTGTGACCATCTCCTAAGAATATAAAATATTTAGCTTTCCTCCCTGCCTTTTTCATTTCATTTTTTAAAAATGTCTTCTAAAGGAAATAGCATAAGCCCTCTGTCAGACATTGATGAAGAGGTGCTTCCACTCACATTTGGCCTGGTACTGCTTTCATTTACTACCAGTGTGCCATGGGAGGAAAAACTCATTGTTGAATCCAAAAAGATGTCTCTGCAAACTATTATAAAAGGACTCTGGGGGCGCCTGGGTGGCTTAGTTGGCCCGGCGTCCGAATTCGGCTCAGGTTGTGATCTCACAGTTGGTGGGTTCGAGCCCTGCATCAGCCTCTGTGCTGAGAGCTCAGAGCCTGGAGCCTGTTTCAGAATCTGTGTCTCCCTCGCTCTCTGTCCCTGCCCTGCTCATGCTGTCTGTCTGTCCCTCTCTCTCTCTCAAAAATAAATAAACATAAAAAAATCTTTAATAAAAAGAACCCTGTTCTGCCACTAGAATATTCAGTACAAACAGACGTAACAAGTGAGGTGGGTGGCAAAACCGCGTAAATTCAAATGAGACGGTAACATTTTATATCCAATTGGTCACAAAGTGTTTTTAAAAAGCCTCTTCAGAAATGGATTACAGGTATAGATTAAAAGGTCGATAAACTCCAGTGGTACGCTCTACTGGGGAATTTCAGCAAGGAAGCATGCCAAAAGTCATTGGCTCACAGTCCAAAATATTGTCCTCATGTCTGAGGACAGAAAATTGTTTGGCTGGTTTTCTCTAGCCCTGCCTTCTATTTATGTTATATTAGTATCTAAAATTTCAGTTTCTGTTGTTTTTCTTTTACATCATCTGCAATTGCAGAATGAAAGTAATTATTGCTCCCTGAGGCCTAGTTATTTGCTAACATTTCACAGGAGTTTTATAAGTTCACGTAATAAATCCTTCACTACAATTATCAAGCCTCATCCGCCCCACTGCTTGCAATGATTTCTCCTCAGCTGCATGATATTTAGCTATGACAACAGCTGTAAGATGAAACAAGAAGGGCAGGCTGTCCCGTCTGCAACACACAGTGTGGTTGATCAGAGAATATGGATTAGTCTGTCATTCTGCTACTTGTTCTTATGCCAACAGTGATGGGGCTGGAGAAACTGGCTTTCCCTTATGGAGGTTTACTGACCGAGTAAGCAGTACTCGCAACATCATATGAGGGACAGACAATCCAACTTTTACCTCACAGGGATGGATGTTCAATTCAACTTCATGTTTCCTCCATACCTACTAACCAAGCCCTGTGCCGGGTCCTGGGGAAGAGAATGGTTGGCTGGACACAGCGCCTGTCCTCAAGAGGCTGTCAGTCTTATAATGCAGATATTGAATAGGGAAATAATTATAATGCACTACATATAAAATTATAAAATGATGTGCCAGATCAAAGCCAGCAGAGATGAGAGGCATATGACTCCATTTGAGAGAGAGGAAGCATCTCAGAGGAGATTGAGTTGAGCCTTGAAATTTGGGGGAAAAAATTTTGAAATGGGTAAGTGTGTTTGGTGGGGGTGCTGCTGGAATTCTGGGCAAAGGGACCAGATGTAGAAGAACTCAGCCTCATCGGGAATCTACACATGCTCAACACTGATGAAACTAAGAAGGGGGGCTGCCCAGGAGAGACGGGTGAGAAGAGAACGAAAGGATGTGTGGGCTTGAAGAGGGCAGGAGGAAGAGCCAAATCATGAAAGGCCTTGACTGAATTCCTCAAAAAGTCATAGGGAACCATTAAGCACTTTCTGCAGAGGAGTAACATGATGGGATTTGCCTTTTAGAGACACTTTTGGCAACACTGTGGAGGCAGGGCCAGACTGGAGTCAGAAGGGCCACGGGAGATTGAATGCAACAGCTCAGGAGAGAGCTGAGGGCCTGAACTGAAGCAGGAGTAGTAGAGGAGAAGGGTGGAAGTGGATGGAGAGAACTTTAGGGGTTAGAATCTAAATAAGTTGGTGATTGGTTGGACACTGAGGGTTGGAGAAGAGATTCAATGAGAATGGGCGCATTTCCAGTGATAATGTCCATGTTTCCCGCTTGCGTTCTGCAGATGGGTTGGTGGCAGCATCTGAAAGATATATTCCATTCGACTTCACCCCGGCACCACCAGGTGGGAATACTCGTTTGGCAGTGGGTAGGTGATGTCACGACTGGGAATGTAAATCTGAAAGTCCACATTATGGGAGAGAGTCGAAAGCGTCGGTAGTAGACAAAGGCACAATGGTAAGGGGCCCTAGAATAAAAATAAACAGTCAATGACAACTCCCTGCGAACCTCAACATTAAAAGATGTAAACCAAGGAAGAGAAACTGTCCAGGACAGAGTTTCGTGCCCTTAGCTCCCAAAGATGTATTTTATTGGGCAATTACAATAAAACTATATGCATAAATATATATATTTATATGTATGCATGTATTTTTGTGAATTCATAGATGTAATCAAATTCTCAAAATAGGATATCTGACCTGACCAAAAATTCAAGAGCTGTTTAGCTAAGAAGATTGAGTCAGAGGAGGAGAATAAGGAGAGAGTAGTAAGTGTCACAGTGGCCAGTGAAGTTCAACTTTTTCCCTCAAAAATTAATTTTAGGAGCTAATTAAACTCCTCCACTGTGATCATTGTGACTCTCCAATAGAAACACTTTAGAGCAAGATGATAACAAGGGGCAGGAAAAGAAGCACAGAAGCCTCTTACCATTGTGACCACTTTCTTTCTACTCTGCTTCGAGTTCAGATATAATTAGAAAAGGAAAATACGATTGCCCGGTACACACCTGGCTTGAGTTTGAACAAAATGAAAAATGCATGAACACAGGTTGGGTTGCCTTTAAAAATAAAGAGTCTGACATTATATTTTTTAAAAAATACTAGAAAATTTACCAGATGCTACAAAAGAGACTATGTTGTACTTGCTGACCCCTAATTCTACCCAATCTCTAAACTGCTTGAATAATTTTTTTTCCCTTCTCTGGTCCATGCTGGAGGTCCCTAAGCATTTTTATTCATAAGTGAACCATATCCTTTCATGGCTTTTAGTCCTGCTAGGTTTTTTTTTCAACAAAGAGCAAGATAAAAGCACATTTTCCCCTTACATTTAATTTCATTTTTACTCTATTTGTGTAGTTCAGTAAAAAAAAAAAAAAAAAAAAACNGACTTAGTAGCTCATGAATCTCTCTCAGCCATGTGTCTGTCCCTCTATGACTCTATCTTCCTATCCAGATTACTCCTGAAATATTCCTCTCCTTATGACCTCCCACTAGAATATAAACTCCACAAAGAGGGGGATTTTTGTGTGTTTTGTTCCCTGTTTATTACCAGTCACTAGACCAGTACTTGATACATAGTAGATGCCCCATAATATATGTTGAGTAAGTACATTAATACTCTTAGGATGTCATTAGTATACTTGATTGGGTAGTTCATATAATCAAATTATTCTGTCAGGTGAGGTCAAATTGTTTTAAAGTTTGAAATTACCCAACACATACTTAGTCGTTCTGACACAGAGGTATTTTATTGGGGAGAGAATTGTCATTAGCCTGTAAGGGTTGTCAACTTGGCTTCGAATCAGGCTTTAGGGCACATACAGGGGAAGCAGAATGATTTGTTTGAGCTTCTGGTATATAGTAATTATACAGGTGTATTCAACTCTAATCTGAGTGTTTTCATTCCTGTGCAGCCATTATTGCAACTGGAGGGACTGTTGGTGAGGAGGTTTTGTGACAGGCTTAGTTCAGTGAAGCATAAATCTGGTATGGGGGCACTTGTCTTAGATCTGTGTGTAATATAAGAATGCCAGGAGTTTGGGAATTGTCATTTTCCACTATAACCTTGGCTTCCTTTGAAATGTGTCTGTGCTAACATGTACCACTTGATATCATCTTGGATGCTATTTTCATATTCTTGTTATAATCAACAGTATCATTAATATACTTTCTATAGTCTTTAAATTTCTAAAAAAAAAAAATACTCTTAGGATGTCATCTGAAACTTATCCCCAAGGAAAAATACTGCTTCTATAATGTCTCATAACCATGAATTTCTTGTGTGCTTTGAAATTTTGCTTTATGCTATTGTTTTGCATGGTAGTTTTTACCCCAACCACGTCTTTCTCATGGATTATGAGGTTGCCTCAGCCCACGCACTGTGCCCAAGCACAGATCAGGTTAGAGGGTTGGGGTTGCTGCCCATTCTAGACAAAGCAATCTCAAGGTCTCCGTCCACAAGCAGCCCAGGCATCCTTTCCATTTTGACTCACATCTCTCTCTTATCTACCAGAGTCCACCTCTAGCTGCAACCCAGGTAATGTGGCATAATTATTTCAGCTCCAACTTGCCAGCAATGTTAGCCTGAGAGGGTTTGGATGTGTTCTTGATTAGGCTTGGAAGCTGTGGGTGCCATAGCCCTTGTCCAATGCCAGCATAAGAGGGCGGCATGGTTTGTCCCCACTCATCACTGTCCGTTCTTCATCTCCTGAACCTCCTCTTGTTCTTAAGCTTGTATATGTACTTTATAATTTTGTAAAGTACATTTTTAAGTATTTCTGTCTGTGGAATAGAGTGGAGGAGATTATGCAATATCCCATCTTAAAATTGGAAGCTCCCATAATTTTTCAAAGCTCAAAAAATTGGGATAGTAATCAATATTCTTTTGTCTTTGAAATTCTTTAATGAAAGGTGCCTATCTGTATTATCAGTATTAGCCTCCTTTCTGAGAGGTAGTTTTGGGTTTTCTTCCAGTGGATCATTTTAATGGTGAACTCTCTTTGCATTCCTGGAATTAACCAGATTGATTATTTGTTTGTTTGATAAACACTTATATAACACTACGTGCCCATGTTTTACAAAGATTCACTCATTTAACGATTGTGGTTGATTGAGTTCAAAGATGGCTGCCTCCCATCCCTGTATGAACATCCCTTTATAATGGGATGTTGTCATCCTCTCTATTAAGAGGTAGTCTATTTCAACAAAACAGAGGAACATAGGCGAAGGAAAGGAAAAATAAAATAATAGAAAGACAGAGAGGGAGGGAAACCATAAGAACCTCTTAAATACAGAGAAAAAACTGAGTTGCTGGAGGGGTTGTGGGTGAGGGGTGGGCTAAATGAGTGATGAGCATTAAGGAGGTGGCACTTGTTGGGATAAGCACTGGGTGTTTTATGTAAGTGATGAATCACTAAATTTTATTCCTGAAGCCAATACTACACTATATGTTAACTAATTTGAATTTAAATTTTTAAAAAAAGAGGTAGTCTCTTGCTCTATCCTTTGAAACTAAGTTGCTTTGACCAATAAAATGCCACAGGACATGGTGTGACTTCCAAATCTAGGCCTCCAAAGGTCTTGCATTTCTGCTCTTACTCTCTTTCTGCCCTTATGGATGAGAAACCACATGGAGAGGGAGACCAACAGCCAGCACCAACTGGCAGATTTGTGAAGGAGAACATCCTATGCCTCCTAGTCTCAGGTGAGCAACCAGAAGCCTAAAGCCACAGGAATGTCCGTAGCCAGACTAGCAAGAGAACTGTCCAATTGTCCTGGCACAAATTACCAACCCATAGAATCACCAGCTTATAAGTGATTATTGATTTAAGACTCTAAAATTTGGGTGGTATGGTATAAATTAAATGTTAGATTAATGATATTATTATTTAAATACTACTGCATTCCATATGTCAATATTTTATTTAATATTTTAGGACTATGTTCCTAAATGAGATTGGCCCAGAGTTTTCCTTGTTGTGGTGCATCCTCCTTTAGTTTGATATTATGGTCTATTAGAATCATAAAATCAAAGCAGTAATTTCCAGCATCTGTGCTATCAAATAGTTTAAATAGCATAGAATTATCTATTCCTTAAAAGGTTGTTAGAATTTACTAATAAAAATTATCTGGGCCTGTTGGTTTCATTCACCACATATATTTTACTTTTATTTATATTTTAACTTTTCAATTTGTTTTCAATTTATTCTTCGCCTATTCATCTATTCACTTAATTAATTTATATCAAACAATGAGGTTTTCCATTTTACAGACTGTTGAAACACTGAAAATATTGTTATTTTTAATGACATAAAGAATTAAAAATAAAAGCTAAAGTTATGAGATTTTTCTTGTTATCAGTTTCCTTAGTGTTCACTAAAAGAATGTAAGCAACAGTCATAGTTCAAGTACAGTAATTTTATAAATAAGAGCTAACCGAGGTCTGTTCAATGCCATTTTAAAATTCACCAGAAGGTGGCGCTCCAATATTAAATCATATAATCTTTGTTTAATAGTACCACTTTTTGTTCCTTGTACTAATCTCAATTTGTATGTTCAGAAGAATAAACTGTATGTTCTAAAGTCAAAATTGACATCAATTTGACTTTTTTAAGAATTTATGAAGGCCAACTATCCAGGTACACATTAAAATAAAGTATTTAGAAAACTAAATATCTATCAAAGTTAGGTGAATAAAAAGAAAACAAATCACCAAAACCTATTCATATATTATGTAATTTAAAGGAAACAGTTTAAACATATAAAAATATAAAATTGGTAAAACAAATTATAATACACTCATACAACAGAATAATACGAAGTCACTAAAATTTATATATCTGAAGATTTGTTTAAGGATACAGAGAAGGGCTCAGGGAAAAACATACAATAAAATTAATTTTGCATAATTTTTATAAAAATTGTGCACACACACACAGAATAAAAACCTGGGAATATATCAACATGTTGGTATTGAGTGTGCCTGGATGATGAGATTACAGGTGGTCTTCATCATTTTATTTGTACCTTTTTTAAAGTCCAAATTCTCTGCAAAAAAGATGATTTGCTTCACCAATCAAAGGGAAATTTTGTTTAGAATATTATTGGAATTCTTCTTAGAATTGTATCTCATTAACAGTAAATAAATGTAAAAATAATAAATGATACAGGCAATGACCTTCTTACTTAAAATCCTGCTCTGGGGTCGGTTTGTTTCACAGTACTATAAAAATTCAAGCTTCAACATTTCCCCATTCCCCTCACTTTCAGTTACTCAAGATGAATAAGTTCTGGAGATCTAGGGTACAGCAATGTGACTAGTTAACAATACTGTATTATATACTTGAAAGCTGTTAAGATGGTAGATCTTAAAAGTTCTACACATACACACACACACACACAAATGATAACTATGTGAGGCGACCCATGTGTTAACTAACCTTATTGTAATATACACATTATCAAGTCATCATGTTTTACATGTTAAACTTACACAATGTTATGTGTCAATCTCTATAAAGCTGGAAAAATAATTTTTAAGAAAACAGAAAAAGAAGAATTCATTGCTATATCTCCAGGTTCCCTAATAGAAAGATGTTAAGTAACCCCTCCTTCTTTTCTCCTTTAGTGTGGTCCACTTGTCTCTCAGAATGCATGGGTGGATTTATACGTATACATGGCCTTAATGCCGGGAGAAGATTCTCTAGATTTCCTTCTAAGTGGGGAAAAAGGAAGGCTCTGTGACCTGAGTTGCTAGGGCCATCGTTGGCACTAGAGGGGACCCTAGCCCCTAGCGGGGGCCCTAGCCCCTTCAGGTTGCAAAATCTGACTGTGGACAGCTGCTGAATTGAAAAGATCAAGATAACTGAGGCCATTTTTATCATTTTGATTGATACTTTTTTAAAAGACATATTATTATTTACCAGGCCTTAGTTAGAAACTCCACTGCAGGGATGAGCACTGAGTGTTATGTGGAAACTAATTTGACAATAAACTATTTGTAAAAAAATAAAATAAAATAAAATAAAAATAAAAAAATAAATTAAAAAAAAAGAAACTCCACTGCATTTGTGTTTTATCCTTTGCACTTTGATGCATACTCTATTGGTTTCTTTTGAGAGCAGGGATGTGCAGATGTGCTGGGGCCTGCATTCTGGGATGGGGTTGGGGGTGAGGGGTGGGAAATGAAGACACCACAGGTCATACATGTTCTCAGAAGAATGAAAAGTCTGGAAGGCTGAAAATGTGTAAAGCACAATCATGCCACACGGCAACTTTAATGGGAAAATGGCCGTGTCATTTTCCATGGTCAAAACATGTGCTTAATTTTACTATTATAGTGACTACTTTTCAAGAATAATTGACATGAAATAAAATTCATCCATTTTAAATGTACACTTGATGAGTTTGGGCAGCTGTATGTAGCTGTATAGCCAACAGCACAGTTAGGCTATAGAACATTTCCATCATTCCTAAAGAGTTTCCTCATGATACTTTACAGTCAACCCCTTCCCCTGTATTTCACATTTCAGATGGATACAAAGACAATATATCTGAAACAAAATTTGTGACTCATGGGTGACAGGTACAAAGGCATTCATGGGAATAAAATGGTGTTTGAACTTGATATTGTTCCAAAGCCACCAGGTTGCCATACATACAGAGATTAGATGATTTCAAGTTTTGGAATAGCAGAGAAAAAGTGGACAGCAGAAGAACATGAAAAATTGAACAATATAGAGAAGATGGGGGCAGAGAGGAAAACCAAATAAAAAAGGATGTAGAGGAGAGCCTAAGTGTCCATCAACAGATGAATGGATCAAGAAGATGCGGTTTATCTATACCATGGAATACTACATGGCAATGAGAAACAATGAAATCTGGCCATGTGTAGCAACATGGATGGACCTTGAGGGTGTTATGCTGAGCGAAATAAGTCAGGCAGAGAAGGACAAATATCATATGTTTGCACATATAGGAGGATTAGGAGGAACTTGACGGAGGAACAAGGGGGAGAAGAAGGGCGGAAATGGTGGGGGAAAGGGAGAGAGGCAAACCATGAGAGACTCTTGAATGTTGACAAAAACTGAGGACTGATGGATGTGGGGGGGAGGGGGGATGGGCATGGAGGAGGACACTTGTGGGGATGAGCACTGAGTGTTATATGGAAACTAATTTGACAATAAACTATTTGTAAAAAAAAAAAAAAGGATGTAGAGGTAAGAATAAGAGTAAACCAGAACACAGTACAGATTGTTAATTTTTTGTTTCTTCATTTACTGAAATAGTCCAAATTAGGAAGTTGGTGAGAGGAGGAATCATTAAAAATAGAGCAAAAACAAACTAGAATAGGGGTTAGAAGGAAGAGAAATGAACGGGAAATCCAGAATTTTTCAGTTGTTTTCACTTAAACTCTAAGCCCGTCTATTTCCCATGCACATCTAGCAGGCCCGTGTTTTGAAATAGTCAACATTCACTTTGGCATTTTTCCTGTGGTTCCCATTCTTTGCTGAGTTTGTATGTGTTCCTGGAAAACTTTCAAATACCATAATTTTATTCAGCATACTCAAAAGGATGGATCTGCCCCCAGGGTGTTCACTGCAGGCTCAGCTCACTCGCAGCAGATGGAGGGAAGTGTTTGTATGAAAGGCTGCCACCCAGGCTCACCTGGACCCCCGGCTCCCACAACCTCTAGAGGTAAAGAGGTCCTTGACAGCACATGCTCTTTCTTTTGCACCTGCATGATTCAGAGTGCTCCTCCTAGCTCCCACTCAGAGCGAATGGCCGCCTGCTGCGCCACTCAGCCATCTTTGACTGACATCATTGTAAACATGGCTGCTTGACTACAGCAAAAACTAATTTTACAAACTGACCAACATGCTCTCCTCTGTAAAGGTCTTACAGCACATGAGTGCCCCTTGGCATGTTGAATGCCTCCTTACTTCTTTTCAAGCCATTCTCCCCACATTTGCCATCACACTTCTCTCACTGTGGCACCTCATGAAATTTCTAGGCTGCAGAGGGATCCCTGAAGTGGTATTCCACTGCTACACTTTCCTCGCCTTTGCCCTTTCTCCATCCAGGGCTCTCCTGCTTCCATTCATCAGCTTGACTTATATCCCATTCTGAGCCCTGCTCTCATGTGAGAAAATCAGGCAGCTAATGAATGCTAAGGCGTTCTTGGCTGGAGAAGCAGTTTTTCCTACCATTTAACACTTGCATTTTTTTTTTTTAGTTTATTTATTTTAAGAGAGAGAGAGAGGGAGAGCACACACATGCCTGTAGAGGAGGGGTAGAGAAAGAGGGAGAGAGAGAATCTCAAGCAGGCTCTGCACTGTCAGAACCATGAGATCATGACCTGAGCTGAAATTGAGTCAGCTGCTTAACCTTAGGCTGAGCCACCCAAGCGCCCCACATTTTAACAAGGACTGGTTAGGGTCCCTGAGTTTCTCTTAAAGCTGTGTTTCTCAACCAGGGTGATTTTGTTCACAGGGGACATTTAACAATGTCTGGGGATTTGGTTGTTAGCAACTGGGAGATGGTCGCTACTGGCACATCAATAGAAGCCAAGAATGCTGTAAACACTGTGATGTGCAGCACACCCCCCACAACAAAGGATCTGGCCCAGACTGTCGACAGTGACAAGCCTGAGGAACCAGGACTTAAAGGAATCACTCACCCTGTGGAAATATAAGACTGTGTCAGGCAGGCAAAAGGAGATAGTTTAAGGCGATTGAGGTTCACAGCACTCTTCTATTAACACTTAACTGGGACTATTGTAACTCTTTTCAATAATGGCACAGGCCAGAATCTGCCATTATTGCTTTTTAGTATCAAAAAGTAACCTTCGTGTTACCTAAGCATATCTAAATGCAGAAGTCAATCCAGACATTGATAACACCACAATACAGCTGTTTCTAAAAATGCTTTTCCTCGGAAACATACTGACACAAACCCTTTTGTAGCATCTCATGTTTGAACACAGGACCAACACCAGCCTCTTGCTCTAGCCTATTTTCAGGCTATTTGTCTGAGTTGTTATTTTCCTGCACCTTTGATTCAATTCACCCTAAACCCATCTGTTTTTCAAGGGATATTATGATGTGTTTCTCCTCTACAACCCGAAAGGCATCATACCAATATCCCTAATAGATTTGGTCCTAAACTGGAAAATCATGTATTTTGCAAATACACTGACACTAAAACTGAGACCCATAAGTCATTTCTTGACCCTAAGCTGATGATGCACATTTATACTTCCAACCTGTGTCAAAAAACCCGACAGTATCATTTGATGTCTACGTGAAAATGGACTTCAAAGACTACCCTGTGTTCCTGTTCATTCTATGGGCACAGATTTCCAGCTGAACATGATTACGCCTCTGATTACCTATGCCTATTGTCATGGCAGTTTCATCTAAAGCTTTTTTAGAATTTAATAATTGCCTTTTGTTGACCAGGATAATAGTGCAGAGGGCCCACAGCACATGTGGAGCGACCACACACAATAGCCACGAGTAAGTGGCCAGGGTAATGGAAAATTAGACCCAATCCCCTGGACTTTTGTAACGAAATAAACTATGAAGAGAAGAACAAAATATCATCAATGGCTGGATGTGTATTGTTACTTTGAAGCTTTTCCCAGCTACCACCATCATCAGATCACAGTGGAAGCTAACACCCACTACTTGAAATAATTATTGGATTATTTTTTCTCATTGCTTATCATTCAGACTGTTCTGAACACCACCCCACTTGATGTTATAATTAGTTCTCTGATAAACCTTTTGCAAAATAAATGGTTCCGCTTTTGTAGTTACAGATGTATAAAAAGAGGGTACATAGGGCAGGAGAAACAATGTAGTCTCCATTTCATGTGCCAGGAAATGAAACTGTTTGAACATTGAACATGGATTCAAATGTGCTTGGAAATTATGAAATTAATAATATGCACATGTGTAGAGCATTATGACCAAACATGTTTATTAACATTTTCAATTTGAATACCCATTAAGGATTCAGTTACTAAATATCACAAATGCTAACTGAGATGAGCACATACAAGTAAATCAACTTACCTCTTTTTGGTCATAAGGAGTAGATTTATTCTTAAGAGAACTAATTCTGAAAAAGAGATGAAGAAGAAAATGAAGTCACTAGTTATCAATGTTACTGGATAAAATATTAACACTGGGAGAAGCTTTAGAAATAATGTATTTTGGGTGGCTCAGTCGGTTAAGTGTCTGACTCTTGCTTTCGGCTCAGGTCCTGATCTGACAGTTCCTGAGTTCAAGCCACACATCGGGCTCTGTGCTGACAGGAGGGAGCCTGCTTGGGATTCTGTCTCCCCCTCTCCTGCTCGCTCTCTCTGTCTTTCTCAAAATGAATAAATAAACTTAAAAAAGAAATATTTTACCAGCTCATTATACAGATGAGAAACCTAAACCCCAGAGATATTAATCAATTTTCATAAGTTCCCACAACTAGTAAGGGGCAGAATTTTGTTTCCAAATATTTAAGAGGAAGAAGTTGACTTTTAGCAAATTGTTGTTAAAGAACTTTGAACAAATCAAAAAGGCATCCAAGACAACTCAGATTTATCAGTTATTTGGTCCCCAAGTTAACTGCTCTTATTACTTCAAGGTCTTTTCAGATCTCGAAACTCTATTCATTTTGTTTGCTCCCATTTTGACCATGTCATTTTTCTATTCAAAAAAAATCTCAATAGCTCTGCATCCCCTATAGATAATCAAGTTCTTACTTAACTTTGTTTTCAAAGACTGCTTCTATCTAATCCTGACTTATCATCATTATTTTAAGGAGCTACTCCACCCAGTGAAATCCTCTGTGGGATCCAGGATACACCATATATATTTCAGTCTGACCATTTGCTATTCCAGTATCATCCACATGGAATGTTGCCTCTCACCTCTCTGCCAATCTTAAAAACAGATGCCCTTATTGGGACAATATGCCCTATATGTTCCTATTCCTTCTCCCACCCACAGAAACATAACAAGTTCTCCACTGCCCTTCTCCCACTGAAATTAGGCTCATACCAAAATGTGTCTCAACAGTGACTTCCAAGCTGCTGTGTTGGTTGAAGATAATTTGTCTTTCCTTGCTGGATCCTCCCTAGTCTTCTACATCTAGGTCAAGTCTCCTATCTTCTCATTAGTTTCTCTGAACACCCAAGCCCGTGAAATGCTCTCCATCCTGTAAGTTTCTATCATGTGCAGCTCTTTTTTAACCTTTATTTACTGCCTATCTTCTTGGTGATAAGCCTCTCGAAGCCGAGGGTCATTTAATTTCATTTTTCGGTAACTACATGGTAACATGCACATCATAATAACTACTCAATAAAAGCTGCACCATCGGCAATATGTGATACACAATGTATGTACATTTGTGTGCTTTGGATATTAAAATAATAGTCTGGGGTGCCTGGGTAGCTCAGTCAGTTAAGCATCCAATTCTTGATCTCAGCTCAGGTCTTGATCTCAAAATCGTAAGTTCAAGCCCTACATTGGGGTCCAGCCTGGACATGGAGACTACTTAAAAAGAAAAAACAAAGTACATGTGCACCTGGGTGGCTCAGTTGGCTAAGCATCCAACTTTGGCTCAGGTCATGATCTCATGTTTCGTGGGTTTGAGCCCCGCATCAGTCTCTGTGCTGACAGCTCAGAGCCTGGAAACTGCCTCAGATCTGGGTCTCCCTCTCTTTCTGCCTCTCCTCTGCTCATGTTCTGCCTCTCTCTGTCCTTCAAAAATAAGTAAACATTAAAAATAAATAATTTTTTAAAGTACAATAGTTTTCTGGACTGATTAATATTCAAGTCAAATACTGATTAGGAAAAAAGTTAATGTTTACTTGCTATTTGAAAAGCTATTAATTACATATGTATGATAGTCATGTGTATTCTTTTCTTAACCCTTATTGACTGTCATTGGTATGGTTTTCAGGCACAAAAGTTGGGTAAAGAAAAAGTAATTTTCTTAAAACCACCATAACTAAATTAACAGTTTTCAAGCCCCCATGTCTACCTCATAACAGAAAAATATATACTGACCAAAGTAACCCAATCTCTTCTATTTAAACTTGGCTTCCTGGGGTACCGGGATGGCTCAGTGGATTTAGCCTCTGACTCTTGATTTCGGCTCGGGTTATGTTCTCATGGTTCAGTTTATGGGACAGAGGCCCATGTCGGGCTCCATGCTGACAGACTGGAGCCTGCCTGGGATTCTCTCTCCCTCTCTCTCTTTACTCCCCCCCAACTCCCCATCTCATGCACACACACTCTCTCTCACTCTGTTTCAAAATAAATAAACTTGAAAATAAAATAAGTAAATAAAAATAAATAAATAAATAAACCTGGCCTGTTAAGTTCTTGCCAGTCCCACTCAGCCCCTGGCTTCTGCTCCTTGTTGGCAACTGGGTTGTGGACTGGCTTGACACCACCATAGAGGGCTTGGGAACGGAGTATCTGGTTGCATGTCAGCCTTTTTTATCTGGCCTCCACTCAGTGTCCTAACCTGATTGGGGACACAGTATCTTTGTTATTGTATCTTTGCTAACATCCTCAACCCTGACATAAACTTCAGCCATCAGTCCACATAGGCTTCATCCAACTTTTTCCAACCCCATGGTCCTCTAGGGGGCACTGACTCACACAGCACCCTTTGGAGTTAGGAGGGAGAAATGCTAACACACTCAGCTGCTTTCCACCCACACTGGTATTTGAGGGACTGGAATTTGAGGTCCTCTGAACCATCTGCCTATACATATTCCCAAGTTTTTCCTCTCTTATTTTCCATCCTTTCATCCTTTTATTCCCCTAACTGAGAGACATATTCAATGTCATCCCCACCTAGTGAAATTTTAATTTTTATATAATATTTTCAACTGGCAGGAACTCTTTCTTATTCTCTGAACCTTCCTATTCTATTTAATTGCCTCTTATTCTTGTTTCAGTGATGAAGTATCCTCTCTCGGAGACTATTAACTATAGCTTGTTTTTAAGTTTTCTTCTGTTCCTTGCACTCTTTTCCCCAGAGGTTTTTGTTTGTTTTGTTTTGTTTTCATGTTTTGATCCCTTTATGCATGTTAGAGGCATTCTTCAAATGTCTATTTAAGACAGAACTTAAAAACTAAATGAAAAACCAATATGTGGAGGCAGACCTCACCAAAATGTCTGTGTCATTCCCCTGGAGGTACCTAGTTATCAACTTCTGATATAGGACGGCTATCCTCTCTGTGTCTTGGCCCTTGTGGGCTTATGCCCTCCTATTCTTTAATGTTATAGAAGGAGAGAGGAAAGAGGTGGTCAGGAAGGAATGGAGATAAATTCACCAAGTTTCCCCTTGCTGGTGTTAAAATAAAATGGGAGACCAGACTTGAAGATCCCCAAGCAGACAAAACCAGTAAAGCCATGAAAATAAAACTTAATTAAGCTTATTTCATGGCCTATGAAAACATGTGTTGGTCTCTGTCCTCTATCCCTGGCAGAGAGCTCCTAAAACCCTTGTCATTTCCTAAATGTTAAGAGCACAAGGAGCGTCTCTTGTTCTAAGATTTGTCTTTGACCCTTTTCTTACTACAGGGCTCCCAAGACCTTTGTAAATTCCTAAGTGATAAGAGCATTCGTAGTATCTTTTGTATTAATGAGGTGATTCTGGGTGGGATGTAGGCAGACAAGTTAACCAGGAGGGCCAGCAATCCACCAGAAACAGGCAAATCTGCCCAAAAAAATTGTTTGGCTCTGTCAAGTTCATACCAGTAGGCTTGGGCCTTCCCTGTGGTGTGTTCCCTCCATGAAGAAGCCCTCGAATCGGGATTCTCAGGATCATCCAATGAAATGAAAAAACACGAAGATTGACAAACACACTTTTATACCAACTGAACAACAATGGACACGGCTGAGACCTGCTTTCAACAAGGGTAGCATTTAGTTCCATGATGGTGAAGACCCAACCTAGAGCATGTTTGGTTCAGGACAACAAATGTATGGTGAACAGCTGGACATTTAAATTTTGAAGATAAAGACAACTTCCTCTTTGTTCTCAAAAATAGACACTCTGTGAAGAAATCTCCACTTCAAGGAAGAGTCTCATGAAGAATAATTTTTAAAGAGAGAGAGACAGAGTGTGAGCAGGGGAGGGGCAGAGAGAGAAGGAGACACAGAATGTGAAAAGGCTCCAGGCTCTGAGCTAGCTGTCAGCACAGAGCCCAGTGAGGGGCCGAAACTCATGAATTCAGATCATGACGTGAGCCGAAGTCAGACGCTTAACCGACTGAGACACCCAGGCTCCCCAGCCCTGCCCGTATTTGAACCCTGGGAGTCTGGCTACTCATTCTATGCTTTTAAATGCTTTGTTCTGTATCTTCTAAGACATTTACCTTTTGGCACTAAGTAGTAGTCCATACGTGTGACAGCTTCTCTACTATAACCTGAGTTAAAGTACCTCCTCCTGTGTCCCTCCTTCTCTTCCATATGCTTCCTATGGCCTACTGTCTTCCCTCCCTGCCTCCTAATAATGGCTGCCTGCCCAGCCACAGGGAAAGCAAGAGGAAAGGCAAGGAAGGACTGGGTGTGACTCTAGTCATACAGGTTCCAGTGAGGAATTGTTAGGGCAGTGAGGGCAATTAGGTGAGGGAGAGAGAAGAGAGATGGGAACTCAGAGCTGAGACCAAATCCCTGCTTACCTTTTTTCCCTTTTCAGTATTTTTGAGAGAGCACAGCTAAAATCTAGACAGTACTAGGAGATACTGACTGATTTTCATTATAATACATGTGATCTTTCTTTAATGTTATGAAACCTTTGTAAATGTCTTAGAAATTGACCCACCCAGGCACCTCGCATGAAGAATAATTTTTATGGTTCAACCTAAATGTCCTTATCTTACAAGACTGCCTCTAGGTTATGCAGGTACCTACAAATATATTTTACAATCCCCTATATATATAATCAGTTAGATTTTGAAAAGTATAACTGGGGTGCCTGGGTGGCTCAATCACTCAAGCATCCAATTCTTGATTTTGTCTCAGGTCATAATCTCATGGTATATGAGATCAAGCCCTGCATCAGGCTCCAAGCTGACAGCACAGAGCCTGCTTAGGATTCTCTTCTCTCTCTCTCTGCCCCTCCTCCTACTTTTGTGCACACACACCTGTGTACACACACACACTCTCTCTCTCAAAATAAATAAACATAATAAAATAATAAAATAAAAGTATAACTAAATTCATGGGCCTATGTGAAGCATAGTGATTTATGAATGGAATTTAGAATGCTAGTTTGAGAAAATGTACTTATATATTTGCTTATTGTCCATTTAGTTCACGAAGAGTCTCATAAAGTCTGGTCAACATCTCTTCTTATTCAGGTCCAAGAATCATCTCTCCATTCTTTATTGTCAAATGTGCCACTGCTGGCTAATTTTATAACTCCCCCTAAGATAAACTTAGCAGTGCTGTTATTACTCACAATAACATGGCTCTTCAGAACGTATTTGCAATGAAATGATATAGATCTTGTCCCGGCAGTTTCCTAATACCATCAGCCAATGCTGGTCACACCTTTACACATGGCGCTGCTTTGTTTACCATGCCACCTGTGAATGCCTCCTTCCAATGACTCTCAAACTTTGTTACTATGCCTTATTGACAAAAACACAAATGCAAGTCTTACAACACACACAAAAACTCACCTTCTGGCCATGAAAAATTCACTCTTCAGAATTTTACAGGATAAATGTAAAACAGTATCTTCCAATCCCATCTTCTCTTAACTCTTCAGGCCATGATCACTCCATTCTTAGAGCATTATCACTTTCAAACTATACTCCTGCCTTCTATACATGCCACCTGCCAGAAAGATAGGCAAAGGACACTTAGAAAAAGCATAAAGAATGGCTCCATTTGCTCTAAGAAATGTGTTCATCATTTGGCATGCCTTATAGTAAACTAGGGAGAGCAACGTCACGAAATCAATCTTATTGGCAAGAGAGGAATTTGATTAAAGGGCCTGTTAAAATTGAAGAGTTACAATCTTGAAAAGACACGGGAAAGGTCACCTCAGAGGGACTGCCTGACATGTAGCATAAAGCCTGAAGAGGAAAGAGAGTCACAACCTGGGTGCCAGGTTCAGGGAAGAGATCAGTCATAGGATGCACTGCTATGACCTCGCCACCCTCACCATCAGGTGATGCAGCCAGAAGGCAGCCCCACAGCCAGAGCACAGATGGGGGCTGAGACCCAGGCCTGTACAGGCCTAAAGGTTGGCAGTTGGTATCAGTAGTCCAGAGATTTGAGCTCTTCTTGCGTCCACATGGTACTATCCTGTGAAAGAAATTTCAGACCATCCAGAGGGAAAAGGGAAATTAATTTCTGCTAAGTATGCCTCCCTGCTGAGACAAAAGTCCAAAAATGGGGCCTGGGGTGACCCAGTAGGCTCAAGCCCTGGAGCTTCTCTGGACACCTAGTCAACTTCATATGTAGGTGGAATGAGGAGACAGAGGAGAGGGTTAGAAGTGTCCTGAAGAGAAAAATGGAATAGGGTCCACATATCAGTCCAGGCAAGGACACCCTGCCCAGATGGCACTGGAGGAGGACTTAGAAAAATTTCAGAAAACAGGCTTCCGAAGACCCAGAGTCCAGGGCAGGGACTCCACTTGCCCAGGTCTAAATGTTGGTATCATACTAGGACTTGGCACCTATAGAAAAAATGGAGACTTTCTGATGAATATAAAGCTTTTCTCAAAAAGCTGTCATTTATTCTCACAAATAAATATCCCATCTGGGGATCAGGGATACTGTCTCATTCACTAATACCTGGTTCTTAAAAAAGAAAAGAAGTGTTTTCCATAAAAAAAAAAAAAAAAAAGCTTCTTTTTAAATTTCGGGATGGAATTAAGACTAAAATTGAAAAAAAATCTACTGAGGTTACCTTGGAGTCAAAGGGATGGAGTAAAATCTTAGTTGCTTCATACAGGATACGGTTTGGGGGAATTTTATTCACTTCACTGAGTCTTTTTCCTTATCTGTAAAATGGGAATAATATTCCTCCTTCACAGATTCATAAGAATTAAATAATTGTCCAGCAATGCACCTTACACAGCCCCTACCACATGAGGATCAATAACTGTCTAGGTCTATTTTCTCTTCTTTTATAGAAGAGGGACTTTAATGAATAAAACAATATAAAGCCAAAATTAGTATTCATGTCACATTCAATTTTGTCCCTAGCATGTGTCCCATTTGTTTTTCCATGTGTTGGTTCCTCACAATACTAATTAGGTCACATCAAATGCACCGTAATTGACCATGGCACTTGTGCAGGTTTACATTTTCACACACAAAAACCGAAAATAAATTAATAACCAGCAATTTTGACAATTATGGTCAATTAATTTGTCAACATAACATTTGACACATATACCTTCTGTTTAAAAATAAAAACTGTCTATTAAGATGCAGATTAGCAACCAACTATGAACTTCTCATATTTTTCATATGAAAAAGGAAGTAGAGATAAAAAGCATAAATGTCACTGTGGTATAATCTAAACTTTTATGCTTCATTTCCCACCACCCCCAAAAGTCCTGTCAGTTCTCAATAAGGAATCAAGTATTTACTGTGTATTTGAATTGAAGTTATTTGTAATACATTTTCCTTTTCATAGAAACAAAACAAAAAACAAAAAAAAAATGTGAGGGACAGGGATTGAGAGGAAAAGCCTCAAAAGAAATACAACATTAAGATATTTACCTTAATTATACAATTTAATAATAAAAATATTAAAAATTCAATAGAATAAAATGAACAAAGGGCACAGAGAGATAACACAAGCAGAGATTAACACAAGCAAATACACAGCTTACTTAAAAAGATATTATCCCGAGGGGAGGGGGCAAGATGGCGGAGAAGTAAGGAGCTCCGTACTTGCACTCGCACCCATACATCACACAGAAAAGATCTGAAGCCATTGGAAACCTTACAAAACCTGAGAGATTGGGAGACAAAGGACGCAGAATCCACTGAGAGAGCCTTCTAACGTGAGTGCGAACCGGGGAAGATAAAATCGGGCCGGGNAAATGAAAACCAGAAGATGTTATTTCTAAACTATTAAATTAATTTTATTTAAAATTTTTGAGGATATGCCATAACCAGTCATCTATACACTACAGCTGCACATACACCTTTTCTGGAAATTGATTAATAATATTTAAAACCACTTCAAGGATATATAATCTTTGATATAGTGATTCTACTTATAAGAATGTACTTTAACAAAATAATTGAAAATATGGAAAAGGCTGTTTACATAAAATTAGATTCCCACTATATTTTAAATAAAGTATAAGGAACTTAAATATTAAATAGCAGGATATTTTTATGTATATTATAGTACAACCATTCTGTCGCATTAATGTTTTATAAAAAGCAGGAAGTGGGGCGCCTAGGTGGCTCAGTTGGTTAAGCGTCTGACTTCAGCTCAGGTCATGATCTCACAGTTCATAGGTCTGATCCTGCATCGGGCTCTGTGCTGGCAGCTCAGAGCCTGAAGCCTGTCTTCAGATTCTGTGACTCCCTGTTTCTCTGACCCTCCCCTGCTCATGCTGTCTCTCTCTCTCTCTCTCTCTCTCTCTCTCTCTCTCAAAAATAAAAGATCAGGAAGTAACCTAGAAAGTTAGGGGTCCAGGAATGTTTGATTGAAAAAAGCAAAATACAGAAGTATATATTTGCTTTCCTTTCCATTAAATTCATAAAATATATATGACAAACAGTAAAGAAATGGCATACCATGAAGTAAAAAGATTGTTATAAATTAGTATGTACAGTGATCTTCATTTATATTTCATATGCATATTATGTGTTATTTGAGCTTTTATTTTCCAACTTCTCTACAGTGAATGAACATTTTGAAATCAAAAAATAATCAATTATTTTAAAATATGAATAGGAAAAGAATTAGAAAGAAATATCTCCCAAAATACCCATGGTAGTTTGAGGGTGTTTGGGATTCAATTTTTTTTTAATATGTGTCAATACATAGTGACAATGCTAAGCCTCAACAAAGGAGCGAGGCCCCTGTGAAGCCCAGTGGTCTCCTGAGAGAGGCTGAGGACTCCTGCAGTCCTGACCTACCCACACTACCGCAGACACACCGAATACTCTACCCAGTGCCTCCCTGGCCCTGAAGAAGAGAATCAAATGTCTCTTTCCATCACCATCCACAAGCCAAGATGGAGACAAGGCTGAGTGTGTCTTTAAGCAAGTTAATATGTGTATTTGATATGAAAGACTATTTTGAAATATAATGACAATAAAATATAAGAAAGGATTAAGTAAAAAGTAAAATAATCCAAAGAAAATTAGCAAATACACTAGCTTCTACATACCTGGTTTAAATATACCTTCTTCTAAATTGCAGGATTTAATGATGTTGAAAAATAAGCTCAGTTAATGACTTTCTACACTAACTAATACTTGGTAATAAAAAAAATGAAAGAAAAATGACAAATAAATACTCCTATGACCTTTTCCACTGATCTCCAGCAATACTTCAGCAGAACACAGGAGCAGTAACTATGAGTTGGAGTTGCTATGAGTTATTATCAAGCTCCAGGAACAGACCCAAAAGGCTTATCACAGGTATTTTGAAAAGCATTAGCTTAGCCACCCTGGTGGCTCAGTCGGTTAAGCATTGGACTTCAGCTCAGCTCATGATCTCACAGTTTGTGGTTTGAGCCCCAGTTCGTGGGTTCAAGCCCGGCATCAGGCTCTGTGCTAACAGCTCAGAACCTGAAACCTGCTTCAGATTCTGTGTCTCCCCCTCTCTCTGCCCCTCCCCAGCTCATGCTCTGTCCCTCTCTGTCTCTCAATAATAAATAAATGTTAAAAAAAAATTTTTTAAAAAGAAGAAGAAGAAGAAGAAGAAAAGAAAAACATGAGCTTAATATCATGTAGCTGACACCGTGCATCTGAGGCAGAACTGTCGTTAGTATTCACATACAGTTGTCACAGAGAATATTTCGCACAAGCTTGTGGAAAGTCTACTTGTATAGCTACGTACTATATACCAGGCTCCTCAACTGCATTATTTTACTTCATCTTCCAAAATCGCTAAGTGTTAGTGCATGCTACTCATTTCGCAAGTACGGAAAGTGAGGCTTAGATAGGGCAAATTAACCAGAATTCAGCCTAAGAGTGTGGAGCTAAGTCCTGAATTCACCGAAGGACATCCATCTCCAGAGCTCTCACTCTCAGCCATATGACATAATACCTAATTTTTTTTTTACCAGAAATTAGCCTTTAATAAAGATCTAGACAGGGATAATACTGAAATCTAGCCTCAGCTCTCATTGAAAGATAGGCTGATAACGATGAGAATCTTTATCCCCTGATACTTATGAATATACAGACTCTACTCATATTAAACTATGTACTGTTTTCGAAAAATGTACGATTTCCCCAAAATGCACTATTTCCCAAAAGTGTCTGCTTGTAATGTTTCCTCCATCTGGAACACTTTACCCTTCTCAACATCTGACTAAACCCTGATCATCTTTCAGAGTTATTCTCAAATATCCCCTCTTTATTAATCCCACTATAGGGTTCTGTTTGTACCATTTGACATCCACATTTAGTTTGTACCATTTGTTATATTCTGCTTTGTATTTTAATTATACTTCTAAATAGAACAGGAGCTATGTCTTCTTCATGTTTGTATCCTCAACAAAGATTTGACAAACAAATCTTAAAGGCAAACAAATCTTTAAGGCAAGGTGCAAAGAAAAAAAATGTTTCCAAGTAAATTAACTGTATCAAAAAGGGAACTCAAGAATATTTCTGTGAATACAAAAATGTCCAGCATAACCAGGTAAAAGCTCTGGTGTCTGGCACCTAATTAAAAATTGTCCTATATATATATGAAGAGAAAAATCAGTTAATTAAAAACAACCCAAAATTGGCACAGATATTAACATTAGCAGACAAGGAAATTAAATCAGTTGTTATGACTTTATTCCATACAAGGTAAGCTTCATGAGCACGAGACCTGTGCAGTCATACAGAACCCCATCTTTAGAAGGACTTCACCCCTTGGTTTCATGCTTTTATGTCACCATCTTGAAACTTTATTATTTTTGAACAAGGGGCTTCACATTTTCATTTTGCACTGGGCCTCACAAAATATGTAGCTTACCTTGATTCTGGATACTCAAAAAGATTTTGAGACATGAAAGATATTTTCAAAAGCCCAAATTGAACTTCTAAAAATGCAAACTACAGTATGTGAGATGAAAAATACATTGGATAGGAATAATAGTGGATGAGACGTTATAGAAGAAAAGACTAGAGAAATTAAAGACATAGCAATAAGAACAATTAAAAATAAGAGGTGCCTGGGTGGCTCAGTTGATGGAGCATCCAACTGTTGATACCAGCTCAGGTCATGATCCCAGGGTCATAGGATTGAGCCCTGTGTCAGGCTCCACACTCAGCATGGAGCCTGCTTATGAATCTCTCTCTCTCTCTCTCTCTCTGTCTCTCTCTCATTCTGTCTCCCTTCATCCCTCTGATCCTCTCCCCCATTCATTCTCTCTCTGTCTCTAAAATTTAAAAAAAAAAAGTTTTAATTAAAAAGATACAAAAGGGAATTTTTAAATGAACAGAACATTAGTAAGCTGTGGGTCAATCACAATAAACCTAACATATGTGTAATTTAAGTATCTGAAGTGGAAGGCATAGGAAATGTTTTTAAGAACTAATGGCAGAAAAATTTCCAAATTTAATGAAAATGATAAGCCCACCAATTCAGGAATGTCAAAAATTCCAAGCATAAGAAACAAGGAAAACTCCACCCAAGGCACATCATAATCAAATTGCTCAAAACCAGCAACAAAGAGAAAATCAGAAAAAAAAAAAAGCAATCAGAGATAAAGGACACATTATGAAAATAGAAATGAGGATCAGAATGACAGGAGTTTTCTCATCAGAAACAATACAGGCAAGAAGATAGTGGAATAGCATCTTTAAAAAACTAAAAGAAAAAATCTGTTAACTTGGAATTCTATAACCAGTGAAAATATCTTTCAAAATAGAAGTGGGGAAAAAAAGATGTTTTTAAAATATTTATTTGTTTGTTTGTTTGTTTGTTTTGAGAGAAAGAGCACAAGCAGGAGAGGGGCAGGGAGAGAAGGAGAGAGAGGATCCTAAGTAGGCTCCACGCCATCAGCATAGAGCCCAATGCGGGGCTTGAACACACCAATCATGAGTTGAAACCAAGAGTCAGACACTTAACCGACTGAGCCACCCAGGTACCCCCAAAAGACTTTTTGAGACATTCTAAAACTGAAAGAATTCACTAGCAACAAACCCACATTACAAGGAATGTTAAGTGACTCTTTAGGAAGAATGAAAATGATATCAGATGGAAATAGGGGCTTATACAAAGTAACAACAAGCAGCAGAAATAGCACCTAAATGGATAAATATGTAAGTTTTTTTCTTATTATTCAAATTTCCTTAAAAGATAATTGCTTCGAACGAAACAATAACAATGTAGTGTAGGGCATATAAGATTTGTAGAAGTAAAATGTATGACAACAATAGCACAAATATTGGGAAGGAAGAAATGGAAGTATACTATGGTAAGGTTCTTATACTATATGTATAACATCACTTGAAGGTAGACTGAAAAAAATGTATACTTGTGGGGATGAGCACTGGGTGTTATATGGAAACCAACTTGACAATAAACTACTAAAAGATAAAAATAAAAAGTCATAAAAAATTTTTAAATATATACTATAAACTCTAAAGCAGCCACTAAAACAAGACAAAAAAACAATAGCTAATAAACCAACAATGATAAAATTGAATCACAAAAAAATATTTATTTAACTCAAAAGAAGGCAGTCAAATAAAGGGAAAAGGGAATAAAGAACACATGAGGCAAACAGAAAACAAACACCAAAAGATAGATTTAAATCTAGCCATATTAATAATCACATTAAAGTAAATAGTCTAAATGTCAAGCAAAACCAGAGGTTGTCTAATCACTTAAAAACATAAAACTTAACTATATGCTGCCTACAAGACATTTTTTATTATTTAGACACTTTTTATTATTGATTTGTAATTCCATTGTTGTTAGAAAACATACTTTATTTGATTTGAATTCTTTTCTTCTATTTTATAATATTTATAATATTGTCCTGAATATGGTTTATCTTGGTAAAAGTTCTTAGTGCACTTGAAATGAATATGTACCCTGCTATTGTTGGGTGAGGGTATCTTTATGAATGTCAGTTAGGTCAAGTTGTTTGGTAGTGCTGTTCAAATTTCAAATATAAAGACACAAATAGGTTAATATAAAGTATGGAAAATGATATATAATGATAACTCTAAAATAAAGACAGTATGGCTATTTTAATATTAGACAAAGTAAATTTTATGACAAAAATATTGCCAGAGATTTTTTAAAAAGGTCATTTTCATTATGATAAATTGGTCAAAAAGATATAAATTCTGGATGTTTATGCATCTCACCAGTTTCAAAGTATATGAAGCAAAAATTAATAAAACTGTAAGAAGATATAGACAGAATTACTGTCAGAGATTTCAAAACTCTTCTCAACAACTGATAGAACAAATAGACCAAAAAAATCAGTAAAATTACAGAAGATTTGAACAATGCTATGAAACTAGAAATCAACCACAAGAAAAAATATGGAAAGAGAAAAAATACATGAAGCTTAAAAGAAAAATGTTACTAAATAGTGAATGGGTCAATCAAGAAATCAAAGAAGAAATAAAAAATTACATGGAAACAGGTGAAAATGAAAACACAACAGTCCAGAATCTTTGAGATGCAGCAAGAGCTGTTCTAAGAAGGAAGTTTATAACAATGTAGGCTTACCTCAAGAAGCAAGAAAATTCTCAAATAAAAACAACATAACCTTATATCTTAAGGAGCTAGGAAAAAGAACAAACAAAGCAGAAGGAATAAAATTATAAAAATTTGAACAAATAAATGATATAGAACCTAAAAAACAAAACAAACAAGCAAACAAAATAGAACAGATCAATGAAATCTGAAACATGGTTCTTTGAAAAAAATCCACAAAATTGATAAACCTTTATCAAAATTGATAAACCAGACTCATCACGAAAAACAGAGAAAGGACTCAAATAACAAAATCACAAATGAGAGAGGAAAAATAACAACCAACCCCACAGAAATACAAACAATAGAAAATATTATGAAAAAATGATATGCCAACAAATTGGACAGCCTAAAAGAAATGGATAAATTCCTAGAGACATATAACCTATCAAAAATGAAATGGAATAAATAGAAAATTTAAACAAATCTATTACAGACAATGAAACTAAATCAGTAATTTTAAAAAAAATGCTCCCAACAAACAAAAGCCCAGGACCGGATGGCATCATGGGCCAATTGTTCCAAACATTTAAAGAAGAGTTAACACCTATTCTTCTCAAACTTTTCCAAAAAATAAAAGAGGAAGGAATCTTCCAAGTTCCTTCTACCAGGCCAGGATTACTCTGATACCAAAACCAGATAAAGACACCACAAAAAAGAGATCTACAAACCATTAGCTCTGGACATAGATGCAAAATTCTTCAACAAAATATCAGCAAACAGAATCCAACAATACATTTAAAAAATCATTCACCATGATCAAATGGGATTTATTCCTAGAATGCAGCAGTGGTTCAGTATTCAAAAATAACCAATGTGATACATCACATCAACAAGAGAAAGGATAAAAACCATAGACTCATTTCAATAGATACAGAAAAATTTTGACACAGTACTACATTCATTTGTGGTAAAAACCTGCAACAAAGCAGGTTTAGAGGGAACATATCTCATCATACCCTATGATCCAGATATCTCACTACTGGCTATTTAACCAAAGAATACAAAAACACTAATTCAAAAAGATACATGCACTCCTATGTTTATAGCAGCATTATTTACAACAACCAAATTAGGAAAGCAGCCCAAGTGTCCACTGACAGATGAATGGATAAAGAAGTGGTATACATATAATGAAATATTACTCAGCAATTAAAAAATGAAATTTTGCCATTTGTAACGACATAGATGAAGCCAGAGAGTATAATGTTAAGCGAAATAAGTCAATAAGAAAAGGACAAACATCATATGATTTCACTCATATGTGGAATTAAGAAACAAAACAAATGAGCAAAGGAAAAAAAGAAACAAGAGAGAGAAACCAAGAAACAGACTCTTAACTATAGAGAACAAACTGATGGTGATCAGAGGGAGGTGGGGTAGGGATGGATGAAATAGATAATGGGGATTAAGGAGGGCATTTATAAGGAGTATTGTGTGATACATGGAACTGTTGAATCACTATATTGCACACCTGAAACTAATATAATACTGTACATTAACTCTACTGGGATTAAAATTAAAACTTAATTTAAAAAAAAAAAACTACAAAAGCTCACTCAAAAGAAACAAATAGGACATCACTTGGAATGGATGAGTATGAACCTCCAAATATACTCTCCTCTGAAAAAGCAACAAGAATATTGGCAAAAATCAAAATTTCAGGAACGCCTGAGTGGCTCAGGCAGTTAAACTTCCAACTCTTAATTTCAGTTCCAGTGATTATCTCACAGTTCAGGACATCAAACTCCACATCAGGCTCCAAGCTGACAGCACAGAGACTACTTGGGGTTCTCCCTCTCTCCTGTCTTTCTCTGCCTGTTTCCCCTGCTCATATGCGCTCTCTGTCAAAATAAACATTTTTTAATCGAAATTTCACTGCTATGGAAATAACCAAAGGCTTGTTATAATCTGCAGAACATTTATTCAAGAGAAAAGGCTGAATATCAGTAAGAACAGTGAGCTTTGTAGCATTTTAACTTGCTCTATTTCCCAGCCACCCCCTCCTTTCCACAATTGTGCAGTAGCCTTATAAACTTAACAGTTTACACCACAATTACACCTGAAAGTCACTAGAGAGGACAGAATAGGTTTGAAGCTCTCCAAAGCCCCACTCCAAGAAAATTATCATTATCATACCTGTCTTGTGGTTCCCTGGAAGACCCAACTCACAAGGTTTGTCTTTATTTGACCTGACTCAGAGCTTACCTACTGCAAACAGTCTTCTCCCAGGGCATTTGTCAAGAAAAGTCAGCAGCAATTGTTTGACATCATGGCTGCCTGATCCAGTAGATCACAGTTGGGCACAAAATATGCTAATCAAAAAGCTTAAAAGGAAATCTGGGGAATGATGTCCATAGAGGATATTATGGACTGAATTGTATCTCCCCAAAATTCATATGTTGAAGTCCTAACCTCAGTACCTTACACTATGACTGCATTTGGAGATAGGGCCTTCGAGATAATTAAGGTTAAATGAAGTCATAATGTTAGGACCATAATCCAATATGACTGATGTCCTTATAATAAGAGGAAGAGATACCAGGGATGTGCATACACAGAGAAAAAGGCCATAGGAGGATATAATGAGAAGACAGCCATCTGCAAGATAAGGAGAGATGCCTCAGGAGAAATCAAACTTGCTAATAACTTACTTTTGCACTTCTAGCCAACAAAAGTAAAAAAAATAAACTTCTGTTGTTTAAGCAACTTGATCTGTGGTGTTTTGTTATTGTAGCCCTAGCAAACTAGTACAGGACCCTTTGAAAAGTTCTGACATACCAAGATATCTAGAAGTCCATGTATGTGTTAAGTGTTCCCATGCATAGAGCCATGTATGTGCTCAGGAAAGACCTGAAGAATCTATAAGCTCTCATCTCTAGCAGACTTTGAGATTCTACACAAGAAGTAAAGGCTAAGGTAAATTGAAAATTGCCTAACTGAGTGTTGAAGTCATGCCTCAACATGCACACAGGATTTCTTAGGAAAGGCAGGAGATTTATTGGTTCCAGACATTTAAAGGAATCACCATTCCAATACTAACTGAATAGAAATTTCAATGGCCACACATGACAAAGAATAAAGGCTTTGTTCATAAACACCATTAAATAAGCAGCAATGATGACAAACCTTGGGGTGGAGTGGGGAGGAAGGAGGAAAATTTGATTCCAAAGTTCCAACATTATATTATTTAAAGTATATAAATTTCAACAAAAAATTACAAGACATATAAACTAGAAAATATTCACTTAAGGGNAAGCTGGCAAGAATGTGGAAACTCTCATAGACTGCTGGCAAGAATGTAAAATGACTAAAGCACTTTGGAAATCAGATTAATAGTTTCTTTTTTAATTAATTTATTTTTTTGAGAGATAGAGTGAGACAGAGCATGAGCGGGGAGGGTCAGAGAAAGAAGGAGACACAGAATCTGAAGGAGGCTCTAGGCTCTTAGCTGTCAGCACAGAGCCTGACGCAGGACTCAAACCCACCAATGGTGAGATCATGATCTGAGCTGAAGTCAGATGCTTAACCGACTCAGCCACTCAAGCACTCCCAGATTAATAGTTTCTTAAAAAGCTAATCACCTACCATACAATCCAGAAATTTCACTCTAAGATAACCACCAGTAACTCCACCAAATCACTCTGCTATATTTTATTTATAGTACTTATCACAAAAAATATTTCTTATATGTTTGTAGTATTTGTTATAACTCTCTCACACATTGTCTCATCCCACTAACATCTGTGAAAGATAAAATCATGTATATCTTATCTACTACTGTATTGTAGAAGCTTCATCTGTGACCAAAGTTCTCTTGATTAAATAAATGAATGGTGAACAAGTAGGCAATTTAAAATGTAAAGAGTCTGTGGGTGCCTGGCTGGCTTGGTCGATTGAGCATCTGACTCTTGATTTCAGCTCAGGTCATGATCTCGGCTCAGGTCATGATCTCACAGTTCATGGGTTTGAGCCTCATGTTGAGCTCCGCACTGACAGTGTGGAGCCTACTTGGGATTCTCTCCTTCTCTCTCTGCCCCTCCCCCACTTGTGTGCACACATGCACTCTCTCTTTCTCTCAAAATAAATAAATAAATTTTTTAATGTGAGAGTTGAACTAAATAGACATAGATATGATTATGGATATATGGATGCATTCCTGCATAGACAGACAGATATACACATAGTTAAAGATCTTCAGCATATATAAGTGTAACTGAAATAATGAGTTAGAGCTCCTAACAGAAGAGTCTAAGTTGAGAATAAATGTCAGGATAAAGCCCTAGAAAATATCAACATGTATTCCCAGGAGCAGGGAGAAAAAAAAGGAACCAATGAAGGAAATTGGGGCGGGGGGGATATTTCAGAATAGTAAAAAAGAAAAAAAGAACAATGAATGATTGTGTTCCAGAAACCAAAGAGAGTTTTCTAAATCAAAGGGTGATCAAAAACGTCAAATACTGGGGGAAAAACAGGCTAGATCATGAACAGAGACCATCAGACTTGGCAAGTAGGTAGATATTAAAAACCTGGTGGGTTCTGGGGCAGAAGCTTTAATTTGCTCCAAAGAAGGAATGGAATTGACGAAATGGGAAACAAAGGTACTCTTAAGGTATTAGGCTATTGGACTTGGGCACTGGTCCAGCTGGAAAGACTGACTCAAAAGTCAAAATGTTTGAGAATCTGAGTGGTAGGAAAGGTGTGTCTTTGGCAGATGAAAAAAAGAAAAAAAAAAAACAAGAATTATCTAAAGCAGGTTTCTAGTTATTAGGGAGAAGAAAACATCAAAAAGTAGGGTTTTAGTTGTTTTTAGTGATTTGTCCTACATGATTTCAAGTTATCAATTTTCTCCTAAAACATTCAAGGCTAAAGCAACCATGATCTCACAATGATAGACAATCTGGTGAGCTCAAGCACAATCAGTGGACAAACACAAAGCAGCTTTGTTAACCACTTATTCTGACTCTCCATTGGTCTTTAACAAGGGTTAAAAGAGAAAACATGTACCAAAGTACATTACCAGTTATAAAAGAAATATAAATAGAAGGTATTATTTAAGCTCTACTTGGTTAAATTTTTAGTTCAGAGAATTAGAAGCCTGGGTCCATGACCATCTTTGTTGAATAGAGTCTCTTGGCGACCAGAGGCCTGGCATAAAGAGCAGACAGAAAAACCATTGCATTTCTTGCTATCAGTGCCCTAGAAATAAGTCCTGGTTTCCAGTGAAGAGCATAGGCAGTGCCTGCCAGGCCCGTCTCCACCACTGAGTCTCTTGAGATTTGGGGACATTGTTGCTTCACTGGCCATGGGTCATAGTAAGGCCATCAGAAAAAAGTCAAGGGGAAATTCACCCATCAGTTAACCTCATCAATTGTTCTGAGTGCCAGTTATAGGTAAGACCCCCATCTAGGCAAATTTTTGTGACTGAAAGAATGTGAAATTTGGTCAGGTCGAACAGATCTGAGTTCAAATTATCTGCACCATTTTGATCAGCAATACAATCTTCAACAAATCACTTCACCTCTCTATCTCTCTGTGTCTTCAACTATAAAATGGGAATAATAGTACCTATCGAGCAGGACTATTGTCATAATTAAATGAGGTGGTGCATCCAGACCCCCAGCACAGTGCTAGTGTAGAGCAGGTGGTCGGTCAGTGAACTCATTCTTTCACTAGGCAATGTGGGAGACAAGAGCAGACAGCATGATAAAGTCTATGTACATAATTGGAAGAGGATGTGATGGGGCCCTAACAGAAATAAAGACCAATCACTATATAAGTTCACAGGAAGGTAAAATTACACCACACCCATGGTTGTGAAAGAAACAATATGCAAGACATGCATTAAAAGGCAAAAATGGACTTGAAAGATGAAAATGGCTTTCTCTCAAAGGGAATTCAAGCTCTTACACTAACGTGTCCTCAAGACCAGCATGATGGAGGGCAGACATGTGAAAGTAGCGTGCAAAGGACACTAAGAAAATCAGGAAAGTGAAAGGTGGTACGAGTCCTTTCATAGTATCTCTGGAAGAATGGGACCCAGACACTGTGGCAAAATTAATTGCAAAATAAATGCCATTTCAGCCTGAGGCTTAACAGTTTCTTTTCTGCATGTATAGTAGAAGTAGAAATATTATTTGGAAAAGCATAAAATCATCATACCTCATTCTTTGAACAGTAGTCAAAATGAGAGCCAGCATTAATGTTAGTTAGCATGTTTTTCAAATTCTACGTGGAATTGGATGCATCGTGCTCCAATGGAATTCTGAAATGAGGTCAACTTCTGGCAGGTCACACGACTGACTCTATTAAGCCACTGTTCTGTGATCGGCTCCATATGCGTCACCCTTCTGCTGGGTAATTTTGTGCTTGGTCTAAAGACATTATGAAAAATAGCAAAACTTTGGTATATTAACAAAGGTCAGAAAGTATTATTTAAAAAGCCCAAGACACAAATGTATAACTGGTTCAAAATCTGAGAACAAAGTATCACCTCACTTAGAGTTTATCATAAAATTATTTTAGTCCTCCCAATGAAATCACCTAAGAAAACAAAATCTATCCTTGTAAGCATGAGCCTTGATTGTATCTTGGATCAGGAAAGAATTGAAATAGATAAAAAAAAGAAATTGGAGCTAACTGGAAAAATTAAAATATGGAATAGTTATTTTATGTAATAACTATTCACTTCTTAAATAAGATAATGGTTTTCAAGTTATTCAGGGGAATTTCCTTATTCTGAGAAAATGCAACTGTCCTGACATCTGCAACTCACTTAAGTTTAAACAGCTCAGAAAAGAATTACATATATACAGACATATTTATATTGTATATATGCATAAATGCATATATACACAGAGATAAAGATAGAGAGACAGAGTCCTCAAATGTGGCAAAATGTTAACAATTGTTGAATTTAGGTAAATACAGGTATTCATTCTACTATTCGATCAACTATTCCTTATATTTGAAATTTTTCAAACAAAAAAGTTGGGAAAATAAAAATATTCTATTCTTTATTACATCTAATTTTAACTCAAACAAAATGATAGGATTATAAGAAATCTGCTCAAATGATAAATAGAGGAGATTCATGAACATTTGTTGCATGCTTTCTAGATAAGTACGAGATATGCCTGGTGAAAAAAGTCTGAAGTTGAAAATACTGTACCCTTTCCTATGCTGTACTGGTATTACAGAGCTATGCAAATATTCATTGATGAATTTTGATAATGAATCCCAAGTTCTCTGTAACCATCTATCTCTGTGTCATGTGGACAATTTTTTGTATTGATATTTTGGCTTTAGTTTTGCTATGAAACCATCATTTATACTAAAGTATACTATCAGTTCAACAGAGATCCATCTTTCTAAGAGAAACCAATATTATCCACATATAGGTGTTCTTCAATAAAGAGTCTAAAATTTAGGATTAGGTCAAACCGTGAAACAAGGGAGTTTATACAACAAATGTGCAGGACAGAGGAGAGACCAGGAGTGTAACGTTCCACATTGTACACCATTCTTGTGCCACAATGCAGTTGCAGCTATAGAGTGGTATAAGAGTCATCGTGTGGATAAACATTCATTAGTGCATGCAAATATTCCTCAAGGTATGTATTCTTTTTCTGCACAGTAATCAGTGCTGCTGGGAAATAGTATAAATAGTATATACAGTTTCACCCATAACATAGCATTTAAAGTTACTCTAGTTTATCTAAAAATTCAGGGACCAAGTTTCTAAATTCTTTTTACTACAGAAAATGAATTTCAATTAAGGGAGTAGACATACATTAGAATAAAATACTCTTTGGGGGCAAGGATATAAAGGTCAGAAGAGTAATGTTTTATGACAGTATTCCAAAATTCTCTATATTCACTTTGAAATGTAGAAACATAAAAATTATACAATAGGCTCACATAAATTATCAGGCCAATGTGCAATGAATTTGAATTTTGTTTAAAATATCTAAATATACAATGAGTGAGCAAATGTATCATGCTGTGTTTATGATATAAATTATTAAAAACAAGATGATGTGATTCTCCATAAATTAATGTTCATATCTTTTTTATTAAATGATCAAAGATTACTCTTACATGTAAGAGCAAAACAGGGGAGTACACAAAAACTTTATGTGATTTTTCCAATTTTGTTCAAAAAATAAACACAGCCTAGATAGAAATCCTTCATAAAACTCCTGGAAATGGAAATCTAGGTAGCAGCCTGATTGCCTGCTGTTTGCATATATGAACATATATAACATTCCCTTACTCAGGACCTCCTTTGTCTAGAAATGTCAGTGTCTTCAGAAAGCATGCTTAACATTTCAGTAATATTTGATTTAGTTGGAAAAATCATAACGGTGAGAAGCGCCCCATAATAAAATGATCTGCACCAGGAATTTGTGATTCCCTTTCATAAGCAGCATTCAAGCAAAGACCAGACAACTTCTTAATTGCAGGGTTGTGGTGGAGATGTAAGTACCAGATGGGGGGATGGATCAGGTCCCTTAAAACTCTGTAAATCTATTGCCTTATGATTCTTACAGGTTTAAAGATAGAAACAGGTGTATTTTTGTGGTTTTGAAAACCTAAGTATTTTTCATTTTTAGAAGATGCAAAAGTTACCTCAATTTTCTAACTTGTATTTCTTTTCCGGAAAGAGGATAGATGTTAAAATGCTCTTGTAAGCACTTGATATTCATTGTATCCATTTGGGGAAAAATAAATATGATAGTTTCTTATTTCACAGTGACAGCACGTTATAATGGTGTTAGAAATACATCAACACACTGTGAGAGCAGACCACTGACTTTCAGATAGTGACATACATGGATTTATAGGTGACTGAGATAAATGATCTGCTATTGCCGAGGAGTAAGTGAAGCTACTTGCTCTACTGGTTTTGGGAAGTGACTATCATTGAACCAATGGAGCTTGAACAGGAGAGCTTGATTTAACATATTGTTTCCCAACACTTTAAATCAACTTGCAATATACCATTTAAATTTTTTTTAATGTTTTATTCATTTCTGACAGAGAGAAAGAGAGACAGGGTAAGCAGGGGAGCGTCAGAGAAAGAGGGAGATACAGAATCTTAAACAGATTCCAGGCTCTGAGCTAGCTGTCAGCACAGAGCCCAACGCGGGGCTCAAACCCACGAACTGTGATCATGACCTGAGCCGAAGTCGGACCCTTAACCGACTGAGCCACCCAGACGCCCTGCAATATACCATTTTAACAGTTATTTCCAAAATTGCTTTGTTTGACTGTCCAGCATCAGCATAGTTCATACAATGTTAATGTTTCCAATATTCCACAAATACCTCTCACATTTGCCAAATTCAAGTCTTTACCAAAAAAAAAATAATAATAATCAGTTCTGATGGACAGTCAAGATTAAGAATCTTCCTGCATACACTAGAACAGCATGCTGATATAAAGTGAAAAGTATGATCATCCTGGCTCACCCAAAGGTCTCAGTTGCTTGAAAATAATTATGATGGAGTTTTTACCTTTCATATTGTTTATCTACAGCCAGGGAAAGGATAAACCACTTGGCCCAGATAGGTTACTGGTCCACAAGACAATGATTCAAATTACCATCCAGAAATTTCATTCTGTTTCTACCTGGCCTTTGAATATAGGCAACTGCTCTGGCAATTTTCTCTCCATGAGCATAATGATTTTGGGATTTTGTCTTTAACATTTCATTTTCTAGCTCTTGTCAATTTTTTTCCTATCATAATTTCCTCTCAATTTTTTCCTCAAAGTCAAAACTGCTAAATTCATTCTAAATTGCCATTTTTTATATCTGACATTTCCAGGGAAGAGTCAAAACTACCTGAGACTCAAAGAAAACATGTCAAAAATCTGTTTAGTTTGGCTTTCTGAACACAGGTGATTTCATTTTCCACTCATCAATTCATCAATATTTTTACCTCAAAGACATTTTCATGTAAACTTTCATTATAATATCTCATAATTTTATCTCAAAATGCTATGAAATGCCAATAACTTCTACATCTCTCTATAAATTGTTATAAATGTAAATATACATTCATATTTTAACTTCATGAAATGTTCATTGCACTTAATTCAATGGAAACAAAAAAATGAATGTTTCTTTCATATCTCTTTCATACTCATTGTTTTTCTGTTAAGAATTCATAATAAATATATGTGGTACCACCTAACAGCCATATATTTAGATAATCCTAGACATATATTACTGCATCCTAAACAAACCTAAAATCATTTTACTATCTTTTCAATTTTAGGTGTAAAATCAAGAGGATGATAGTAAGATGCTAACATTAGTATTTAGGACCAAATACACATGCATACAATATATTCAGACACCAATCACATGTCATTTGAAATAATTCAATTCCCTACCAATATCATAATAGAAATTTTTTTCTTCTAAGACATTGCCAAGAAACTCAGTAGCTGTTATTCAAGGCCAGAGCTTACTAATGAAAAGTGGAAATTTTTATCACATTTAGATACCAAAAGACATTGACCATGATGGGAAAATTTGAATACTCCTTATACTCCTTCCCAACTCAAAAATTTATATCCTGGTTTATAAGGCAAGAGATTCAGACCTTTTTATTTCCTTCTTTGGATATTTAAACACCAATCATATGCAATCATAACTTGATAATTTTAGAATATAATAAAATTTTAAAACAATTTTATATTTAAGAAACATACTACTCATGTTACCAATAAGAATAAGGACATAAATCATATTAGTTTAAGAACCAGTATTTGTTACTTTCATCTATATTTCTCAAGCATCCCATAAGAGATTACTTTTTTGAATATATTTCTTAATATACTATTTAAGGACTAGAATACATGCAACTCAAAAGTAAGATTATTTTTAAAAAGTAAGAATATCACTATGAAAGAAGTTCTACCATAAAATTGTGAGATTCTTTGAAACCAATTAAATTTTTATTTCAAAAATCAATACATATGTTAAGTTCATACACAGCTTATAGTTTTTTAATAACATACTTATGAATTGTAAGTTTAAAACAACACTAAATTTGTTAGCATAAAATAGAATATAAGCATAAATATACCTAGCCTTATATGTTTGTATAAAAAAACATTTGACCATATAAAAAGGTATAAAATTAAATTGGGCTTTTTAAAACAAATCATATTCAGAACTTAATCAATATTCAATTATCATTACAGAGTTGTCTGAGAAAGACACACTTACTGCAATGATTTGCCATCACACAAAGTATTTGGAACAATAATTTAGAACATTTTTTCCTCTCCTGAATAATGGCAGATCTCAGTCTTTGAAAGAAAATCTGATTTAGAGATTTGACAACCAAAGTTGTCAAATCAATACCATTTTTAAATATTTACATAGGATATATTTGATTTTTGTGCATTTCCTAAAATTGTTTTAAGGCATTTCTAGAAATGTTTTGAGATATTTTCATCATTAGAACAAGTGTTCAGCTTCCTAAAGAGGTCACCTCGAAAAGAATATTTATATGGAATCTTTGTTTCCAACTTACTTTGTAAATGCATAATACTTTATTTCTATATTAAGAAAGGACAAGAATGAGATAAACATCCACTGGTGTTTTCTACAACTATAATTTGTTAATTTTCTACATATTTAAACATATTGTTTCACAGTAAGGATGAGCTACCTCAAAGACAGGTAGCTGAACTAAGTCAAAGTTTCTCAACCTTGCTACTATTGACATTTTGCACTGGATAATTGTTGTGGGGGCTGTCCAGTGGACTGTAGGTTACTTAGCAGCAAACTTAACCTCTACTTACTAGATGCCAGTAACACCCCCTCAGATAGACCCATCAAATATCTCTCCAGACATTACCAAACATCCTCTGGGAGACAAAAATCACCCCTAATTGAAAACCACTGGATTAGGTGATTAGAAATTCCTTCCAATTCCAAGAGCCTATGATTCATAAAACAGTATAAAATATATGTAAAAAAAAAAACATTGTTACACATTCTAAATATCGAACTGAAGTATAAAAAATTAATGTCATAATTTTTCTAGTTACACACATTTTCAAAAACAATTTGTAGTAAGATGATATTGTAAACATGTTTAAAATTTGTTGTCATAAGGCATTGCCTAGTAATACACAAAAATATTAAGATGCATATTAATATATGCACATACATAAAGATACAGCTATAAACAATATTTGTATAAATATGTAAATCTATGCATACTCTTAGCAACATTGCCTTAAAACAACATAACCATTTACTTCCTATTTAGCAAACCTCCGACTCTAGAATAGTGTACACTTTGTTATGATCAATACATAAATTTAAAATGACCTTTCTTAAGGGAAAGCTAAATATAACAGATGTGGTGTCCATTTATATAGAACCCTCCCTTGACTTTCAACTCAACGAATAATGTCTTATGTTCCTTGCTTTCTCTGTAACAAGCACTTTCTGAAGAAGTGCTGTCTCTTTTTAATCTACCGTCATGGCTACTCTATAAGGAACTAGATTTCAATCAAGTAAATGATACATTTCCTAAGGTTTAAGATTTCTTTCTAGTTACCAATTTTTTCTAAACATATACTTAACATAAAAATCACTTGTCACAAATTAACATTAAAGCACTATTAAATACTCCAATGCAATTATATTTGAGTGAAATAAAACAGAATTACTATGAATAATAATAGCCTGACATGTTCTTTTTCTTCAAATAAACTTACCTCAGTCCTGATTTAGCCAATATAATGCACCCGTAGATTACCTTGTTGGACATTTCCACTGAGCAAAAATGAACTGCAAACCTCAGTTTAGATCAACTGATTACTGAGAAAACATTACTACTAAAAGCCTTTATCATAGATGAATAAAAGATTCCCAGTGGTTAGAATTCCCTGTATCCTGGAGAATACCATAATGCATAAGTTATTAAGAATATAATATTATGGATTGTGACTGTTCCTAAATAAACCTGAAAGCTTGTCACAAAGTTGAAATGATATTCTGGTAAATTGACAAAATTAATATACAATTTTAAGTCACAATTGTTTAACCATAAAGAGGCCTCATGGGTGTACTGCTTTTCTTTTAATTAAATTAAAAAGTCTATTCCATAGTTATTGATGTGTGAACATATTTCCATAGAGAATTATTTAAATGAAGAGCAAAGCATTCAAATACAGTAAAATATAATTGTTTAAGATACCATACATTCATTCATTAGCAGAGTATTCTAATGTAAAATCAAAAGTAAAGCATGCCATAGGTAATTATTACTGACTTAGCTGTCAGGTACTCAAATCAACTAAAAGGCCAATTATTCTTAAGATACCCAGGATGGAAAGCTCATTGATGGGCATTAGGTCATTTTGAGATAGTTACATTTCTTTTTAGAGTATAAATTAATTTCACAGTGAGAACATATAACTTCACATACTATAACTTATCCTCCCTAACATTTGAAGAGAAATAGATTACCTTTAAAATGCAAATAAGATATTAAAAGAAAACTAGAGAATAAAATAATAAGTCAGTTTATTTCCTAGTTTGCCAGTTTCATCACCAATATAACTCAAGAAACTCAGTATCAAAGGACAAGTTTTCATTCAACTTAATAATCATATCCGTGGTTTATTTCTTAACATGGAATTAAAACTTATAGGTGTAAGATATGTTAGAATGGTCCATTAAGAACACTAAAAAATTTTTTAGGAAGTGTTTTCAAACTTAAACAAGCACTAAACTGCCACCTACAGAAAATCTAAGATAAGTATCAGGAGTAAGAAAATGCCATTAAGTGTCTAAAACTGAGATATATATTTGCAAGTAGTCTTCCTCCCTCTCAGAACTAAAACTGTGCAGTGGCCCTGGTATATTAAATTCCTCCCCTAGGTTCTGCTTGTATTTAGTATCTAATTATTTAAATATAAGCTCTGGAGAAATTGTTTCACACTGTCACCCCCTCCCTACTCCTACCTGGGGTCCCTATTCGCTGCTCCATGGTGGTATTCCTCACCAGATTGCCATTGAGGACCTTCCTGGCCATCTCCCTGTGGGCTATACCCTCTGCAGCAATGACTGTGTCATATTTGTTACTCTATCCCCAGCACCCCCACTCTTAACATGTGTGCATTGGATTAAATAAAATAAAGATCCAAAAAGCATGATATTCAATGGTTCTCAAATCTAGCTGCACAATAGAATTACCAACAGAGCTTTTCAACTGTTTATGCCCACACCACTTAAATCAGAATCTGAGGGTTGGGAGACCCTGGGATCTGTTTTGTTTTAAAATCTTCCTAGATACCAGGATCTGAGGGAAGGGAGAGGGACAGGGCTGTTTAATGTTTCACTTCTGCAAAATGAAAAAGTTCTAGAGATCTGTTTCACAATAGTGTATATATATATTTAACACCATTGAACTATACGCTTAAAAATTATCAAGATGGTAAACATTTTGGTATGTATTTTGTTCCATAATTTTTAAAAAACACATATTTTAATCTTCCCCAGTGATTCCATTGTGCAGCCAGAGTTGAGATCTACCGTAAGTACACAGAGGTTTCCCACACCACCAATTCTGTTTATGAAGTGGGAGGGAGGGAGGGGAAAAGAGAGACTTCAGAGTCATTTCCCACCAGTTTCCCCAACTGTCTTCCAAACATGACTTGTCCCTAAAAGGAGTAGTCTAGGGCTAAATAAATTTCAGAAAATCTAAATACCTTGCCAGGATCAAAATGCGTATTAGAGTGTTGTAAAAGTTCAGAAACCCTGCAATTAAGAAACTCGTTTAACTTAGTTGTTACCAAGACTTACTTGACTGTATTATGAAAGAATGCTTCCCCTCAAAATGGTGTCTAATACTTGAAAATGAAACGCAGCACAGAGCAACGCCCTTCAAACTTTGGATGTCCACAGCACACTTTGGAATCCCTAACAGCAGGCTTGAAGGAATCAAATGACTCAAAGAGCAGTAAACAAGACACAGTAATTACAAACCATCACTAATGCAACATAAGATCTACAGTACCTAAATATGCATTCAGCTTATTTTATATGCTGATGTTCTACCTACCTAGCTGATGGAGCTACCTACCGCTCTTACCTTTCTCTTATATGTTCATGAGGCAAAGTTCTCACATGTCCCGGTAAGCATGCACTGGCCTGACCTTAAATGATGCCTCTGCCCTTACTCACAGCAAGTTGCATACTGTGCCATATTCCATTTCAGTTCAATGTTTCTTCCTATATACATCACAGGATAGCATCTTATATATACCCACAATATATTCCATATGCTGATCAAAATTCGGTTTTGAGGTACATGAATGTGCAGTGAGACATAGCTTGAGAGCCACAGCTGGGGGAGGCCAGACTTACTTTAGATACAGCTATATTCACTCCCATGTGTACATGTATAATACACATTGTGGGAGGTTCTTGAAAATACAGGCCTTGCATCCATCCTTGTGATCCTTAAACCAGCACTTCCCTGAGGAATGGCTCTGCAACAATTTGCTTGATTCCGTGTAATATAGTTCAGTAAGATAAACAGCATTAGTATTCTAAAACCAGAAGCACTGTAGATGTGAAAAGGAACCTATTTTAACATTTCACATTGATACTTTATTCCTTTTGAAAAAAGAAAAAATACATTTTTCAAATTTCATGTGGTCAAGGCATAAATCTGAAGAAAACTATGGGGCAGAATGACAGTATTATAAAATCTGTGCACTGCTAAATTCTGTGGTGTGTTTGAGAGAGACATAATTGGGCTCCTTTAATCCAGGCTGCAACTCATTGTGTTCTTTCTCTCACAGTGAATTGCATGTCGGAATAGCCACCAAAAAAAAAAAAAAAAAAAAAGGCAACACGATAACCCTATTTTTCTCTAACTGTTATTTTGAAAGGTGCTTGATGGTGCAGTCAACTTTACAGTGTGGTTATTCAGTAAGAGTGAAATTATAACATTACAACATAAAAGAGTCCTTACTTGCACTCCATTTGACTAGCATTAGGAAAATCTATCCCAAAATACAATTCACTTAAAATCTGTAACTCCCCCGTCACCATTGTAAGTAATAATGACATTCATAATATAATGTTAAATATTGAACATTTATTCTAAGTAATTTTAATGATAAATGATGCTATTAGAATAAAATTCAGCTATAGCTCTCCTTTTTTTGCCACTTCTAAATTAATAAATAGGTTTTACTATTTTTTATTGGGTTGATCAGTGAAGTTAGCAAAAAGAGAGAGCTAATTATTTATCTAATGTAACTATTATAAAGTTATTTCACTTAATTTGAAACATATCAGCTGAAGTTGATATAGTTTTGTTGATATAGTTTTATGTCTTAGTATTGTTTACGTTTCTAATACTGACACCTTTCTTTTATAGGATCTTATGCAAATCAAAGGTAATCCATTAAAATACAATTCACATAATTCATTGATTAGGAAAAGAGATAGTATTAGAAAACATAATCATTGTTCATTTCACTGCTGTTAAAGAACTAAAAACTCAGTCTATTTATACTATGAGCTTAAGTCTTGTTATAAATCATGTATATCTTCTCTCATTAAAAAATATACAATATTGGAAATTCAACTAAATGAAGGCTCGGGGGCTTACGTGTGTCTTAACATGTATACAATTCTTACTTGAGGACTCTGAGTACACTGGTAACTTCACTATTGAGATCTGACTTAGGACCTGAGGCTGTTACTCTTAATTGTTAAAAAATATAAAAATAAAACAAGGATCTGTTATCTTAAGTGATGGGTTTGCTCTTCTTAAGCTATGTTGCTCGTGTCTCTGAATGCACATGGAAAATGAGGAACAGAATGTTCTATATTCTCCCCTCCAAAAAAACTGGGAAGTAGAAATTTTTAAAAGAAGGGATTAGTAGTAGATTCTTAAACTAAATATTACTTCAACACATTAATTTCTTTGCACTATAAATGTTACTCTAGATCTACTTACCTGAAGTCAATGTAAAGACAAGTATCCCTCATCATTACTATATTGAAGGGCATTTTTCTTGCAGCAAAGCACAAATTAAAGCTTTTACACAGTAACCTTAACAAATTTCACTTACATAGTTCCAAAATCCATCATCCAATACAAGAAAAAATATTTCTTTCTCAAGGTAGCACACACCACCCTGGGAGGGGTCAACAATTTCTGGCTCTGCATACTAAGGCACACTCTAGCTTGCTCCCCAAAAGGCCATGTCATTCTTATACAAGTTAATCAGCAGCCAAACAGAAGAAAGCAACACTGCAATCTTTGTGATCATTTTAATGAGGACCCCTGGCTATTCAGTCATTGAAATATAATTGACTTGCTTTCATCTTATTTTCATAATAGACACTCCAACCTAGACCACGTTTATTTGTCTATAAGAAATGTCAGGAAGAATTGGAACTTTTCTGAGTGTCCCCATTAAAACTGAAAACATGCCACCTTGTCTTTTACATGAGCTGCAATCATTTTGCATGGGTCTCATTACGCAATACAAGATGCAAATGTTCCAGGCACCCTTCTCACCAAGCTGCAAGACCAAGAAAATAAACACACCAAGAATGTCTGGTTTTATCTATCTGTACCTTTTTCTTACAATGTATTACAATTTCTTACAATTATTTATCCAATGTTTTAGAAAACAGGCAAAAAGAATAATAAATGCAAATGTTATTTATGTGACTGATCTTTTGTAAGATTGCAAATAGAATTGATGACTTTCTTCTTAGTAATTAATCTATTTTTATAAAATGTCAATTTTTCCTCCAAGAAACTGCTTAGTAGGTTTAAGGATTCAGTAAATGGCATTTGCAAAATAACATTTGCAAACTCGATGTACAAAATTAATTATTGTAATCTTTGAAACAATGTGAGCCCTGCAAATTATTATTTTATATTTTGGAGCTTTTAAATTTACATTAACTACGACTCAAACATTTTAAAACTATTTGATAATGTGGAACTTTACAATATAAATTTAAAAGTTAGTCCACCACACAAATGTCAATAAATTCATAAAACCTTGTGCAGGAGGCTAAGCATCTTGCTATCAGAAATTTTTTTCTTAACATGCAATATTCAGAGTTGAAATGCCACTCATCAGATTAACTAACAATTCCATTCATTTATTTCAGTTAAGATAAATTTCTATTCATTATTGACAAAAATGTTGGGGAAAAGGAATTCCCATATTGTTAAATAATCTTGGAGTGAAGTTGAGGAGGGGCAAGATGGCGGAGAAGTAAGGAGCTCCGTACT
>NW_027528084.1:0-520 GCF_008692635.1 Crocuta crocuta
AATTCATAGATCAGTTTTAGTAGGCTTCTGGTGGAGTCTGTCGGGATTTCAGTGTAGAGTATCGTGTCGTCTGCAAAAAGGGAAAGTTTGACTTCTTCTTTGCCAATTCTGATGCCTTTTATTTCCGTTTGTTGTCTGATGGCTGATGCTAGGACTTCCAGCACTATGTTAAGCAGCAGTGGTGAGAGTGGACATCCCTGTCGTGTTCCTGATTTCAGGGGGAAAGNTCTGAATTTTTCCCTATTGAGGATAATGTTAGCTGAGGGCTTCCCATAGCTGGCTTTTATGATGTTTAAGTAAGTTCCTTCCACCCTGACTTTCTCGAGGGTCTTTACTAAGAAGAGATGCTATATTTTGTCAAATGCTTTTTCTGCATCTATCGACAGGATCATATGGTTTTTACTTTTTCTTTTGTTAATGTGATGTATCACATTGACTGATGTGAGAATATTGCACCAGCCCTGTACCCCAGGAGTGAATCCCACTTGATCATAGTGGATAATTCTTTTTATGTGCTGTT
>NW_027528085.1:0-476 GCF_008692635.1 Crocuta crocuta
TTTGCTTTTGGGGATGTGTCAAGTAAGAAATTGCTGCGCTGGAGGCCAAGCAGGTTATTTCCCGCTCTCTCCTCTAGGGTTTTGATGGTTTCCTGTCTCACGTTCAGGTCCTTTATCCATTTTGAGTTTATTTTTTTGCATGGTGTGAGAAGATGATCTAGTTTCATTCTTCTGCATATTGCTCTCCAGTTCTCCCAGCACCATCTGTTAAAGAGGCTGTCTTTTTTCCATTGGATACTCTATCCTGCTTTGTGGAAGATTAGTTGGCTGTATACCTTTGGGTCCACTTCTAAGTTCTCAATCCTGTTCCATTGGTCTATGTGTCTGTTTTTGTGCCAATACCNCAATACCATAGTGTCTTGATGATGACAGCTTTGTAGTAGAGGCTAAAGTCTGGGATGGTGATGCCTCTCATTTTGGTTATCTTCTTTAGTATTACTTTGGCTATTCTGGGTCTTTTGTGGTTTCATACAAAT
>NW_027528086.1:0-582 GCF_008692635.1 Crocuta crocuta
ATTTGTATCGCACTGTGCCTGATGTCAAGGGAGGAGCTGCCCGGGGGTCAGTTACAAAACTAGGCACGTGAGCCCTAGTTTTGGGAAGACAGCCACCGGCAGTGCACAATGAAGACCTTTTCTGTGTTCCAACCAAACCTTTTTTAAGGCGGTAAAATGAGCCCAGCAAATGGGAATGTGCACAGCACTAGTGCCTCGGGTTGAAATTTCCAGCACTGTTTTCTCACATGCCTCTATGATGGGGAATCTAGCTGTGGAAGTAAGCCTCGTGTTTGATCCTGTCCTTAAGGTGATTTGATTGCCAGTTTGGNCCAGTTTGGCTGAAGTAAATGATCTTTTATATAGATTTGAGCATTTATTTGGTGCAACCACAGCATGTACAGTATCCTTAATGCAAGGTTGGTTTTGAAAGTATTTTCAAAGTAAAAACAAATGAAAACGTTTAGCCTTGGAAGTGGTATTCCTTGTGTTGAGAGTACATTTTCCAAATACTGATCTCCTACATTCAGAGTGAAATATGAGTGCACGAGTGAGACCAAGATCTAAATCTGAAGAAACAAAGGGTAATCGAGAGGCTAACCA
>NW_027528087.1:0-1708 GCF_008692635.1 Crocuta crocuta
GACACCACAGGCACAGAGACACCCGGGCATGGACCCACTCACAGCATCATCTGGGGACTCAGGTATGGGACTCATGGACAGACACACACAGATCCACACAGCATAGACACCCTGAGTGGTTACACACACTCACACACACACTCACACCGGGGACATGTGAAACAGCCCCATGAAGCAAACCCGACTCACACTGGACACACACACACACACAGAAAACACACATACAGGTATGCTCAGAGACACCCAAGTGGCAGCAAATTCACACATACACGGACATGAAACACAGATACTCCCACAGGGACACATGTACCCGAGACACACAGATGATACAGTCTCAGACACCGAGATTTGCACAGGGGCTATATGCTCATTCAGAGACACAGACACAGATACACATACATACAGATAAACATAAGAGGAAAATGATGAGGCAGCACAAGGCAAGCTGCATTTTTTCTAACCCACCCCCACCATTAGAGGGGATATGTGTGATAGTCCTAGGGTGCTCCTAGCTGCCCAAGAAGAGAGGAAAGGTGAAAAACAAATGGTGAACTGATAGAGATCATGGTGCTGCAGGACCCAAGTCTCCATCTATTTACAAATAAACAAATAGTAAATCACAGGAAAAGTAAATCACAGTAAATCACAGTAGACTTTATCAATAGTCTACTTTCAGGAAACCTAAGACTTCTTTTCCTAGAGTCCCAACATCATTCCTCCATAGTGATGTGGGAAATAAAGGCAGAAGGAAAGGGCAGATAGTACTAAAGTTCCTTAAAATCTGCAGCTCGCCCATTGACAGAAACTTGAGGCAGGCAGAGTAAAACAATTCTCCAAGAGCTCCCTGACTGTCTTGATGCTAATACTTTGTTAGAGGGCAAACACCCCTAGCTTGACCATAGCCAGGCCTTCAGTTTCCTGGGAGTCTTCTTTAGCATATGAAAACTCATTAGACTCTTCCCTGGACTTTGCCTCCCTCCAGCACTGAAGTATAAAACTCCTCTCTCTTCATGGTGCCCAGGACAGCTCTTCCTGCCATGGAGCCTGTCCCCCGCTTTCATGAAATCACCTTTTTGCACCAAAGACATCTTCAAGAATTCTTTCTTAGATGTCAGCTTCAGACCCACATGAACCCCACTGTCACCCCAAAACCTCATCAGAAAACATGAAAACAACCAAGTAGGAAATTCATGTCCATAGTAAATATACTCACAGAACTCCAACTCACAGGGGCATAATGCAGATTACATGCACACGCACGTACATGCACACACACACAGACACGCACGCGCTCCAGGACAGTCCTGGCACTCCAGTGGAGGCCACTACAAGAAGGGGAGCACAGACCCTGGCGTGACCTATTCCATCTAAGTTGTCATGGAAGGGGGTGTTTTCCTAGATCCAACCCTGTGCTGGGCATCTGCCCCATGTCAGTACCTTATGGGGGTTTGTGCCTAGGCCTGGATTCCAGGCAGTGGCCAGGGTAGGGTGGCCATAGGGACAGGGGCACAGGGTAGAGACAGGGTACCCTTAATTCCTTTTTTTTTAATGTTTTTATTTATTTCTAGGAGAGAGAGAGAGACAGCGTGAGCAGGGGAGGGTCAGAGAGAGAGGGAGTCACAGACTGAAACAGGCTCCAGGCTCTGAGCTGGCAGTCAGCACAGAGCCCGACGTGGGGCTCGAACCCACGAACTGCGAGATCATGACC
>NW_027528087.1:1959-3801 GCF_008692635.1 Crocuta crocuta
ATAGATGCCCGTGTGTGTGGAACAGACATTCTTTAGGAGTCTGGAATTCTCTCTCTGATCCTCTAGGACCGACCACTTCTTCCCTACATTTGCAGACACAGCCAGTACCGTGCATGCTGCCAGCAGTGCTCTCCATTGTCTCCTCAAACTCCTAGTTATAGATCCATGTGAATTCACAGGGAATGCCGAATTTTATGTATACTATGACATACAGACTAATTTTGCTCCGTGGAAAAATATGCTTGGAATTTGAAATGACCTGGGGGGAAGGGTGGAGTTTTGTGGCACTGAGGCTGCCCTGTTGAAACCAGGCAGAGGAGAAGACAAGCATTGTTCCTGCTTTGTAGGGGTTCAGCTATGTTGGTGTTGGTGTTGGGTTTTTGACCTTTTACCCTAACACATTAAAAAATTTAATTTCTGTCCTGCAGGTCAACGTGGCTGCAAGAGCATTTCCTTCTTTCCCAAAAGTGCCCTCCATTCTGTACCCCATGGGTTGCCCTTTATCACCATTCATGGGCTCTGGGCCACCCCCCTTCTCCACACTGGGGCTCTCTGGGACCTCACCCTCTACCTCCACCTGCACCATCTGGAAAGATGATCTGAACAGTATAAGCTGACTTATGAAACACGTTTCATCTTTTTTGTTGTTGTTGGGTCTTAGAGAAGATGCAATGCTGGCACCACAGGACTCTCAGGTCAGCCCGACTGAGGACGTCGTAATATTCTTCAGGTTTCTCAGGACAGGCATGAAATGGGCTGTCATTTCCACATAGTGAGCTGGGCAGCACGTGTCTCTTATAGAGAAGGAAAGGGGCCTTATACCGGCCGACAGACACAGCACTCCCTGGGACGTAGCTTGTACAGAGACCGTGTGGCACTGTAACTGTTTACACGGACAGGTTTTCTGCGGCTCGGGGACCGTTGTAACTGTTTACACGGACAGGGTCTCTGCGGCATGGGGGCCTCTGTCACTGTTTACACGGACAGGTTCTCTGCGGCACGGGGGCCTCTGTCACTGTTTACACGGACAGGTTCTCTGCGGCACAGGGGCCGTTGCCACTGTTTACACGGACGGGTTCTCTGCGGCACAGGGGCCGTTGTAACCGTTTACACGGACAGGGTCTCTGCGGCACGGGGGCCGTTGCCACTGTTTACACGGACGGGTTCTCTGCGGCACGGGGGCCGCTGTAACCGTTTACACGGACAGGGTCTCTGCAGCACAGGGGCCGTTGAAACCGTTTACACGGACAGGGTCTCTGCAGCACAGGGGCCACTGTAACCGTTTACGCGGAAAGGTTCTCTGCGTCACAGGGGCTGTTGTAACTGTTTTCGCAGACAGGTTCTCTGTGGCACGGGAGCCGTTGTCACTGTTTACACGGACGGGTTCTCTGCGGCACAGGGGCTGTTGTAACTGTTTACACGGACATGTTCTCTGTCGCACAGGAGTTGTAACCGGTACTGTGTCTCATGATGCCTTATGGGCGTTTTACACCTGAAATCAAGGTATGTTTATGGTCATTCGTTTATGTAGAATTTCCACCTCCCTTTTACAGTGGGACAAAATAGCTCTGCAATTCCAATTGTACCTAAAATCAGAATGATCTGTGCCTTAAGATAAACACACCTGAGACCAATGAACGTGCACATTTAACATGTTTCTCTCAGAAAACCCGTTTCCAGTCCCCTTGGAGGACTCTGGGATTCCCCATCTCCTCAGAGGTCTCTGTGGTCTTGCAGACAAGATGCCTTTGTCAGAGAGGGAAGCAAAGCAAGGAACGACATGAGCCGGAATCTGCGCTTTGACCCTCGGGTGACTCTGAATCTCTGTGTGGTGCTGGGCTT
>NW_027528088.1:0-772 GCF_008692635.1 Crocuta crocuta
TTCTTCTCAAGTGCAGATGGCACATTCTCCAAGATAGAGCACATACTGAGACATAAAGAAGCCCTCTATAAATATAAAGGAATTGAGATCATACCATGCATACTTTCAGGTCATAATGCTTTAAAACTTGAAGTTAATCACAGGAAGAAGTCTGGAAGATCTCAAAAACAATTAAGTTAGAGAACGCCCTACTAAAGAATGAATGGGTCAATCAGGCAATTAGGGAGGAAATTAAAAAACATATGGAAACAAATGAAAATGAAAATACAACAATCCAAAAACATTGGGATGCTACAAAGACANTCCTAAGAGGAGAGTACATTGCATTCCAGGCCTATTTCAAGAAATTAGAAAAAGCGCAAGTCCAAAATCTAAGAGCTCACCTAAAGGGACTAGAGGCAGAGCAACAAGACGCCCTAAATTCAGTAGAAGAAGAGAAATGGTAAAAATCAAAGCAGAAATAAACAACATAGAGACCAAAGAAACAATTGAACATATCAATGAAACCAAGAGCTGTTTTTTTGAAAAAATAAACAAACTTGACAAACCTCTAGCCAGGCTTCTCAAAAAGAGAAGAGAGAGCACCCAAATAGACAAAATCATGAATGAAAATGGACTTCTTACAACCAACCCCTCAGAAATACAAGCAATTATCAGGGAATACTACGAAAAATTATATGCTGACAAATTGGACAATTTAGAAGAAATGGACAAATTTCTAAACATGCACTCACTACCAAAATTCACACGGGAAGAGAGAGAAAATCTGAAC
>NW_027528089.1:0-322 GCF_008692635.1 Crocuta crocuta
TTACCAGACCTGCAAGCTCCAGGGCAACCTCCTGCCCTTCCTGCTCTCCCCCTGCTCCCCCTGACCTCCCCCTGCTCCCCCTGCCCTCCTCCACTGCCCCTGCTCACCTGCACAAGCTCTACTGGCTCTCCTGAGCTCCTGGGGCAGCCCTGTCCCGCCTGACTCCTCTTGCTCCCCCTGTCTACCTCCCTGCCCCTGCTCACCTGTACCAGCTCTGCGGGCTCCAGGGAGACCCCCTGCCNCAGCAGCGGGAGCCTCTGTCAGCCCTTCCTGCTCTGCCCCTGCTCATGTGCTGCAGCCCAGGGCCCCACGGCAAGCACCC
>NW_027528090.1:0-44653 GCF_008692635.1 Crocuta crocuta
TAGCCCTAGCCCTAGCCCTAGCCCTAGCCCTAGCCCTAACCCTAAGCCCTAGCCCTAACCCTAAGCCCTAGCCCTAACCCTAAACCCTAGCCCTAACCCTAGTCCTAACCCACACAAGATTAGAAAACACAGGTGCAAAGGAAGGCAGATGTAGGCACATTGTCTGGACTGTGTGTGGAATCTTCTCATTTCTCTACTCTCAGTGAAATAAGAGCCAAGCCCTGAAGGTAAGACGAGAGGGGCAGTGTGAGTACTAGCAGCCTTCTCAAACGATGTGAGGACACCCACCCTGGAGACCTAGAAGTCACGGGCAGCACCAAGGTCCCACCCAAAGAAGGGTCTTGACAAGACGTTGGCTTAGCTGGTAGGTGGATGGAGAGAGTTGGCGTCATCCAGCACTAGGGGGAGGGGAAAGGGGGCAGCGAGTGCAGCTGCAGCCAAGGAAGGAATGTGCTATAAAGGCGGTGCCATGAATCCCGGGCAGGGAAGTGTGTGTGCGCTGTGACTGTCAGCCTGGCTAGGCACCAGAGGCAGCAAGCTGAGGAAGAGAGGACGTGGTCAGAGGGACGGTCACTTGAACTAGAAATGGAGGAGCATTGCCGGTGGTGTTGTGGAGGCCACTAAACGAGCGTGGCAGTGGCTGACTAAAGGGGGGAAGGTGAGGTGGCCAGGGGAAGGGGGGTTAGAACCTAGGTGGATTTGGTATGTGCAAGCAAAGTCACCATGATTGGTGATGAGCCATCAGCAGAGCAAGTCATCGACAACGCAGAGCAGCCCCTAACGGCTTGTGCTTCAAGGGGCTGGGGTTTGTGGAAGAAGAGAAGCCACAATCAAAACACAGCTAAAGGGGTACCTAGCCCATCTCCATCAGGGACAGCACTCTGGAGAGGTGGGAGGAACATGGAGAAGAGAAATAAGAGCTGGGTGGACTGGTGTCTCTTAGAAGCCAGCCCGACTGTCAGAATCATTTGGAGGGATTCAGAACAACAGATGCCCAGGTCTGTGCTACGTCAAAAGTCCACGGCTGGCACTTTTAAACATCTGTCCAGGTGACACAGCAGCCAGCCAGAGACCAATGAGTAAAGGATGGTGACTGGCACAGCCCAGAGCAGGGAACAGAGATGGTAACATTGTAATAACTTTGTACCCGCAGATGGGAGCCCTGAGTAAGGTAGACAATTGTGGAGTCACTATGTTGTACTCCTGAAACTAATGTAACATTGTGTCCACTATAACTTAAATAATCTAATTAAGTAAAGAAGAACAAAGGTGGAAGTTGCCAAATGGCCGAGCCCTGGGCTCCACACTGCTGAGTACAGTCTCAATGATGCAGCCACGTTGTTTTCTTACAGGTGATCTAAGTACATATTATTTGTCCTGTATTCCTGGGATTATGTGTATGAGCAGGTTAGACCATCTCTGGATTTTATTGCGTGCCTCCAAAGAGAATTGCAGGCACCTGAGTGGCTGAGAAGCTGTGTTCAGGAGGACGTAGGACAAGGGTCTGGTGTCTGTGACAGACTCAGGGCCAGGTGGAGGTAACTGAGGGACAGGGCGACAAAGTCACCATGGTAACTAACCCAGAGCAGTTGGGGGGTGGCACAAAACGCCCCCCAAATGCTGAATGAGAAGCCCCCAGGGCTGGCCCGGGGCTAAACCCCTGAGTCCTCACAGGCACCTTGAGGGTGAGCATGCCAGTCCAGCAGGATGCCATCAGCCACCAGATGGCAGCAGGGGACAGGAAAGGGGCCAGGCCCCAGACAGGAATAGCTACGCCTGGGCAGGTCTGGTTCCATCTCCATTCTAACCTAGGAACATCTCCCCCAGATCCTAAACTTCCCCGGGCTGGCCCACCGTAGAAGGAAACTGTGTCTCAGATATGACCCCTCCTGGCTTCCTGCCGTGATGGGATAATCCCACCAGTCCCCAAAGGTGGCCCAGCTCCTCTCCCCTCAGTCCCTCTGAGGCCCACCTCCACCCCCTGGACCCTGCAGCCCTAGGCCCTTCGCCCACTACCCAGATCCTCAGGCCCAGGAAGTTCCCCAACCCTGCCCTAGTGGAGACCCTGAGGCATGTTGAGCAGAGCAGGGACTCCCACCCCAAAAGAAAGGCTTGAGCCCAACCCCAGAACCTATTGCCCTCAGCCACAAGCCAGACATGGCCGGAGGCCCATGATACCCCGGCCCCCACATCTGACTTTCTCCCATGTCCACCCAACTCAAAACCATGAGCCAAGTGTACCCCACACAACCCCAAGCCTGTTGCTCCTTGAACCGGCGGGGGCCCAGGATGAGGACACGCCCCTGGCTGCCCAACCTGTGCTCTCACTGCCAAGGTCTTGATGGGCAGGCTGGGCCCGCCCCCAGGCCAGGTGCCACCTGTGGGGCATAAAGCCCGCAGAGACAGCTCCTGAGGGACCTCTGCCATCTGCCATGAAGGGGAGCAGCACCTTGCTGCTGGCGGCCCTCACCCTAGTCTGCTCCTGCGGTAAGTCTGTGTGTTTCCAGCAGAGCCCAACGGGGGGGGGGGGGGGGGGGGATGGAAAGGAACCTACGGGGCTAAAACCCAGGTACTAGGCTCCTCACAGTGATGGGTGACAGTCTTCCTAGGTGCCCAACTGGCCTCCATCACGGAACACAAATGTGGACAGATGACCCTGATGCCCCCATCGACCCCAGTCCCCACCCAGCCCAGCTCCAACCTCTGCCCCGGCCCTAGCGTCACCAAGCCCAACGTCACCAACCCAGCCCAGCCTCCCCAAATCCTCCAAGCTCCAGAGAGTCAACCTCACATGGAGGGCGAATCCCGGCCACATTAGGGGCTTGACTCACCTTCCCTAGTAATGCCACGGAAACCCAGAGTAGAGAGAGGCTGCTAAGGCTAGGGGTGACAGGAGGGGTCTGTGGCCAGGCAGAGTTAGAGGAAGACCTGGGGGAGGTGAGGCAGGGTGATCATGGGGGCACACCTGGGGCAAGTGAGGTGGGCGGTGATGCAGAAGGTCCGGACACCGCTGAGGCTGGAGCACTGGGAGGTCTGGGGTGGGCTGGAGTGGAACCCTCCTGTGCCGGTGTCATCTCGCCTCCACCACACAGGGCTGGCCACCGGGGACGACAGCAGTGACTTTTTCATGGACTTCCTGCAAACGTTGCTGGTGGGGTCTCCAGAGGAGCTATATGAGGGACCCCTGGGCAAGTACGATGTCAACGCAGATGCCAAGGCAGCACTGACGGAGCTCAAGTCCTGTATCGATGGCCTGCAGCCTATTCACAAGGCGGAGCTGGTCAAGCTGCTGGTACCGTGGCTGGGGGGGCGGGCGGCACCCCATTCCCTAAAGGCCTGCAGCCCCAGCCCCACTAGCCCTCCACCGATGCTATGACTCTTGATTATCACCCTGATACAGCCACCACCCTCAGACACCCTGACCTGTCTCAGTCAGCAGAAGCAGACATCCCAGACCTCACTCCCCGCAGAGCAGCCTCAGCCTCCCCTAAGCCCATATACATGCATGTGGCACGTCTGCATACAAGTATACACCACTTCCCCAGTTGCCAGGAGGGGACTGACTGAAATGTGCTAGAGCATACTGTCCCCAGGGGCTGCCTGGGACTATCTGCCCAATGGGGACGGGGCTTTCTGGCTATTGATCACTAGGTATGGGACCCCAGCCCTCTCGGCCCACTCCTGTCTGCCTTCCAGGTGCAAGTGCTGGGCAGTCAGGATGACGCATAGTGGACCCCAGTCACGGCTCCAAGCAGCCACAGGACCAGCTACACAAGCAGCAATGGCCACTCCGCCCCATTACCACTTCTCCATGTGTGAATTTATCCTAAAACTGTTCAATCAATAAAGCCTCCTGCAGCTCAGGCTCCGGCTCCTGTCTCTCCCCACAGTCAGGGACACAACTACATGGACACGCAGATTCACAGACACAGGGTCACATCCACAGAGCATGGATGTAGAAGTCGCCCCACACAGAGGACAGACCCACCAGACCCCCACGTAGGTGGACAGAGCAAGACAGGCAGGCAGGGGAGTGGACACAGGAAGGGCTACAGAGGCAGCGGTGAAGTGCAGGAGCGGTGCGTTAGAGGGGGCAGGCCAAAGAGCCCCGGGCAGACGATGCACCGGAACTGGGAGCTCAGGCTGGGGGCTTTCTGCATCTGAAGACGGCCATTCCAAGACAACAAATATCCACAAGATACACGTAGCACTGGTCCAGGGGTTGAAAACATTCTCCCCAAAGTCACCCAAGGAAAGAGTCTGTCTGGAAGACATGCAGACCCCAGCCCTATCCCTAAGAGGAACCTTGACAAAGTGGAGGAGAAAGTGCACCTGGTCTTGAGGACACGCATGGTCTGAGGAGTGGGCATGGCCGGCAGTGGCACACGAGGAAGAGGAGGGTCTGAGAAAGGCTCCACAGAAGAGCGGCAGCTCACCTCACAATCTCCCCAACCAGCACTGACCCTACCCTCACCTCGGATCCCAGGATCGCAACTGCTGGAGCCTTCCTGTGCCTCAGTTTCCCCAGTTCAGTGGTCTTCACTGGGGGCAAGGCTGACTAGGTTCATCTCTGTCCCTCACAACCTTTGCTCCCTGGCCATTCCAGCTCTGGGACCCGTGGCCTCACTGTCCAGTACAGAAACTCACTGTCCCTCTTCCCACTTTCCAATTCTCCTCACCATAGTGAGGAGCAAAGTCCTGACCTGAGGCATGCCTGGTGAGGGAGGAGTCCCTTGGGCAGAGGCCATTGTCTTCATCACACAGATAGTGATCTAGAACCTGCCTTCCCACAGAGCCACATTCTAGAGCTCAGGGGCCAGAATCCCCCCCAATTCTCCAAGCCCCCTGGGGAGAGAAGAGAGAGGGAGAGGCCTTCCTTTCCATGCCCCTTTGTCAGGAACTGCCTGGCACTGAGGCTGGTGCGACGGGACCACCTCCAAGGAGGCCTGGTCCATAGGTTGCTCTCAGTGCAGCTCCTAGACCGAAGAGGTAAGGGCTCCTCTGGGGTGGCCCTCTCCCTGCCCCACAGCACAGCCTCAGCCAAGAAGTTTTCTGCCTTTGCCCACCACTCCCTGCCCAGTGGTGCCTAGCATCCTCTGAATAGGAGGAACCTGCCCAAAGCCTCCTCAGGGCCAGGGAAATGTGGTCAGTGAGGCTGGAAGAGACAGCCCTTCCCAACCCGTGCATGAGGGTCTGACACTCCTCCTCTTGAGGGCTGGTGAGGGCAGAGCAAACCCACTACTCCAAGTAGAAGCCCTGTGTGGGCCCCAGCTCAAGATCTCACTGAGGAAGCTGTGGCCTGCAGTTCTGCCCACCAGTGGGGACAAGGCAGAGGTGGGTGGGGAGCTGGGACTTCTCAGCACCTGGTCACCCTCCCATCCATGGACAGAGCCAGCCATGGCAGAGGAAGTATGGGTGGGCACCTGGAGACCCCATCGCCCCCGGGGGCCCATCATGGCCCTCTACAGCAGCCCAGGACCCAAGTACCTGATTCCACCCACCACGGGTAAGAGCCTAGGAGCCTGGGAGCCTGGATTGGGACTGGGGTGGGAGCAGGAGCTAGCTCTGAGGTGGCTAGGGATGGGCCTGGAGAGGGTCTGGAGAGGTTCTGGGGGAGAGGGCATGGGGTGCGTGTGGGGAGGTTCTGGGGGGATGTCAGGGAGGTCTGACGAGGGTCTGAGGAGGGCATGTGGGCCTGGGCAGGTTCGGAACAGGGGGGGCACTGGGAAGGCTGGAGGCTCATCCCTGACTCCAAGCTCATCAACCCCTCCGGAGTCAATACGGTGGGGAGAAGGATGGCATCCGGCTCCAGGCTGCTCAGAACCCCTGCCCCACAGGCTTTGTGAAGCACACACCCACCAAGCTGCGTGCACCAGCCTACAGTTTCCGTGGGGCCCCCATGCTCCTGGCAGAGAACTGCTCCCCAGGGCCCCGCTACAGTGTGAATCCCAAGATACTGAGGACTGGCAAGGACCTTGGCCCTGCCTACTCCATCCTGGGGCGCTATTGCACCAAGACCATCATGACCCCTGGCCCCGGTAAGTGAGCCTGGCCCAGCCGCAGCCCTGCCCAACCCTGCTGGTGGCCACTGCGTGTCCTTCCCAGGTGAAGGTGTGAGGGAGCATAGGCATCCTGGCTCTCCCGTCCCCTTGTTTTCCTCTCGAGTGACACCATCAGGCCCAAAGCAGCCTCGGAGACCCTCCAGCCCAGCTCTGGCCTGTGCTTTTCTTGGCCTAAGTCCCCACACCAGGCCCACATCAGACTCTGCCCTTCCCCCTTCAAAGCTGCACCTATCTCCACTCCCGCAGCCCCTGGACACCCTGACCAATCTCGGGCACCCTCTGTCTTGGAGCCTGGAAGCCCTGAGCCTGCAATGTTTGGGGTTTTCCTTGAGCCCCTGAGCAGGGCCAGTAGCCTGTCTACATGGTCCTTCCACTCTCAGCACACCCTCCACTCCTTTCCCGAGCCAGGTGACTACTTTCCAGAGAAATCTACGAAACACGTGTTTGACTCAGCGCCCAGCCACTCCATTTCTGCCCGGACCAAGACCTTCCGAGTGGACAGCACCCCAGGTGCGCAGCAGCCCTGACAGCCAGCATCCAACTGGGGTGGGGACCCCGGGGTGGGGAGGGGAGGTGAGACAGGGTGACCGGATGGCTGCACTCCTGGAAGTGGAAAACCCCAGGAAAGGAGCCATCAAAGACTCTGGATGCATGGTTCTATCCAGCCTGAGACTCACTGCCTGTGCACCCCACAGGCCCTGCCGCCTACATGCTGCCTGTGGTCATGGGGCCCCACACCGTTGGCAAGGTGTCCCAACCCTCCTTCTCCATCAAGGGCCGCGGCAAGCTGGGCAGCTTCAGTGACGACCTGCACAAGGCAAGGGTCCCCTGCCAGGGCACAGCACTGTTCACCCCCCAGAGATGGCCCATCTGGCCCCTTCCTTCCCAGAATCTGGTCCCACCAGACTGAAACCTGCAAGCTCTTCACCCTCTGGGTGCCGGCCACATGCACGGCACCCCCCTGCTCCCTGCACCCCAGGTTACGTTCCTGTGTTGAGGAGGGGCAGACAAGGGACAAAGATAGAGACAGCACCACTGCTGAGCAAGGAAGGGTTTGTGGANGAAAGGTGAGAAGAAGAACTAAGGTGTGAGATATTTGGGGGAGGAGGATTCCAGCTGCAGAAACACCCAGTACAGGCCCTGAGGTGGGCATGGACCCAGGAGGTTGAGGAGGCTGAGGAGACTTCCAAAGTGGTCTCACAGCACTGCGGACCCCACCAGCCCAGCCCACGGCCATCGAATCCCACAGGACAGAGTCCCAGCTGCAAAGGGGCCTCTCTTGCACACACCAAAGGGACAAGCCTGGGACCGATGCACACTGAGGTGTCATTGCCATGGCGAGGCTTCAGTAGAGGGGCAACGCTCCACAGAGGGGGTCATCCTACACTGTGACTGTTGTCTGGAGACAGAAGGGACCCCTGACACACAGACACACAGTGTCAAGCCTCAAAACCCACTGTCCAATGCTGGCCACCTACCCTTTGGGGTCACATGCCCTGGCAGGCCAAGCCTGTCTGAACCTCTTTCACCTCCTAGACCCCAGGTCCTGCAGCTTATCGCCAGACTGATGTGCAGGTGACAAAGTTCAAGGCTCCACAGTACACCATGGCAGCCCGGGTGGAGCCCCCAGGGGACAAGACCCTCAAGCCAGGACCAGGAGCCCACAGTCCTGAGAAGGTCCAGGAGGAGCAGAGCCTGGGGGGGGTGGGAGAAACAGTGAGGGGGGAGCTGGGAGGAGGGTGACATGGCCCAGAGGGGTGGGGGTGGTTGCAACCCAGCAGGGGTAGTAGGGGTACCACCCAGAGGGGGTGAGAGGGCAAAGCCTGGGTGACCGGGAACACAGGCCAGAGTGGTTGAGTTGTTGGGGGATACATCCCGGGGGCGTGGGGTCAGCAGAAGCACAGCCTGGTTGGGGTGGGGGAGGGAGGCACAGGTCAGAGGAGTAGTCAGGGAACAAGCCCAGAGTGGACGTGGTGGGGAAAGGCCTGTGAGCCCGTCGGGGGCACGATGGCCCTGCATCCCTAGAATGCTAGGTTCTCCTGGCACACCATTTCCCCAGCTGGCAGGTCCTGCCTCCCCAAGACACCAGTGACAGTTAGTGTGCAGAGCACTCACCCAGCCTGGTAGTGTGGCCTTGGTGCTGGTCACCTTGGCCCAGGGCTCAGGAGGGACAGTGAAGCCACTGTCAGCAGCTCTGGCCCCAGGGAGGGCAGGACCTGTCAGCCAGGGGCAGGGGCACCAGATCCTCTCACAGCCTCTCCTCCCCAGGTGACAGTGACCAAGCCCTGCGCCCCCATCGTCACCTTTGGCATCAAACATTCCGACTACATGACGCCCCTCGTGGTGGATGTGGAATAGCCTTGGCCCTCACCGCAACCCATCACTCACAGCCTCTGCACATCACGTTCCCACATCTGGGCCATGGGCTAGGGACACCTCCTCCCCAAGCTGCGCTGTGGCAGGCCTGGCCCTACAGGGCAGAGCACACTTGTTTGGACAGTTGTGATCAGTTATTTTTTTCTACTCTGCTTTCCCATTTGCTAATCATGTTTCCTGCTGTGCCCAGATATTTAATAAACCACAGATCCCATACTAATGGGTTTGTCTTGATGGTAGGATCAAGCTTTTTCAGAAAGGCACCCCCAGTATAGGCTGTTGGGTCCTATCCTGGCTTCCAGTGCTGGGGGTCTGAGAGACAGGAGGGCTTGGAATCCTTGGACGGCCTGCCGTGCCCACCCTCCTAATTCTGCCTGCACTTCACATTTTGTTGTGCACTCCAAGGACAGTCACACCAGCATCCGTCCCCTCCTGTGTGGTCTTCTCCTTGCATGACTGACCTGTGTCATGCAGGCCCATGAGATCTGTGTCCCTCCCCTTGAATCTGGACTAGGGACTGTGACCATCCTGAATAAGGTGGGTACCATGTGACTTCTGAGGCCAGGCCAGGCCACGACATAAAAAGGAAATAGCTTGTGCCTGTATAACCCCCTCCCTTTGCTCACTTCAGCACCAGACACCACTATGGTGCTCGCCCAACATGTGGTGTGGCCACATCAACGTCCAGGCAGCCAGCACAGCTGGACCCTGAGCTCACACCAGCATCAACCGGCAGGGATGTGAGCAAGCCTTCAGGTGACAGCAGCCCTGGCCTCAATATTCTAGGCAGAGAGCTGTCCCCACCATATGGGTCTCAAATTCCAACCACAGTAATCCTAAGACAAAAATTATTATAAGTGACTAAGTTTGAAGGTGATCTGTTATGCAGCAAAGGCAATATAGGAAACACAAGAGCCAGGAAGGGGGTGTCCGAGTGAAGCCAAAAACAGGCATTTCCAGAGGCCACTTGGAGTCCAAGGCCAGGCCTTTAGGAATGGGAGTCTGGATTTCATCTCAACCTTGGGGAGGTCGCTGAAGACCTCAAGGTGGGTGATCCTGCTTGCTGTCTCTGTGAACCAGCCAGCCATAGCCACAGAGCATATGTCTGCTGACCCTGGCCCAGCTGGGACCATGTCAGGCTATGTGTTCTGAGCACCTCACATTTATTCATTTAACCCTTGGGAGTAATGCTATCATCAGCCCCATCTGAGTTATAGAAACTTGGCAGAGAAAGTGGTAAGCCTGTGACCATCTGCCTAGGGTGGGGGGCCAAGTGAGGGCGGGTGCAGAGACGTGGCAGAAGCGGGGTCTAGACCAGCAGTGTCCATGGCCTGTCTGTGGACCTGGTCAGCTCCAGATGAAGCACCCAAGGAAATGAGGACACCAAAAACTGTTTCTTCCAAATTTTTATTGTTAAATGCCTTGTCCTTGAATTGTTGGATAGAGCCTGGAAGTGTGTCCTCACTTGGCACAGACTGGGTCCCCAGGTCCTTTCTGTTACTAGTCTCAGGGACCAATGTCAGCAAACCCTGCCTATGTAGGTGCTGGGTACACAAGGCTGGGCAGAAACAGGGTGAAGGCTCTGACAGGTTGGCAAAATGGCCAGGCTGGGCCCCCTCACAGAATCCACCCCAATGCAATGAGAATGAGAAACCAAAAGATAAACCAGAAAGTAACTAAAACCCAGCCCCCAAAATAGCTAGAAGTGGAGATGGGGACGCAGAGATGGAGACTTCAGGAGAGAACGCTGCAGCTGGAGGTCTGAGAGAGACAGCAGAAAGCACTCAGCAAGACCACCCAAAACAAAAAATCTAAACTAGTCTGCATCGGCAGGACAGGCAGGCGCAGCTTGCTTAGTGTGCTGTGGCTCCCACGATGGAGCATGTTCTCGGAAAGTGAGGTCAGCACCACAGGCCCAGGAAGAGCAGGGGATGCAGGGTGAGGGTGTGTCTGCAGTGCCCTTGGCAGTCCCTATTAAGCTTGGTGACCTGTGAACACACCCCTGTGACAAAGCGTAATGTGAGATGAGCAGAGGGCTAAGTCAAAACCGGAGAGCGCAGGGACTGGGGAGTGAGGCAGGACAATGGGAGCCTGCGAAGGACGTAAGGAGTAAGCAGAAACAGCAAAGTCCCAGAGACACGGAGGCAGGTAAATCGACCTCACTGGATGAGAAACTAGCATGTGGAAGAGCAGAGGCAGTCAGAAAGAACCCTCAGAAGTAGGAAAGTAGGAAAGTGGGATCCTCTCCTCCGGGAGGGCTGAGGGGGCCAGCAGGTAGAATGGAATGACTGTGCAAGGAAAGGCCAGGCCTGCTGGATGGACAACAGAAAGGAAGACGAGGCAGGAGAAGGGAGAACGGGCCTCAATGCCATAGGGGAGGTGCCCAGGGCTGGAGACCAGAGCAAGGCGGGGCCGAGAGAGCTGACATGTGGTCAATACGTGTGACCTGGAAAAGGAGGTGGACAGGGAGCAACGGTCCTGAGGGGTAAGGGGGAATAACTGGGATGGCAGAAGATGGGGAAGGACCCGGAGCCAACGAATCGTTTGTTACATGCATTTGTGCACAAGTGAGGGTGCCAACACCTCACTATGGGGTGAGGAGCCGCTGGGCCAGCTGGGCCTGTGGTTCGGTTTGTGTGAACATGGGGCTGGCCAAGTAGGCAGTGAGGGCATGGAGGGCAGTCTGCGGAGGCTGGGGATGCGGAGATAACTAAGAGTCCCCTTAGTAAGGCGGTACTCACTGTCAAAGGGCCTCGCTTGGTGGAGGGGAAGCTGCCTGCTGACACTCCAGAAATGACCTATGGGTTCTAGAGTCCTTGTAGGGAAGCCTCCTGTCCTGACCCGTAGAAGGTGCCCCTTCAACACACACTCTGCCTGACTCTGAAATGCCAGATGGAACTGCTTCTAAAGGTCTGGTGTCCCAGAAATACATCTTTGGTGTTAGATACCTCTTGAATTCTGAGAAAATGGGAGTTTCTGCTCCTGGATACAGACTGTGAGATCCAGAAGGACTGAATCTCAGAGGGCCCAGGGCCTCCAGCCAAGGTTGCAGTCCACACCTTCATCCACAACCCCTTGCCCTTTCCCAAGGGCCCAAAGGACATGCAAGGCCTCATGGCGGAACCCTCGACACTGATCTGCCCATGCTCAGCAGCCCCTAGCCAAGAGTACCTGCCATCTCTGAGTAGAATTGGTGCTCAAAGTTCACAGCACACCGCCTTCCTGTGTCAGCTCCAAGCATCTCAGATATCAGATATGGCCTTAGCCAGAGACAAGGATAGGGCAGAACCTTGAGATGTCAAAGCCCCAAGGAACAGGGGAAGACTGCTAGCCACAGGTAGCCATGAGCAGGATTTCAAGCGGATCTGCTCAGACCTGGCTCTGTGAGAGCCTCTAGCACCTGCAGTAGTACAGAGGGCTGGGCCTTGGTTTCCCCAATGGAAAGAGACCCTTACACACATGGGACCAGCCAACAGGAGCTCACTGGGTCTGAGGAAGTCACCAACTCCCAGTCACACAAGATTTCCAAGCTACAATCATCGTTTCAAAGGAATATTTTGTACATAGGTCCTCTGGAGCCTAGGACGCCAGGCAGGGGAAGACCCTGGTTGCCCCAGACACCCACAAAAGCCAGTTCCTAGTGGCTCATGTCCTTGCCCTTGACAGGAGATACGAGAGGATGAAGAAGGCCACGATCAGGCCCGCGGCCATACCACATAGAAGCTTCCGGTTGTCTCGCCCAGACCTCGCCATTGTGGAAAAGCGCTTCACGCTCCCTGTGAGCAGGCCTGTCATGCTTGTGAAATCCGAGTCCTGAGGGAGGAATCCCAGCACAGTCACACAGGGACAGCACCTCCACGGCCAACATGCAGGTGCTGCAGGCAACGCTGGGAGCCTGCATAGCAGGCAGTGTGGGGCAGAGCTGACCGCGATGCCCGCGCACACTGCAGACCCTTACCATGCTGTCCAGGTACCGGTTCTGGTCTTCTGCGTCCCTATCGATGTCCAGGGCCAGCTGGTCAGGACACAGAGGGGGCAAGGTCAGGCCAGAGAAGGGACACCGGATGGCACTTGACCCCCAGTAAGACCAGCAGACCCTGCAAACAACTCTGCCAGACACAGGACCACTAGCAGAGATCAGGAGATTCAGGTGTCACCTGGACCTCACACACGAGTGCTACCATGGAGGAGACAAGGAAGATGGGCGCTGCCTGAAACCCTCCCCAGCCTCTACCCTCCCTCTAGCCCCCACTCCAGGGTGCCAGGTGGAGGTGAAGGGACGACCACCACTGACCGATTTGAGTCTGGTGACCTTGGAAGCCAAGGTGTCGGCCATCCGCTTATTCTCCCGGTCTAGAATCTCCTCCACAGCGGCGGGGCTCTGAGCTGCGAGAAGGGAGAGTCTGAGGCAGAGCATCCATCTGTGAGCACTGCCCTTGACCCCTGAGTGTCAGCCCTTTGTGGCCTCAGGACTCTCACTCCAATCCTATCCAGCCATGTTGGAAGTCTCAGAGGACTGAGTTCACGTCTGTTGAGTAGGCCCAACCCTAACCCAGGGTCCGGTGCCTGGACGTCACACGTGACGGGCTGTGTAAAGCATAGTGTGTGTGAGCACCTGTCATGTGACCATGTCCTGTGAACATATCCAGGCACCCCAGAGTGGTGCAAGTCCTACTGGCACTTTCTGATATTGTCACAGAACCTGCATGATGCCTCCACAGATGTCATCATCAGGATATATGGGACAGTTAATCCTGGTAGGAAGAGCACCAGGGGGGAAGCAGAAAGGCTCTGGCAGGGATGGCCCATGAACTGGGTCCTGAAGGGATGTCAAGTGACCAAAGAGGAAACAAATTAGCAAAGCTCCCCAACACACAAAAATAGGGGCTGAGGCCGATCCTAACTGCAAGCCCTAGGTCTGTTCACCTCTACACCCCGCATCTTACAGAACACCCTGAGCCATGACTAGTACTGGGTTGGATGATTCCGAATTTGTCACATCAGATGGGTGCGAACCATCTTCCCCCAAGTTCGGAGTGCAAATTTGCAGCAGTCGGGATGCCTTAATGTGACAGAGGCACAGCCCTACGAATCACTGACGAATACAAACCCCAAAAGAAAGGATGTTAACGTCCTGCTAATCACTTCGTGTTCATTAATACCTTAACAGTCACAAGAGACTAGGGACACGGGCATCAGCATCCCAATCCCAGGTGAGTACGGGGGCTCTCCGAGGGCAAACGGGACTGCCTGGGCCACCTCACCACGCAAAGCAGTCTCTCCCATGCTAGCTTCCGGGACCTGCGGGCCACCGGCCAAACGACCTCGCAGGGGCAGGAGCACCGCAGGGCCCCAGCGACCCCTCCCCCCCGCGCGCAACCCGGCTCCGCGGCCACTCAGCGGGGCAGGGGCAGGCATAGGCGGCTCCAGCGGGCAGCCCGTCGGTCACGGCCGGCCGCGCCGCCAGTCGGCTCACTCCCGCGCGCTCACCGCGAGCCCAGTCCGCCATCGCGCCCGGCCCCGGCCCGGGGGTCCGTCAACAGGGCGGCCACAGCCTCCTCGGAAGTGGCGCAGTCGCGGGAAGGGCCACCCGGCCCTGCCCCTTCCGCTCGGGCACGCCGACTTCCGGCCGAGGCCCGGCCGCCAGGGTGACGTGACGGGAGCCGAACCTGCCAGAGGTCTGTACCGCCGCCGGACACGGGGAGGGGATGGGCCGTGTGCTCTGGGGACCGCTTGCTGGTTGGCGCTTTCCCCGGCCAATTACTGTGTTGACAGACACTTCTACCTGCCCACCGCGCAGAAGGCGGGGTCAGGTGCTCCGTAGGAGACTCTCCCAGGCCCTTCCTTTATCAGGCGAGAGAGGCGGTAACGGGTCTCGACAGGCATCCACCCCCGCCAGGCTGCGGTGCGAATCCTGGCCCCGGGTACTGCTGGTGCGGCAAAGTGGAGGTCGGGGCCTGGGACGAGCAATCGCTGCAGAAGGTGCAGGGGTGAAGCATTCTGAAGGAAAATGAAGCCAGACGAGGGGTGGGAGGGTAGGGTGGGGGGAGGGGGTGGGGACAGTAGGAGCGGGCGCTGAGAGAGTTGCGGTACAAAGGGGATGGTCAACATAGGCTTGTTGCCAGTGGATACCTCCCCACCTTACTGGAGCGTTTGCTGTGTGTCACTTAGTCCTCCTCACAACACACTGAAACGAGAACTTCTACCATCTCTGCTTTTCAAAAGAGGAAGCTGCGCCGAGGCCAGACTGTGTCTGCGCTACATACCCAGGAAGTTGATGCCGAAGATAAGCCTTTGCCTTCATCCTGACCCCTCCCCACTCTCCCCTTTGTTTAAGACTCAAGGATGTCTGTTTCTCTCTCCCAACACGGCCATTCCCATCTTGGCACTGGCTGCTTTAGGTTTTGCATGACCTTCCCCCAGATTACTTCTTATCGTCCAGGCCCCAAAAGTGGTATTTCGTCAGATCCCTTTGCATCCCACCAGGCTCTCCGTCTTTTTTCGTAAATCACAGGACTATGGATGCCTCTCGGCGTCTTATTTGTCCGTTTTTCCTTATGTTCACTTTTGGAACACAACCTCTACGAAAGCAGGGACCTCGCATACAGTAGGCAAAGTCCTTTCCACCTGGACTTTCCCCTCGACTTCCACTCGTTCTGTCCATCACGAGGGGCGTGGGTGGGAGGGTTGCTGGGGCGGGCTGAGGTCCTCGCCTGCTGGAAATTCCAGCCCAAGAAGCAGGGAGCCCTGTTAGGATCAGAGGCAACTCGGCCCCAAAGGCGGACGATCACCAGGAAGATCTTTAAAACCCCAGCTAACCCCGGGCAAAATCTTCAAGTTCCAGTCAGCTGGTCCGCGTCTCGCCACCTTAAGGAGCCCGCAGCCCTGACACACCCCAGAGCGGCAGCGCCGCCCATCCCAGCCACGCCCCACTGCTCCGCGCGTACCCGTCCCAGAGTCCCCCGCGCGCGTGCCAGGCCCCGCCCTGCGGCGCCGCGCACGCCGGTCCCGGCATTCCCCGCGCTCCTAGTTAGGGCGGAGCGAGCGAGCTCGTCCCGGAGTCCGAAAGCCAAGCGTCTGTCACCAGCCCCCCCGCGGTATCCTGGGGGTGCCATGGAGCCCAGGGTGGTGGCGGATGCTGTGGAGACAGGAGAGGAGGATGTGATTATGGAGGCTCTGCGCACGTACAACCGGGAGGTGAGCGAAAGCCGGGAACATGGTACACGCAAAAAGAGGTGGGGCAGGGTGGGGCGCGAGCGCGGCGGGCGGGGCGCCGAGGCCGTGGGNCCACGGAGCCCGGGTCCTGCCTGGTGCGGACCTGTGCCCCTGAGCCCCTGAGTCTCTCTGCAGAACTCCCAGAGTTTCACGTTTGATGATGCCCAACAGGAGGACCGGAAGGTGGGTGCTGACCGAGGGGTGAAGGCGCAGGAATGGGAGGCCTCGGGGAAAAGGGACGTGGTAGAGCCGCTCTTCTTTCTGCCCACAGAGACTGGCGGAGCTGCTGGTCTCGGTCCTGGAGCGGGGCTTGCCACCCTCCCGCCGCGTCACTTGGCTGCAGAGCATCCGCATCCTGACCAGGGACCGCAGCTGCCTAGATCCTTTCACCAGCCGCCAGAGCCTGCAGGCACTTGCCTTCTATGCTGGCATCGCCTTGGAGGGGTCCGTCCCTGAGCCTCTGGACATGGACGTTGTACTCGAGTCCCTTAAGTGCCTGTGCAACCTCGTGCTCAGCAGCCCGGTGGCACAGGCGCTGGCCGCAGAAGCCCGCCTAGTGGTGAGGCTCGCAGAGCGCGTGGGGCTGTATCACAAGAGCAGCTTCCCACACGAAGTCCAGTTCTTTGATTTGCGCCTCCTCTTCCTGCTAACGGCTCTTCGCACTGATGCCCGCCAGCAGCTGTTTCAGGAGTTGCAGGGGGTGCGCCTCCTGACTGATGCCCTGGAGCTGACACTGGGAATGACCCCTGATATGGGCCCTCCTGAGCTCCTTCCTCCTCAGGAGACTGAGCGGGCCATGGAGATCCTCAAAGTGCTCTTCAACATCACCTTTGACTCCATCAAGAGAGAGGTGGATGAGGTGAGGGCTGACCTGAGTCCATGCGTAGAGCTTAACGGTGTGGATATTTACTGGAACTGTCTGCCTGTAGGTTACCTGCAAGTTTCTGGGCATCAGATGGGGAGAGGGCAGGTGGAGCTCTTAGTTTATCGGGAGGATGTAAAGAGATGCACGGAGATGCACATTTTGGGCAGGGAGCCTAAAGATGATTTCTGAGAGAGTGGAGGGCCTATCTGGCTCTTCCAGCTTAGCAGGAGGGCTGTTTGGTGTATGGGAAGGCTGTAGGAGATTTCCCAACATGAGGCCGTGAGCGTGGGGCTGGAGTATGCTGTGACTTCATCTCAAGAGGACTTAGTGACGTTCTTGATCACGGAAATGCTCTCGAGGTAGAGTAGAAAAGAACAAGTAGAGGAGATGCGTGGTCCATGCACATGATCCTGGAGTGGGGCTTCCTCTCACGGGAGCACCTTTCTTTTTGGTCAGGAAGATGCTGCTCTTTATCGGCACCTGGGGACCATTCTGCGGCATTGTGTGATGGTCGCTGCTGCTGGAGACCGCACAGAGGAGTTCCACGGGTGAGGGTGCAGCCTCTTGAGATGGAAGGGAAGTGTGTTCACGTGTCTGGACAGTGGTTCCCAGCCATGACTGTGGGCTAGGCTCCACCTTAGAGAGTTTTTATCTGTCTGGCTGGGACCAGACATCGATGTGTCTCTACAGTATGTGATCAGGACAGGAGGTCTGGATCTGCAGAAAGGAACGTGTCACTGGAAGTTGAGTAGTAGTAATGGACGGCGTGGTATCTACAGGGCAATGTGGTTATTCATCTCTGTTCTCAGTGACCTGTGTTGAGGCAGGTTCTAGCTTTCAAGAGCGTCTATGGTGCTTCAGCCCAGACAGAGGGTGGCAGGGAGGAAATCTGCAGAGAGTGCCCCGTTCTTTAGGAACTCACCCCACTAAGTGGGATGAGTCTCTGAGCTTAGTCCTACTCTCAGTTCTGGCCTCTGTTGCTGGCCATCAAGTCCCTGGACGCTAGTTCACATCACACGTGGCCTCTGCAGAGGGCACCAAGGGCTGTACCTGTGCTGGGGGACCACACTATCAAGTCCCTCTCCCCTGTCTGTCCTCAGCCACACAGTGAATCTCTTGGGAAATTTGCCCCTTAAGTGTCTGGATGTCCTTCTTACCCTGGAGCCACATGAAGGTTCCCTGGAGTTCCTGGGAGCAAACATGGATGTGATTCGTGTCCTCCTCAGCTTCCTGGAAAAGCGTCTGCACCAGGTGGGCAGAGGGACCTGCTCTGTGGGTGCCTCATTGGCTCTGACTTTCCCCAGCAGCTGCGGTCCCTGCTTTTTCACGATCTACAGTGGTAAGTGGAGATCAGCCTGGCAATGTGAGTTGGGCAACTTCTCCAGCTGCTCGGTGGTCCGGCCTGACAGAAAACCAGACTCCTCCTCCCTGAGAAACATGGGGATCTTCACACACTTATTTGAAGGTTTTCCTTTTGTTGGTTACCGCGAGTTTTCAAACAAAATACTTAGCTTTTAGATCTCTGTGAGTCTTTTGAGTGGCCCTGAGAACTCCCCAGCCCAGGCTTGTGACTGTAGAATTTTAGTGTTGTTGCACACAGGCAGCTCATGGGAACAAGCATCCCTGAGGGGACCCACATGCATCTTGAGCCAGAGGCTACCTGGTTCTTGGGCCTGCACACAGGACATTGGCCAGACCTCTGCCCAGCTTCTCTGGGAGCTTGCAGACATCACACAGGGTACAGAGTGCAATGGAGCGGGATTAGGTGGACACTTCCAGAATCTACATTGTGCATGTATGCCATGAGCTGGGTCACAAACACCTGGCATTGGATGTGATGGCTATGACTGTCCCTACCCACTGCTGTTACTGGGGTTGGGGTCCGGGAAGATAACTTGGGGGGAGGCCAGGGAAAGACAGGAGCTCTCTGTTCCCTGAATCCACGAAACTAGCTGGGTAGAGATTTTCTTTTTGTGTTTTGGCCGCTATTTTCTGAGGATGGGTCATGTGCCAGTGTTGTGCTAATAGCTGTGAATGCTCTGTATTTTCCATGCAACTTTGGCATATAGGTGAGGAAGTGAGAGCAGATGAGTTATTTGCCCCAGGTCATAGAGTACGTGAGTGCCCTCCTAAGTTAAGTTCCATTTGTGGCCCTCTTGAAATTCACATTGTGGATCACCCGCTGCCCACTCTTGGCCCCTCAGCTGACTAACCATGGCAAGGCCTCTTCCTGAGGGCCTCCTGCCAAGACCATCTGGTCTGCGTGTAGCCTCCCCCCTGAACTTCAAGTCAGGTGGGGGCACAGCACCGGTGACAGAGGCTCCTCTGCAGACACACAGGCTGAAAGAGAGCGTGGCCCCCGTGCTGAGCGTGCTGACGGAGTGTGCCCGCATGCACCGCCCTGCAAGGAAGTTCCTGAAGGCCCAGGTATGGGGCACAAGGGCCTGGGCGGGACCCTGCTCACAGACCCCAGTTCCTCCCAGGCCCAGGCTGAGGGACGGCTGCCTCCCCAGGTGCTGCCCCCGCTGCGGGACGTAAGGACCCGGCCCGAAGTTGGGGACCTGTTGCGGAACAAGCTCGTTCGCCTCATGACACACCTGGATACTGACGTGAAGAGAGTGGCAGCTGAGTTCCTGTTTGTCTTGTGCTCCGAGAGTGGTGAGTGGCAGGATCTGGCCCAGAGCCTGTCCCTCCTAGCCACCTTTGCACACTGATCTCTGCCCTGCTTCTCAGTGCCCCGATTCATCAAGTACACGGGCTACGGAAATGCTGCTGGCCTCCTGGCTGCCAGGGGCCTCATGGCGGGGGGCCGGCCTGAGGGCCAGTATTCAGAGGACGAGGACACAGACACAGAGGAATACAAGGAAGCCAAGGCCAGGTGTGTGCCCCTACACCCTCGGCTCTTCTCACTCAGCCTGGTCCCTCTTGCCACTCCCATATGGACTCACAGGGTGGGTGGGACAGGATGACAGATGGCTAAACTTTCAGGAGTCAGGCACTGATCCCATAAGTAACCTATTTTGGTGTCAGGATATTCTGCTGAGAATGTGGGCTGAGTGGGACCAGGCCGTCGGGAGCGGGAGCTGGGTCCCTGCAGCTGCCTCTATCCTAGAGAGTCACTAATGCATTCCCCAAAATCCCTCCTCTGGGAAGCAGCATAAACCCAGTGACCGGGAGGGTGGAGGAAGAGCCGCCCAACCCCATGGAGGGCATGACAGAGGAGCAGAAGGAACACGAGGCCATGAAGCTGGTGAACATGTTTGACAAGCTCTCCAGGTACGAGTTGCGGTGAAGAGGGGCCCACAGCTGGGAGAAGGGAGAACAGAAGCCCAAGACCCATGTCCAGTCCTGTGAGTGCCAGGAAGTGGGGTAAAAATTGACCTTAGGCAAGGCTGCATTACCAAGATTGCAAACAGGAAATGCCCCCGAAAAGGATTAGACTTGAGGTTGGTATTACATTTGTTTCATAGACGATGAAAATTGAGACCTGGAGAAATTAGAATTCTAGAGTGTGTAAGGTCTCAAAGCCACTGGATAGCAGTTTGGATTCAGGCCTATTTGGCATAAGGACATAGCCAGGGGTGAACCCAACTTCTGCCCCACGTGCTGTGCCCCTTTCCCACTGTGCTTTCCTCCCACAGGCACAGAGTCATCCAGCCTATGGGGATGAGTCCCCGGGGTCAGCTTACATCCCTGCAGGATGCCATTTGTGAGACCATGGAAGGGCAGCTCTCCTCGGAACCCGACTCAGACCCCGACTGAGGACACCCACTCTTCTGTTCCCCCTTCAGAACTGGTGCTGCTGCCAGAGATGGCCTTGAGACCGTGACCCGAGGAAGCCATGCTTGGAGACCCTTTTCTCTTTACTTCCAAAGTTCTGTAAATGGTTTGTCTCTGGTCCAATTTCTTATCTTTAGGACTTTGAGGGCCTGTCCTGCTGCAGCTCTGGGAACTCAACCTTGATCTCCACAGATGAGGTGGTCTTGTGTGCCAAGAGGATGTGTGCGGAGGCTGCTGCCTGGGGGCAGGGGCCGAGCATGGGCACATGTACACGCAGTCATGTCCAGGGCTGGCATACTGACCCAGAGCTTGTGTGTCAGGCAAGCGCTGCAGTTCCCAGGAAAAGAAATTGCTAGGACCATGTATACTGTCAGAAACATACTTTCAAGGTATGCTCTGCTGTTTCTGTCCCCACTGAGCTCAGGACTGGTAGTCTCCTCCTATGCATTCTTGGTCATCTGTCAGCACTCTGCTGTAGTACCCACAGCACCCAAGCTCTCACTGGTTGTGACAGTGGAATCCTGGCCTTCCCACTGGCGTAGACAATAAATAATGAAGGAAAATGCACCTTGTAAAACCATAAGTCTTGATTTCTGTCATGTACTACAAAGCATCAGTGAAACATCATCTCAGAATACAGTTTCGAGCAAGTGTGTGTGTGAGAAATTAATTTCATTCTTTTCAGAATTCAGCGCTTTTCCAAAATCATCATTCACCTATTTTGTTCTTGAGGAGGCCACCAGACCCTTTCTGAGGAGTCTGCTAAATGTGCAGTGAGTGGGGAAACAACGCCCAAGGGAGCACATACAGGGTGCGAGCCAGGGGTCAGGACAGTGTGCTTGGGTGGTGCTGTCCTTGCTCGGCCTTGGGACAACCCCAGCAGGAGGGGCCTGTGCAGGCACAGGAAATATGGCCTGAGTACATGTTGGGCTGGGGGCCAGCCAAGGTTTCTAAGTGAGTAAGACCTTCCACAACATAGATGTCAATCCCAGAGGCATTATGGGAAGGCCTGGTGGGAGAGAGTAGGGATGGGAAGTGGTTAGCTGCCGGAGCAGGGTGAATGTGGCATGATGCCCTGCAGCAAGGGGTGCTGGGGCTACCTGGGAAACGGTGCCAGGCCCACCTCCAAGGTGAATTCAGGGGCATGTTCTCCATCCTTGGGTTATTCTAATCAGAAGAATGTTCACACACCCCCAGGGTCCCCTTTCTGCAGCCACTGTTGACACCTGTATTCCCTTGAGACCAAAGAGTTCATTTCATGCCAGAAATGAATAGTTTCTTTAATTAAAAGTAACTCTATGAAGGAGGCCAGCATACTAGAGGCCTCCTATTCTATTACTTGGGACCCAGGACCACGCCTTGGGAGTATCTGAGGCCACTCGGCGAGAGACTGGGTCTTTCTAACAGATAGATGCTGAGCCTGCACTTCAGATGGAGACCTGGACACAGCAGATCCAGTCAGGGATTTCCATTAGTCTGTTGGAGTTCAAGTGGTCAAAAGAAAGCTTGTGCTTGACATCCATCACAAGCTTCAGCAGATTGAAGAGTCCAATAGCAGAAAGGTGCCAGGCAGCTCATTAGCACCTGTGAAGATGGCCTGTGGTGTGAGCACAACACGACTGGTCTGCACAGAGCTCATGACCTGCGCAGCCTCACATTCTTCCTTAGGCCACAGGTTCAGTTCCGCCAAAACTTTCCTTAGTGGTGGGCAGTGACTCTGTGGAACCATTTCTGGTCCCGGGAGTGATGGGGGAACCAGCCATCACCCTATCTATCCCATCCATTGAGCTGGAACACAGAGAAGAAGGGGAATCAGTCCTGCAGATCTCTGGGCCTGGGTTTGAACTATCATAAAACACAAAAGCTTTTCTGCCTCTGCTAAATGCTGCTGTTGAGCCCAAGTAACAGGATCCCAGCAGGGCTGGGCAAAACTGGGTGGCTAAATGGAGGGCTTCATTTAAGTAACCACCTGAGATGTGCTGAAGCTCATGTGCTCAAGATCATGCATTATTTGGCAAAGTAACCCAAATTGGACTGCCACCCAACCCTTGACGCTTACTCTTCAATAGCAACTCTTTTTAAATACATAATCCCCTAAAACCAGAACCCAATTTACATAAATTTCTGTAAGACCAGGAAATGCACAGGTCAAATCTGGTAGGACTACTTACAAAAATCCCTGGGGCCACATGACTTAGTCTTGTTGCTGTATGGAAGTAGGACACCAGAGCCAGGAAGTGGCCAGGCGGGCCTGACCAAGGCACCTACTGACTCTCCTCTCAACATGTAAAGTATATACTTCAGTGTTACCTGCATTCTCTACTTCCCTCAAATGACCGAGCAGCATAACTGATATTTAAATGAGATGAAGAGTGACACCAACCTACATCTTAGTCATTAGAGTCAACCTCTGGAATGGAAAGCTAGGGTAAAAATATGGCCATGATGTCTACTATGTGTGGAAACAGAAACTGTGAAGCCTTTCGTCCTTAATAAGCCTCATATTCTCTCTTTGGTTCAACTTGGTAAGAAATCAGGCTGCAGCCAGAGGCTGGGGGCTTTTGCCAGTGGAGGTGAGGAGAAGGCCTGACCCATGGCCCTGAAACCTGAGGCAGTCACAGCTGAAGAGTAAGGCTGTCTCCAGACCTCTGCCCCACCCTCTTTGGGCAGTGTCGCATGATGACTCTCTGTGAGACAAATGGACTTCAAATGCTTACTGCTGCCTTCTTTAGAAAATAATCTCTCATGGGGCGCCTGGGTGGCTTAGTCGGTTAAGCGTCCGACTTTCGCTCAGGTCATGATCTCGCGGTTCGTGGGTTCGAGCCCCGCGTCGGGCTCTGTGCTGACTGCCAGCTCAGAGCCTGGAGCCTGTTTCAGTCTGTGACTCCCTCTCTCTCTGACCCTCCCCTGCTCACGCTGTCTCTCTCTCTCTCTCCTAGAAATAAATAAAGTAAACATTAAAAAAAATTAAAAAAAAAAAAAAAAAAGAAAATAATCTCTCACACCAGGGCTACACATGCAGATTCTTATGTGAGACTGCAATTTCTGTAACTTCACTTGTTACAGGTTTGAAAGTACCAAGGGTCTTTGGCTTTCAACCCTCAGCAGATTGTCATAGGCCAACAGCTCTCACATTACTGCTCTCCAGAAAGCCTCCCCAGGGTGGGCTTTGTCCCACACCACACAGCACAGAGCTCAGCTCCTCAAAGTCCATCTCAGAACCACACCTTAGCCTGTAGCTGTTTGGTGCTGCTTTATTTTAGGGACAAAAGGCAGTGCTGCCCTGTGATGCGAGAGCAAGCCCAGTCCACCAGGACCAAGTCACCGCTCTGCCACTGGAGACCAGGCACTTAGCATCCCTTTCTTCATGTCCACACGGAGGTACCCTGGACAGCGGCTGGTACAGGATTAACAGCCAATATTAGCTATTTCTGTCACTGCTTGATCCAACAGGGTTCCACACCAGGTGGACCCAGACCCCAGAGCAGCGAGGAAGGCAGCCCTGGAGATGACCCTGCAGTCTGTACCTTTTCATCTTCCTGCTGCATGAGGTCCTGCAACTCTTCGGTCCAGCCCAAAAGCTCCACCAGCCTTTCCACGCCGTGAACCATATCCCCCAGCTGGACCACATCTCTGCTGCGAGGACGCCAAGCAAAGGGCCCCACCAAGTCCCGGTTGATGAGCAGTCGGGGCACTGAGCTCCGCACGGCCTCAGACAAGCTGGCAAAAGGTTCTACCTGAAAAATTGCCCAAAAATGAGGAGCACAGTGCCCACCCTCCAAGCCCCTTAGGGCACAGACTGACAGACATTGGTTACAAGGAAACTTCACCACCTATTTCATTTCTTCCCATCACAGTGTCTGCTTGGTCTCCATGCTTGGGTTCCTCCCTTCCCAAGCCTCCCTCTTACCCACATCCCTCTTTCTGTCCCCCACATGTCCTGGGCTCTGATGGGTCTCCCTGCCCAGGTGCCCCTGAGCTCCAGAAACTATGCCCCACCTTCCCTTCCCTCCCCCACCACACACTATCTCCTCCCAGCAGCATCTGGTCTGTCCACCCTTGCTCCCTGGGAGCAAGGACCTGGCCCCACAGAGAGCTCCTGACGTGCCCACCAGAGAGGGCGCCCCTCCCTTTCCACAGCCCTCACCGTCTAGACCTCCAGAGAATCCTAACTCGGTGACTTTGGGCTTCTTCATGCTGCTTCCAAGTGAAATTTCCATTAGAAATTAGAAACAGATTATTAAAGGGGCGCCTGGGTGGCTCATTCAGTTAAGCATCCGACTTTGGTTCAGGTCATGATCTCATGATTTGTGGGTTCAAGCCCCGCATCAGGCTCTGTGCTGACAGCTCAGATTCTGTATCTCCCTCTCTCTCTGACCCTCCCCTGTTCATGCTGTCTCTCTCTCTCTCTCTCTCTGTCTCTCTGTCTCTCTCTCTCAGAAATAAACATAAAAATAAAAATTTAAAAACAGATTATTAAATGGTATTGAGACTGGCTCATTATCTGGGAGGGAAAAACTCAACTCCTGCCTTCATTGAGATTTCCTGCCTTAATTGAGAAGATTTCAAATGAGTGAAAGATTTAAATGTAAACAAAACAGTTCTTAAAGAAAGTTTAGGGTTTGTAAGTAAAGGTAGGGAAGGACACTTTAGGCCTGCTAATGAAGTCAGATGAGACAAAGGAAAATCATGACAAGTCTGGCTATGTAATACTTTCACATTATCACCTACATAAAAACACTATGCAGAAAAATAACTTTTTAAAAGTAATCATCATAAATAAACTGCAAAAATATTTACAACATGTGACAAATAGCTTATATTTCTAATTGCTAAACTAATTTATAAACATTTTATATAATTTATGAATTTATATTGCTAATTTATAGACCAACTAAGAAAATAACCCAATGAAAAATGGGCAAGAGGTACAAATATGTAATCCAAGGAGAACACTGCTCAATAAACACTAAAAGATTAACTTCACTCTTTATTATGGAAACGTTAAATCTCCCCTCCCTTTCGCTCTCTGTCTCTCACATACACACACTTATTTATTTATAACTAATCAGATGGATAAAAACTTAAAGACAGGTAATGTTTGCTGTCAGTGAGGATGTGGAGAAATGGCCCACATCTGTTGGTGGCAATGTAACTAGCATATCTTTCTGGAAAGCAACTTCTCAATATTTATTTGCTACAAAAGTACTCACATGAATGTGCAAACCTGGTTACATGTGGTTATTCACTACATCATTATTTTTAATATAAAATCTATTATTTTCATTGCCCATCAATTTTGCTTAAATAAATTTTGTCATCCATCTATCATCCCTATCTTAAAACTCTTAGGGCTGGGGGGTAGCTGGGTGGCTCAGTCAACTCTTAATTTCGGCTCAGGTCATGATCTTATGGTTTATGGGTTTGAGCGCTGCATCAGGTTCTACACTAAGCATGGAACCTGTTTGAGATTCTCTCTCTCTCTCTCTCTCTCTCTCTCTCCTTGTGCCCCTCTCCCACTTGTGTATACTCTTTTTCCCTAAAGCAAAAAAAAAAAAAAAAATTAATGTTTAAAAAAAACAACTTGGGGCTGGGTGTGTTCCAGAATTTAGAATATTTCATGTTTTAGAAAACATCACACGATTTATTTCCATATATTATGTCACACCTCAGCAACATGGGAGGGGTGATGTATAACCAAGTGCATTAATATTTCCTCCACGCAGCGTATGAGATAAAGTCTGAGCCACACCACAGATTGCTTAGTGCTTACAGACAAGCACTCTGCTTTGGGGCTCCCAACTGGGACCTCGTATCCTCATTCATCAGAGACACTAGAGGCACTAACAAGCTAGGTCTCTGTGCACAGTGCTGCCGCACTTCTGGTTAAGATCACCACATCTGTGTAGCGCAGAAGCCTGTGAGGACACAGCACAACACTTGCGGTGCTGGTAGAGTTGAAGAGATTCCTTAATTCGCTCTGCAAGTCTACATAATGTATAAATTTTTATAAACAAGCATGTGGCACTTTTATAATCAGAGAGAAAGGTTATTTTCATTTCACTTAAGAAATACAGGAGGGCTTGTAGGGGCCTCAGTGTCCATCACTATTGGGCAGCACAGGGCAGCCAGACTCAGCACTACACACTGCTGGCACCATGGGCCCCTGGCCCCTCTGCCTATCTCCTAGGTCCACCCCTCCAACTGGGCCCAGTGTGGACATCATGGGCCTGTCCATGCTCTGGGCTCTTCTGTCTGCACTGTGCCACCCCAGGTGCAGTAATCCACCCACTTGCCACCCACATCCACAGCCAAAAACAGCTGTCAAATCAGCGTGCCCGAGGCCAAGATCCCCCAACCTGCCCACTAAGGCTTCTCAGTTTCAGGAAACCAGCTCCATCCTTGTGGCCACTCAGGTCACAACCCTGGAGCCCTGCGGGAGGTCCACACTCTCCCATCCAATGTTCCTTTACACACCTGGGCACCAATGCCCTCTGCAGCGCTACCTGGCCAACCACCACCACAACCTGGACTGCCACCTTCAGGGCCTCTATACCGGCTCTCCCCACCACCTCACCATGCGCCATGGTGCACTCATAACACAGCACCCACAGGATCAGGAGGTCAGACCTTCATCACTGCTGGCCACGGGCAGTGTCTACTGCCAGACACCCTCAGCTGACACCTGCATCTCCTTCAGGCCTCAGCTCTGGGGTCACCTTCCTGACTCGGCCGTGCAAACCAACCACGCTGTTATCACAAACAGTTCACAACCCTTCCGAGCCTTCCTATCACACTTGTTATTTTTCCATGTGCCATCACCTAAAATTGTGTCACTCGCTTACGCATCTTACTTTGTCTGTCCAAAGCACTGGAACAGGGTCCAGCACACAGCGGGCACACCACTCTAGGCCTCTGTGGCTGACCCAGGCCCTGAGTACAGGCCTTTCTGGCCCTTCTGCACCTTGCTGCCTACATCCAATTAGGCAGAACCCATTGCAGGGTCTCATTTCTTGCTCTTGATTCCTTTACAAAGTTTCTGAGTTCCAGATACAGAAGTAGAATAGCTTCTAGAATGTGTCCATGGGTGTCTCCCAAGCACCTCAAACACACATGTGCAGAACTGAGCTCAGCACCCTCCCTTTAAATTCCTCCTTACCAACAAATGGCCTGAGCACCCATAGACCATAGAGGGAGAGCCAGACCACTCCCTCTCCTGTCCCTGCTCCAGCCAGTCCCTCTCCCTGCCCTCTCTCACAGTCACATGGTTTGACTGTGCCTACAGCTCTGCCTTCCTGAGGACTAGCCTCCTGGACATCTTGCTTCAATCCCCATCCCCACTCACCAACAATCTCTCTGACCCAAGGGGCACAAACTATGTCTCTGGTCTAATCCTTTCAAGTCCATCACTGCTTCTAGCACAAAATTGGCCTCTGTGATGTGGCCGGGGAGGTTGGTCCCACTCAACCTGTCTACACCCCCCCTTCTCCCTTCCCCTCACACACTGTGCCTCACCCACACTGATAGCACCTCCAAAGCCGAGCATCCTCCCTCCTCCCCATTCTGCCCAGGCTTCCACTCCCTAGGCCAGGAATACTTCTGCTTCCGCACCAGTTGAACCCACTCATCTTCTGAAGCTAGGATGCCAGGGGGTTCTGAGAGAATCTGGAGCCACCCCCACCAGCCCTGCCTCCTCTACCCTATCTTTCCAGCCTCCTCCCCACACACTCAGCCCGCCACTAGGCCTGCTGACAAACCTCCAGGGAGGTCCCAAGGATGAGCAGCAGATCTGCCATGGGGAAATCAACCACATGCAGCAAGAATCTCTGGGGCAGTGTCTCCCCAAAGAATACGATGTCAGGCTTCACGATGCCAGTGCAGACTGGACAGCGGGGGATCCTGTCCACCATCACTTCGGCCTGTGTAACACAAATAGAAAATGGACCAAGAAAGATGTCACAACATACTTTAAAAGATAGCTCTTAAGACATCTGGGTGGCTCAGTTGGTTAAGCGTCCAACTCTTTTTTTTTTTTAGCTCAGGTCATGAACTCACAGTTTGTGAATTTGAGCCCCACATCAGGCTCTGTGCTGACAGTGTGGATCCTGCTTGGGATTCTCTCTCTCTCTCTCTCTCTCTCTCTCTCTCTCTCTCTCTGCCCCTCCTCCCATTCACGTGCACTCTATCTCTCTCTCAAAATAAATAAAAAAACTTAAAACAAATAAATAAAAGATAGCTCTTAATAAGAGGGAAAAAGAAAGAGAGAGAGAGAGGCAAGCCAAGAAACAGACTCTTGACTATAAGGAACACACTGATGGTTACCAGAGGGGAAGGGTTTGAGAGATGGGCTAAATAGGTGAAAGGTATTAAGGAGGGCATTTGTTTTGAGCAACAGGTGATGTATAGAAGTGTTGAATCACTATATTGCACACTTGAAACTAATATAACACTGTGTGTTACCTAACTAGGATTTAAGTAAAAACTTTAAAAAAAAAAAAAAAAAAAAAATGAATCAAGACTGTGGCGCTAGTGAAGGACCACAACAGAAACCCTAGAAGCAGACTCTCAAAAGCACAGTCAACTGATCTTTGACAAAGGAGCAAATCTCTCCTCCTCAACAAACAGCTGAGCATTATGAAAATTAACACAGGAAGACCTCGCTAATGTCCTTCTAGGAGGCTAGAAGGAGCCATACCACTCACCATCGATCACACAAAGAAGTGTCAACTATAGACCCAACAGAAGAACCCTCAACAGAAAGAACCATCAATGGCAGGCCCCAACCAGGGAAGAAGTGCACCACCTCTCCTATATCAAATCGAACACTCCAGCGACTCAGCGAGCGAGACACCATCGTCTCCATGACCTGATTCTCCAGCCCTTCCAAACCCTCTGCCTCCTCTCCATCAAATAATGTCCCTCTCCTTTGTTGGCTGGACTTGCCTACAGTTTTGTCATAGCTTGCTTGTCCCAAATAGCAACTTTCTAGTATTCCCGAAGAAACCCATTTCACTGGTAAAATAACTGGAAGGTCTATTTTTAAGGAAAACGTTACTAGGTGTCAGAAGTGGGATGCAGGAAGGACACCTGCACACACACACACACACACCCCCCCCCCGCCTCAAGCCCCAGCCACTGAGGCTGGTGAGCAAACAAACAGGTGGCAACACCCTGGGTGCCAGCTGGGTTTACTGCTTTCTCACCGATCCTGAGGTTTGAGTGTAAGTTTTCTCCTGGATTTGTGCTTCACTCTCTGTTTTGAGCTCTCCAGGCTTTATTCGGGACCGGCTTTAAGGCTTTGTCCTTTCAGAGAATACTCGTTTGGCCTTTGACTCCTTTCTAGAGCCCGGCTGTTCCTACTGGGGCTGTGCTGTTTGTTCAGGAATTTTCCTCTTTGCTCTGGAGAAAAGCCTCTGGGAAATAGGATCCCAGTGATCAAAATGCTTTGAGGGTGCCTCTGCCCCCACTCTTCTGGGAGGCCAGTCGGTTCCAGGTTTAAACACTTCGGCCCCTCCCACTGTGCATTCTTAACTAAATGGACTGACTGACTTCACCAAAAGCAATTTACAACTTCAATGGCCATTATGGGGAACTTTCGAGCTCCCCAAATTTACTTTCCTCACAACTGAATTGAACAGCAGTGGCTCTAAAATTGTCAAAACTCAATTGGATGCTTAGTTTAATTGGTAACTTGAGGCTTCCAGACATTTTTAGAATTCAAAGTCTGCCTCTTTGCAAAATACTATTTGTAAACTAACTGAGGCAAGCGAACAATTGAAAGAAGCCAACACGGCTTCTGAGGCCTCTTCCCCTCCCCATCTTCTTGTCCCCAGACAGGTGGGGCCGCCTTGCACTCAGGCCCCACCCCTGGCACCATTTTCCTCTCTTCTCTCCTCACTGTCCCCACCTCCCCTATACCCACCCCTCATTCTAACCCTTCTGTTGAGCTTCCCTTTCCCACCAAACCTCTCCTCTCCCCTCCTCTCCTGAACCTATTAAAACCTACTCCTCTCAAGTTAACTCTGCTGGGGGTCCCAAAGAATGCCAGATTGCTTAAGTGGCCTGGAGTAAGGCTGAAATTTGAGCCAAATGAAACAGTTTCCTAAACTGACTGAGAACCCACTAATTTGCTGAAGAATTTAACATAGTTATTCAAATTTACTAATCTGATTCCTCAGATTTATATCAATGGGTCCACACGCTTGTTGGTGAAGGTTGGACCAAACACTGGATGAAACCATACTAATAGGAACATCCTGGAAGTGATTTGGAGAAACAGATGCCTCAGTTTTGGCAAGATGCTAGAATAGTTGCAAGAAATCACCAATGAGTGTTGGGGAAGGTCATCAAAAGATGTGACCACCAGTTGACCTGCGGCCTGGACCCTGGCACCTGGCAGCTCCTCACTCCATCCCATCCTTGGAATGTGAGTTCCACTTGCCTTTCTCATCCCAGAGGCTCCTCAAGGACACAGCCTGGAGATGGCGATGTGCACAGTAGATGTGACCAAGCCCCGTTAAGACCTCATTATAAACCCATAAGATGTGGAGGCAGGTGCGGGAATCCAGTATCTTGCTGCTGCCCAGGACAAGCCTCGCACATAAGTTCTCTTGCTTATTAAAACTGCCACCTGTGAACCTGCAGTGCCCGCCTCTTTGGTCTCTCCCTGCCTTCTGTAGATAAAGGATATCCTCCTCTGATAAAGGACTGTTATTCAAAATATACAAAAAATTCTTAAAACGCAACAGTAAGAAAATCAACAACCTAATTAAAACATGGCCCAAAGACCTAAATAGACAGCTCACCAAAGATGATACACAGGTGGCAAATGAGCATTTGAAAAAATGTTCTATAGGGTGCCTGGGTGACTCAGTCGATTGAGCATCTAGCTCAGGTCATGATCCCAGCATCGTGGGATCGAGGTCCATGTCAAGCTCCATGCTGCTGAGCATGGAGTCTGCTTAAGATTTTCTCTCTCCCGCCCTCTGCCCCTCTCCCTACTTCATGCTCTCTCTCTCTCTCTCCCTCCAAAAGAAAAAGAAAAAAAAATTTAAGAAGATATTCCGTATCACGTGTCATCATGGAACTGAAAATTAAAATAATACCATTGCACACAACAGCTAAATTCTAGAACTCTGACAACACCAGATGCTGTTCTCATCATTACTGGTAGAAATGCAAAATGGTATAGCCACATTGGAAGGCACTAAGCTAAACATGCTCTTACAGTACAATCCAGCAATCAGTTTCCTTGGTATTTACCCACATGAGTTGAAAAACTTACATCCACACAAAAACCTGCACACAGATGTTTACAGCAGCTTTACTAACAAATGCCAAAACTTAGAAGCAACCAAAGTGCCCTTCAGTACGTAAATGGATAAACTGTGGTCCATCCAGACAAGGGAATATTATTCAGCAATAAAAAGAAATGAGCTATGAAGTCATGAAAAGACAAGAAGGAAATGTAAAGGCATCTTAGTGCAGGAAGTCAGTCTGAAAAGGCTACACTGTCTGATTCCAACTCTGACATTCTGGAAAAGGTGAAAACATGGAGACAATAAAAGGATCAGTGGTTGCCAGGGGTTGTGCTGGGGAGCGCTGACTGAGTAGTGGGTAAAGGGTTTCCCTTTGGGGTGATGACAATGTTCTGGAATCAGATAGAGGTTGTGGTCGTACGACACTGTGAATATATTAAATGCCAATGAATCATACACTTTAAAATGGTTAATTTTACGGGGTTGACTGGGTGGCTCAGACAGTTAAGCGTCTGACTTCAGCTCAGGTCCATGATCTCACAGTTTGTGAGTTTGAGCACCACATCGAGTTCTGTGCAGAAAACTTGGGAGCTTGAAGCCTACTTTGGATTCTGTGTCTCCCTCTCTCTCTGCCTCTCCCCTGCTCATGCTCTCTCTCTCAAAAATAAATAAATATTTTTAAAAAAGGGTTTAAAAATGTTTTAATTTTACAATGATATGAATTTCTCATGATCAGAAATCAAAACACAAGGCCCTATGCCTCATCGATATTTCAGAGTTTCATCTTTATTTAAAATTTTCCAAACTGTCCTAATCTACTTGGAGAAACCCATCCTACAGAAATATTGCCAGAAGTACACAGGGGTAGGAGTATCATTGATGCATTATTTTTAATAGTAAAAATTACAAACATCAAAAAATGTCATACAGTAGGTGAATGGCTAAATGTATTACTCTAGCTACTAAAAACTAGAAAACTAAAAACACAGCAGAGCTGTGGCTATTAACACAATATATCCAAGAAATTTTGTTCTGTAACACAGCAAGTTGTAGACAGAATATTAAACTTAATAATTCTATTGCTAAAAAAATTTTTGTAACTGTGTGTGTTTTGGGTATATAGATATGGCCATGTATGTTTACATATACATTTTTTGAACATTTTTTAAAGCTTATTTATTTATTTTCTGGGGGGGTGGGGAGGGGCAGAAAGAAAGGGAGAGAGAGAATCCCAAGGAGGCTCCACACATGGAGCCTGACAAAGAGCTTGAACTCTTGAACCATGAAATCATGGCCTGAGCCAAAATCAAGAGTTGGTCTCTTAACAGAATGAGCCATCCATGAGCCACTCCCCTCCCCTTCTTTTAAAGGCTTGGAACATTATACACCAAACTGTTAAAGTGGGCTATAGGAATTGGTTGAAGGGATGTACATTTTTCCCATTTCCCTACATATTCCTTATTTCCCTACATATTTCTTAATGTTTGACAAGCATATATTACTTTTCCAATTTAATAATAAAGAAAAACATTTCACACCATTACGGTTCTGTTGTTCTTCCACTACAATGCTTATGAAATGTCACTTTTCCAGATTACTCCCACTGCAGAGTGCAGACAGGAGACAGCCGTCCGCATGACAACTTACCCAAATGTGCTCCCCTGGGAAGGGCCTTCGGCAGACAGTGCATGTAGCAGAGGCAAAGGATCCGTGAGCTTCAACCAGCTTGGAGGCAGGGATGCCAGCCACTGAAATTCAAGCCAAAGCAAAGCGCTGCTCACTCTGGGGTGGGTACACAGGCCCCCAACCATAAGCTCTGAGCCTGGCAGGCCCCCAGAGGGAGTCACAGCCCTCAAGTAAGCCTGCTGTCCCTGCCTCCACCACCTCCAGATGATGCTGCACTGACCAGAATAAGCACAGAAGGTGCCAAATCATGGTTAAAACAAGACCTGTCAACAAGTTTAATGTAAGTTCAGATAAAATTATATTTAATAACTAGGAAAACATTTTCTATTCTATGGATACCCAGTAAAAGTGAAAAAAAACAATACAAAGACAATACATTTGCAACAAACTATAGAAAAACAAACAGAGGTAACTTATTCAGACTGTTCCTACTGTCAGCTTCTGAGCTGTGGGTGGACAGACAGTCCCAGCTGCAAGTGGCTTCCACTATCTCCACTAGGGTCATAAATCTCCATACACTGGCCCACCGGCCAGACGCTCCTGCCTTCACACAGGCCTGCCCTGCTGCGTCTCCAGAAGAGCTCACACCCACAGGGGTTCCACTGCTGCCTATGTGGTTCCAAGCTGCAGAACCCTTCTAGCAAGAAATTATTTTCCTGGAGTTGAAAGGACTCCTTTTTTCAAATCACAAGATGTCTGCAGCCTGGGTGAGCTGATGCTGGCTTGCTAAAAGTCAGCATGTGTCGGTATCTCTGCTCATAAGAGAGAGGCTTGGCAAATGCTTCTCTAAGATGCAGTCAGCAGTCAGTACAATCTGTGAATCACTGGTTGTGGCTGCCATCGCAACAGTCAGGAAATATTATACAGAGTTTGATAATACTAAAGCATTAATGATGTGATAATGATACCGTAGTTATATTTTTAAAATCTTTATTTTCTGGAGATACCCACTGAAGTACTTATAGACTGTTTACAGATTAAGTTTATGATGCGAGAGATCTGCTTCAAAATAACAGAGGGGTTAGAGAGAAGGTGGGGGAAAGAAGACACAGATAAAGGACTGGCTGTAAGGAGGACATGAGAGCTCATTACGTTCTTCTCCTTATTTTTGTGTGCTTAAAACTTTTCATAATAAATTTCTTAAAAAAAGAAATCATCATTGGAGTGCCTGGGTGGCTCAGTCGGTTTGGCCTTTGACTTCAGGTCAGGTGATGATCTCACGGTTCATGAGTTCAAGCCCCATGTCAGGCTCTGTGCTGACAGCTCAGAGCCTGGAACCTGCTTCGGATTCTGTGTCTCCCTCTTTCTCTTCCACTCCACCACTCACACCTGTCTCTCTCTCAAAAATAAATAAACATTAAAAAAAATTTTGGGGGGGGCACGTGGGTGGCTTAGTCGGTTAGGCGTCCGATTTTCGCTTAGGTCATGATCTCGCGGTTCGTGGGTTCGAGCCCCACGTCGGGCTCTGTGCTGACTGGCAGCTCAGAGCCTGGAGCCTATTTCAGAGTCTGTGTCTCCCTCTCTCTCTGACCCTCCCCTGCTCACGCTGTCTCTCTCTCTCCTAGAAATAAAATTTAAAAACAATATTTAAAAAAAAAAATTTTTATTAAAAAAAAGAAATCATACCAGATTAGCAAATTGAAGCTCCCAGTGTCAACTTTAGTTCTGCCCAAAACTCATAGCCCAGCAAGTATGCCAGGACATCGGGTCCACCAATGAGGTCCCAACAGTGGCCCTTAAGTACACAGTGGACATTTTGGTCAGGGATGAAGGCAAAACAAGCTGGCTTGAAATCAGTCACAGGCTAGGGGAGAAGCAGGCACCCAAGCCTTTCCTGCAGAAAAGGAGGTATGGACATGCAGAGAGCTTACCTCTCTCGAGCCCATCAATGTTCTGTGTGTAGAGCCGCAGAAGCAGCCCCTTGTCATGGAGCAGGCGGAGGAAGTAGTGTATGACATTGGGTCTGTAGCTCCTGGGGTGCAGCTCCTTAGCCAAAGTGAAAAAGGGCTTGGGGTTGTGATAGAAGAAAGTAAGCTCAAAAATGGCCTCAGGGTACGGTAGGTCGTACTGCTGCAGGTTGCTGTAGAGGCCGCTCCTTGGAGACCTGCAAAGAGGAGCAAGAGGCTCTGAGCCCTGTGAAGAGGGCAGGGTGGTGTAGTGGACCAGGGTGGTGAGGGAGGAGCTAGGCACTGCAGGGCACCTGAAGTCCGGAATGCCGCTGGGAGTGCTGATGCCGGCCCCCACCATGACCACCACCCTCTGGCAGGCTCTGGCTCGAATCAGCTCAGCTATATCCTGAAGAAAAAGCTTCTTCTTACTGTTGCCTCCACTTCCAAAGATGCTTGAGGCACTAGCAGAAAAAGATATAGGTCTTCTTCCACCTGTAATGCTGACAGAAAAGGAGAATGGCCAGGTGACCTGTGACAGTCAAGTTCATGCTAGCCCTGCCATGATCCCCCTCACGGAGAATGATCATACACTTCCCTTTTGTCCCCCAAAATGATCACCTTTCTCATCATGGATGATTATTAGGCTAAAAGAGAAAGAAGTCTCAACTCAGAAATAAAAACTTATTTGGGAGCAAAAAATTCAGGTTAGTCAGAACTGTGCAAACAAGGAATGTATCATCTCTTCAATCCTGTTATCTAATGCCAGTGCTAAAAGAACAGAGTTCCTCACCAGAGGTGTGGGGGCTCTGTGGGGGGCTCTGGGCACGCTCTCTGAAGAGCCGTACACTGTAGCATACCTGCGATGTGACAAATAGGCAGTGATGTTTAAGAAAGTTAAATGTCCCAGGCTTTACACCAAATCTTATCAGGAGGAAAAGTGATTCCAGAAAGAAACACTCATGCCCTGACAGCTAGGGATTCACACTGCCACAGAGACTTGACCTTCAATGTTCGCAGCCATTCAGGAAGCTGCTCATATTATGCAGCTGCCAAAGGAATCCCACAACCAAGGTAAGGGAGTGGGTAGACTCAGCTCAGGCTCTCTCTGCAAAGCACTGGAAGGCTTCTCAAGTCACCCACAGAAGCCAGGAGCCAAAATACTCACAGAGCTAAGTGTAGGAATAGGAGATGGTCTCCCATAGGAAAAAAGAGCCAGACACAATAAACAAGTCACAAGCTCCAGTGAGACCTCAGGACTTAGAAAATGACTCAACGCCCAGAAACACAACAGGAAGAAAAAAAGCAATACAACTAACACAAAGCCTGTAGCACCATCTGAACACATTACACTCAGGTGAGGCTGCAGCTGTGGGAAGTATGGGGCACCAGAGCCGCACCTCACATGGGCCTGGTAAGGCCTCCTGGGTTTACTGATCTGCCATTCGGGCCCCTGCTTGACATCTAACCAAGCCGCATGACTCCTGCAGATACTGGCAACTCACCCAGAATTCAGGGCTGCCAGCCCCACTGCACAGGACGCCTTTCTCACACCCCAAAGGCTGGCGGCCACCACGTTTGTTCTTCCAGAGGAAGGCCCTTGATGACCCTCCCCCAGGACATCTCTGACTTCTGTATAGAGACTCCTCCACCCTGATGGGAAAAGAGATTCAACAGATGGAACCAACAACGCTCCCCAAATGAATGATGAGTCTAAAGTGAACACACACATAAAAACAGGCAACTGAGAGTATTTCTTTTACTCATTTGTAATATAGGTAAGGAATAAGCACCCTAAAAGCACATCTCAGATACACATCAGGACAATTCAGAGTGTATCTTCTAGGAGTGTGACCCTAACTTACTCTCCAGTATGCTCTTTGTCTTTTGTGTTCTTTTACTCTTTACAAAACCAAGTTTGCAAGATCTGCACAGACTGACCCACTGAGGTCTGCCTTGAAGCTCTCTGCTCCCTACCCTAGCACAGCATACCCACCCCAGTGACAATTTCAGCCCCCACTATGCTCTCTTATATACCCCTGCCCTTTCAGCCAAACAACAGGACTCCCTAGCTCTTGTATATGCCCTAAAACCAGCTCCTCCTGCCTGAAAGACCTTTCTCTACCTCAGCATATCCAAATCTCCCACAGCAAGGCTAGGACCAAATGCCACCTGCTTCATGAAGCCACTGCTGAACCCCAGGTAGCAATCACTTTGCCCTCATCTGGCTCCTGCTCCTTTTAGGGAGACTGACACCCTTTCCTCTCTTGCAATGACCCTGTGCTGCCTCGCACACTCCACTCTGGAGTCAGGGGTTTGCTTGCAGCTCACGGTCTACTTGCCACTGTGTCGTTGCCTCTCCCAGCACACAAAGCATCATCTTGGTTTTCAAAAGAACAGATTTCTTTTTTTTTAACAGTTTATTGTCAAGTTGGTTTCCATATAACACCCAGTGCTCATCCCTACAAGTGCCCTCCTCCATGCCCATCAGATTTCTAAAAGGTATGTAAAGAGAAAGAGGAACATGACAAAGGAAGGTATGCAGAGCTGAGGGCACCCAAAGAAGAATCAGAGCCCTAGCTCTGATGTCTCAGCATCACTCAAACACCCTGAGCCTCAGCTGCTAAAGCCAAGAGCAGGAAATGATTCTTACAGTCTTGCCTGAGAAGATCTATAGCTGTAGATCTTTCCCAGTAAAAAGTACAGGAAATACAGCAGAGAAAACAGTTCTTCCCCCTCCTCCCCACACTCCTGCAGACAGAGATGCCTACAGATCCTAAAGGACATTCTGCTGCATCAGAGATTTGCATGAAAGCACCTGTCAAGCAGTTCTTCCAAGTGCAAGTTGAAGAAGTCTCCAAAGGAAATTTTCTAATGAAAACTGGCCAGGTGGTCAGAAAGGAAAGAAAATTATCTGGCTCCAGCTCCAGCTATTAAATGCCCCACTTTACACAGCATCTAGAACAACTCTTCCCCTATAGTCTTTCTTCAAAACATTTACTACATTCCTCCTAAATGTAACTTACTATAAGAAATAGAATTAGAAGGAATTAGAAGACTTGTAATTTATAATAAATATGTTTTTGGTCTTTATCACCAAACTCTTGGAGTTTCTAAGAGAAAAGGGAACGTCTTTTGTTTCAACAGTTGGTCTCCTGTCCTCAGTTCCTCAAATCCCTTCAGAGCCATGAAGGCGAAGTGGGTATCTTGTTCTTCATAACCAGTCCCTTTACATCACAACTGGGTTTATGTCCATGAGGAGACTTTTGGAAAAGCCCTAAGGATGAGAGCTGGGTGCCAGGGGGAACAAACTACGATTAGAGGGTTGGAGCCTCCATAAAAACTCAAAAGGAGGGGGTTCTGAGGGCTTCCAGCTTGGTGAATCACATGTAGAAGGGACCAAGGACCCTTGCACACCTCACCCTATGTAACTCTATATCTGGCCGTTCATCCATATTCTTTAATATCCTTTGTAATAAACCTGCAATCTAGTAAGTCAACAGGTCTTCCAAGTTCTGTGAGATGCCCTAGCAAACTAATGGAACCAGAGGAGGGGGTCATGGAAACCAATTAATAGCTGGTTAGTCAGAAGCACAGGAAACCACCTGGATTGGTGTCTGAACTGGGGGCTGGCTTGTGGGACTGAGTCTTTCACCTAAGGTGCTTTCTTCAGGCAGGTAGTCAGAATGGAGTTAATTTGCTGGGACACCTGGCAGTACAATGAAGGTTTCTTGGATAAACAAAAGACCCCTGGGTATCTATTAAACTCTTCACCAACACTTAGTGGCTATGTAAAGTGGCATCAAGTAGATGTACCACTACTTAAGTATTAATGCATTATTGGCCATTTAAGCTAGTTTCTTAACAACTATGGGCCTTAAGACATTCCCACACGTATGTTCAGTTTCTAGGCAATGTGAAACGATACAAACGAAACCTGACTACCACGCAGTGGAGGCCAACAGGAGCAGCTCTCACTCACACTCCTCACTCCCCACAGCCCTTTGCAGTCCCAAACAGAAAAGGCCTGGGCTTCACAGCCTCCGGGGAGGAAGGGGGGTTTTCTCCCCTCCCTCTCCCCCAACAAACCAGCCAATGAGACACCATCAGAGCCCAGCCAATGAGGGACCATCACAGACCAGCCAATGAGAGACCATCACAGCCTAGCCAATGAGAGATTGTAAGAGCCCAGCCACAGAGAAGCACTCCACTCCAGTTCCCACTTTATTCCAATGGACTTTTTTGTTGTAACAGCCATCCCAAGCCCTATCCCCCTTCTTCTCGAAAACATCATTTCTCTCCTCTGTTCCTGGGACTTGCCTATGGTTTTGCCATAGCTTTTTAGTCTTCATTTGAAGGTCTCTGCTATTCCTGAATAAATCCATTCTCTTGGCAATAACTAACAGTTTTATTTTTAAGGTTAACAAAGATCCCAAAATGTACAATTACTGCATAGAAGGGTATGCAGGTTTATAGTTTATATGAACTTAATAAAAGAAGCATTAATTGCACAACTTTTATAGGGAACAATAAAAATGTACATATCTTTAGACCCAGGATTTCCACTACTAGGAGTTTACCCAAAAAGTGAGTACAAACAATGAACCTCAGTATTATTCATAATAACTAAATATTACAAACGATTTCAATAAGAAAATTCTTAAATACATTATGAAACATCAATAGAATGGAATTCTACAGATCCCACCCCCAACCTAGGGCAGGGGGTGCATCCTCAGTTCCCCAGGAAGGACAGGCCACGGGAGGAATCTGAATGGTCACCAAGAAGTGGAGGCTCGATCTTGACCTCCCTCTGTGGGGACAGCAGCAACAGGTCCCTCCTTCTTGACTCTAAGCCCTTTCTTGTAAGGTGTGACAGGGTCTGTGGAGCTCTTCATTGGGGAAGATCTGGTGGTTCCAATAAAGTCATACAAAAAAACAAACAAGTAAAAAAGGAATTCTACAGATCAGTATAAAAGACTGAGAAAGGTTTATGCTTTGAGAAGAAAAGTAACTCCCAAGACATATTGTTAAGTATAAAAGGCAAGGTACAAAGTGTCAATAATGACCATACAAGTGTTGCTTGTACACAACAAAAATACCCATAAGAAAGGGCGCCTTGGTGGCTCCGTTGGTCAAGGATCTGACTTCGGCTCAGGTCATGGTCTTGCCATTGGGGAGTTTGAGCCCAGCATCGGGCTCTGTGCTGACAGCTGGGAGCCTGGCGCCTGCTTCGGATTCATTCTCTCTCTCTCTCTCTCTCTCTCTCTCTCTCTCTCTCTCTCTCTCTCCCCCCTCCCTCCCCCTCCCCTACTCGCACTGTTGTCTCTCTCTCTCAAAAATAAATGAACATTAAATTTTTGTTTAAAACCTCCCATGTGAAGAAACAAGAAACATGCGATGGCGGCCTCTGGAATATCCTCTGAGCTGCGTGAACAGGAACTTGACATTTCAGGTTCTGCAGTGTCCCGATCAAGGAAAGGAAATCAAGGAGAGCCCGACACCCACGCTCGGGGGGTGAGGGTGGGGGGCAATAAACCGCAGCCACTAGCCTGCGCTGAGGTGCTCGTCCCCACCCTGGGCCCCGCCCCCGCGGCTGCCGGCCCGCGCCAACCCACCCAGGCCCACTCACCTGCCGGGCCCCAGAGCCTGAGGGCGCAAAGAGCGGGCCGAGCCCACCTCGCCATTTCCCAGCTCCTCCGCCGCCCGCTCGCGACCTTGTCCCCGAGGGTCACGTGTCCGCCGCCGCCGCCCGCCCCTCCCCGCGAGCCCAGGCTGGGGTGGACGCCAGGTGGGGGCGGCTTCCTAGCCTGTTGAGCTCCCGCCTGTCTCCCAGGACACCAAACCAGGAGCCTGCATTTCTCTAACCTGCTGTCCCGCCGTTTCCAGTCGGGAGGGTGATGGTAACACCTGGTGAGCACTTACTACCGCCAGGCGTTACGTTTACACTTAGTCCAGGAAGCTACTATTATTATTTATGGTCCCTGTTTGAGACGAGAAACTGCTGGTCACAAAGGCCGAGGCCACAAAGCCTGTCGATGGCCCTCCATCACAGCGCCACCAGGCCCTCGTACAGCTCAGCGCCTCAATGGCACACCCAGCTACGCGGGAAATCGGGTACAAACCCAGCAAAGAATTTCCTCCAAAGCAAGGGTGCGGTTACCCTGACAACCAGCGGGCGCCGCAGGCCACGGGGACGCTCCCGGCCTGCCTCGCGCGACGCGGCGCCGGAAGTGAGTGAGCATTTCCGGTGGCCATCCCCGCGGCGCTGACGCCTTCGTAGTGCTGCTGTCCGAGGGTCTTCCCGCAGTCATGAAGGACGTACCTGGCTTTTTACAGCAGAGCCAGAGCTCCGGGCCCGGCCAGGCCGCCGTGTGGCACCGTCTGGAGGAGCTCTACACGAAGAAGTGAGCGCCCAGCTGAGGAGTCGGGGGCCCCAGTGATGGGAGAGCGAGGGGGCTACGGGGGGAGGTGCGGGACCTTGATGGACCGACTTGTGCCCGGATCCTTGTAGGGAGAGTGGGAGCAGTCTAGGCCGGGGAGGTGCGCTAAGTAGCCCGGAGCGGCAAGGCTGAGGAGGAAGTCGGGGTGACAGCCCCCGATGACTGAGGGAAAAAGCCATAGGCAAGGTGTTGGGGCCTAAGGTTCCCTGCCTTCCTGACTCAGGGACTGTGACTGAGGTTTCTGAACTCCCCTTCCCTTGCTCTTTTAAAAAGGTTCAGGGCTTTAAAGGATTTCCACTCTTGATGCCAGTCAAACAAACACCTTTGCAGGGTCAGGCTGCCGTCCATTTCGGATAACAGATCCTGGTGTCTTGCACTTTGCCGTGGTATCGTGTGACCGCGTCTGCGCCGTCTCTCAGCGGTCTGCAGCGGAGAAACCAGAGCCGAGTGCAGTTTTGAGTTTTTTCCCCCTTTTGATTCTGCAGCTGCTTACACTCTGCGTTTCAGCCCCTTCTCCCCACTCCCGGGTTCCTACCTACCAATGCACTTCATCTTGGGCTTTGTGCCCCTAAGGAGATCTCAGAGTTTGGGTTTGTTTAGAAACAAGATGAATTTTATAACAAATTGTCTGTTGCTTAGCACTAATCTCTTTTTAAATGACCAGAATAAGTTGCTAGCATTGTTCCACAAGAGAACACACCTCCTGTAATAGCTTCCCTGTTATGAATCCTAGAGTTGAGCATAATGCTATTTACATAGAAAATGAATTCATGTTTGGATGATGTTCAGTGGTCTTCTGCTATTAGCATTTTTTGAGAGAAAATTCTTAGTGTTGGGAAATAATTGCACTTTGTATTTTTCAAAGCTTTTAATTCCTTTTTTCTTTTTTGCATTCTTAAAAATTAGACTTTGGTTTCGAATGTACTGTCATTTTTCCAGAGGCTTTATTGATTTGACCATTTTAAGAAGTTTTTTAAAGTTTATTTATTTTGAAAGAGAAAGAAAAAGAACACAAGCAGGGGAGGAACAGAGGGAGAAGGAAAGAGAGAGAATCCCAAGCAGGCTCTGTGCTGTCCCAAGCTGACAGCACAGAGCCCAATGCAGGGCTTGAACTTACAACCTGAGCCGAAATCCAGAGTCAGATGCTTATTCAACTGAGCCACCCAGGCACCCTTCATTTGCCCATTTAATCCTTCATTCATCCCATTTACAGAGGAGGAAACAAGTTCACTTTAAGCTTCTTCCCTGAGATACTCAGCTATTAAGTAGAAGAGCCAGGATTTCAGCTTATGTACGTGTGATTCCAAATACTTGTGTTCAGTCAAACCTCACAGTAACTCTTTGAGGTAATCTGAAAAGATGTTCTCCAGAATGACATCACCATTGAATAGCAGAGCCAAGAAAAGAACTCGGTTTATTAGCATCTGCATTAGCTTTCTTTCTGTTTCACAGTAGAAACTGGCTAATATCTGTTATGTGATAGGACCATCAAGGCTGAAGGTGTCTGTGACAGGGTCTTAGTTCATAGGTCTTAAGAGCCTTATGTTTTTCAGGTTGTGGCATCAACTGACACTTCAGGTGCTTGATTTTGTGCAGGACCCATGCTTTGCCCAAGGAGATGGCCTCATTAAGGTAAATGATTTGCCGTGCAAGGTCAGATTATATACACTTGCTCAAGGACTTTTAAAAATAAAAGGTGGGTTTTATATTAATAATACATTATAACTATTCAGCAGTTACTTATGTCTGGTAGTCCTGTAAGGATTTTGTATATTTACTCATTTACTCCTTATAACAACTAGGGAGGTAATCCTACTTACTTGATGTAGAAGCTAACGCCAAGGGATTGAGTAATTTGCCGTAGATCACAGCTAACAAGTGGTAGAGGAGGATTCAAACATAGTCTGCCTTCTTTTAAAATCCCTGCTTAAAATGCTGTCTTAGAGCATAGTATGCCCTGTATCTTATTGTACTTTTGGAAACTTACTCAGAAATTGAAAGTTCAAAATCATTTGGGGGTGGGGTAAGGTGTAGTGGAGGGTAACCATAGGAATCTTACAGATAATGGTGATCACACCTCTTCCTCCACTCCCACTGATTCTGCTTGCTTGCCTCAATGCTTTCTCTTGGGTAGTGTGGAAGATAGGGGCTCTTTTGTGCTTCGCTCAGAGGTGGAGAGGTTTGTGGTTGGGGGGGGGGAATCCTCTGTAGTGGAGTACTTTTAGAATTTGTCAACAGAAAAAGAAAAAAAAAAAATTCTTACCCCAGCCTTCTCCACACTCCCTGATAAACCCCCACCAACTGTTCATTGGTAGTTTCTTCCTCTTTGAAATGGTTTGCTGACATCTTTCTCTTTGATGCCTTTCTCGTGGATTTTGAAAGAATGAGAGATTTATGCCTGTATTGGAACCAAAAGCTAGTTCATGATAACTTGAGTTATTTGCCCTGGAATACATTACTTTATATGTGTTTCCAGTGAAACTTACCACCTTATTACTCCACCACCTGGGATCTAAAGATTTTCTTGTGTTTCATATCCTCCAGTTGGACATTTTACTACCCAAAGGAACTTCTGTTCATCTGTGAACCTAAAGATTTGCTGAGCATTCTGTCTTCAGGATTATGTGGAAAAAGTGATTAGACTTTCTTAATATTTGTTCCCTAAGGTTCTATATCATAGCAATGGATATTCATGATTTTTCATCTCCATCGTTTGCTTTATCTTTAAATTACTTTCTACCCATAGCAAAATATTTCCTCAACTCCATGTTAATGGAACACTCACATTGGCAGATTTGAGTATACTATTTCAGTAGACAGGTAAACCTTTAAAAATTGTTGGGACCCAGCCACATAACTTTCAGAGAGATCGTATTCATAAATTTGCAGTCACCAGTAGTAATTTAAGTTTCTTTTTTCTTTGGAGGGGTTTTTGGTTAGGTAATTCCACAAATTATGGGTATCAGAAAAGTTGAAAATACTCTCTTAATGGAGAAGATATCTTTGAAATAGTCCTTTGTAATGAAACCGTTTTACTTAGATAGCTCTTTGCTGGGTGCCAGATTTAAATAATTAACTGGCT
>NW_027528090.1:45234-63414 GCF_008692635.1 Crocuta crocuta
CCCCCCTCCCCCCCCCCCCCCCCGCCCACACACACACACACCCCTCAGGTTTTATTGAGAACTAATTGGCGTATTGCGCTGTATTAGTTTAAGGTGTACATTGTAATGATTTGGTATATATGTATATGCAGAATAACCACAATAAGTCTACTTAACATCCATCTCACACACTTTTTTTCTTCTTGTGATGACATTTTTTTTTTAATGTTTTATTTCTGAGAGAGAGATAGACCGCATGAACAAGGGAGGGTCAGAGAGAGAGGGAGATACAGAATCTGAAACAGGCTCCAGGCTCTGAGCTAGTTGTCAGCACAGAGCCCAACGCGGGGCTCGAACCCACGAACTGTGAGATCATGACCTGAGCCGAAGTCGGACACTTAACCGACTGAGCCACCCAGGCGCCCCTTGTGATGACATTTTTTTAAGTTTATTTATTTTGAGAGTGAGAGAGCACAAGTGAGGAAGGGTCAGAGAGAGGGAGAGAGAATCCCAAGCAGGCTCCACGCTGTCAGCACAGAGTCTGACCCGGGACTCCATGCCACAAACCATGAGATCAAGACCTGAGTCAAAATCAGGAGTTGGACACTCAACCAGCTGAGCCCCCCAGGCGCCCCATGTGATGACAACTGTTATGATCTGCTTTCTTAATAACTTTCAAATGTACAACACAGTATTGTTAACTATAGTTACAGTGCTGTAAGTTATATCCCCAGGACTTATAACTGGAAGTTTATACCTTCTGACTACCTTCACCCATTTCTTGCACCCCCTACCCTCTGCCTCTGGCAACCACAAATCTGTTCTCTGTATCTATGAGTTCAGTTTTTTTATATTCCACTTAGAAGTGGGTCATACAGTATGTGTCTTTGTCTAATTTATTTCACTTAGCAAAATGCCCTCCAGTTTCATTCATGTTGTCACAAATGGAAGGCTTTCCTTCTTTTTAAGGCTGAATAATATTCCACAGTGTGTGAGCATATACACCACCTTTTCTTTCACAGGACATTTCCATCTTTCTGTCTTCATATCCCAGAGGAACTGCAGACTCTCTGTATTCAAGTTGGCCCTATCTTGAGGCTCTCTCTTTCCACTTTGCCCACATGGGGCATTCCCTTTGGCCACTTACCCAACCATAAGCTCAGAGGTCATTGTAGCTCCCCTTCCCTTTGACCAGCAAATCTCTCAGACCCTTTGTCCATCCTCACTGCTGTTGCCCCCTTACTCTGTTCCCTCCCTTACCCCCCCTTCCTCTAGTCGTGTTATAAAGTAGAAGTGTGATCATGTGTTTCCACTGGTTCAGGTTTGACCTCAGGGCAAGGATAAGTCCCAGTGCCTTCTGTTCTCTGTGTTCATCAGAGTGCTGCTAAAACATATGCAGTGTTTTCTTCAGTGCTTTTACATATGTTTGTTCCTGTCTGGAGTGTTCTCCCAACTGCCTCCTTCCCCATACCAAATCTGTTCACCTCTCTAACTGCTCGTCCTTCCCTAAAACTCAGTTATAACCATTTCTGGAATAACCTTTGGAACCTCTCCTTTTGGATGATCCACCTATGTGCTTTCTTTTTTTCCTTGCTTGTAAACTCACAATATTGTCATTTCTTTGTTTACAAGTCTGCTCTACTAGGCCAGAAATCCTTGAATGCCAGGCTTTTGTTTTATACATTCTGTATCTGTAGTACCTAGCAAAGAGTCTGAGTAAGTGACCAAGTGTTTGCTGAATGGCTTATACATTTGCTAATATAGGCCACAATCCTCTAAAATCTGAAAGTTAGTGAGTCTTTTAAATGGATAGTCTGTTTCACTTAGAGTACTTTGGAGAAAGAATATAGGAATTGGTCTTTAGGAGATCCTTATAGGTCAGGAATCTAATTCCAAAAAAAGCATAGCTTTCTTCAGTAATCCATTCATGATTAATAAGCCCAAATATGGGTCTTCTATCATCTTGCAAACATTACTGCAGTGCCTGTTATATGGTGGGCATTGTGGTTGTGTATGACTTTACAAAATTAAAGACATCCTGTAATTACTCTACTTATTTTGCTTCCACAGCTTTATGAAAACTTCATCAGTGAATTTGAACACAGGTAAAGGACTTTTGTCAGTTTTTGACTTTGAACATGAAAACATTGATACTACTGACACTCAGAGACCCGTGGTTTTTATTTCAGGGTGAATCCTTTGTCCCTGGTAGAAATCATTCTTCATGTAGTTAGACAGATGACTGGTGAGTCTTACTTTGTTTCATAAAGGAGCAGATACAAACGGTAATTAAATGATTTTGAAATAAAAGTTAATTGAACTTTTACATTTTGATAGAAAATACCAGATTCTAAGTTATGTTTTTATTATATTTATGGTCTAAACCTAAAGATTATCCTACCTAAATGTCCTCATTGGTGGGAACTAGTCTCTAAAGATATTGTGTTGGTGGTTTTCTGACAGTGTTCTGCCTTTTCTAGATCCTAACGTGGCTCTTACTTTTCTGGAAAAGACTCGTGAAAAGGTAAATGTGAAGTCGGAGCCAACACTTTGAGAGTACGTGTGACTTACAGCTTGTGTCTGGGCTCACTGTGCACACCTTTTAGAGACCAGTGTGTCTCTAATCCTTTAAGTTAATCCAGTGCGCAGATGCCTTGCTTTGTTGGTCTCCTGCCCACACTTCTCAGGTTCTTTTGTTTCTGACATCTTTAGGTGAAAAGTAGTGATGAGGCAGTGATCCTGTGTAAAACTGCAATTGGAGCTCTAAAATTAAACATCGGGGACCTACAGGTTACAAAGGTAAGGTTGCCATAATACAGATTTCTCTTTGGTTTAGAAAGTTGTTTAGAAGAGCACCTGGGTGGCTCAGTTGGTTGAGCATCCAGCTTCAGTTCAGGTTCCACGGTTTGTGAGTTCAAGCCCTGCATCGATCTATCTACTGACTGCACGGAGCCTGCTTCAGATCCTCTGTCTCACTCTCTTTCTGTCTCTTCCCTGCTCACATTCTCTCAAAAATGAATAAACATTTTAAATAAATAAATAAAAAGTTGTTTAGAGCTATAGGAGAAAAATCCTGTTTTTCCATTTTAACTTTTTTTTTTTTTTTTAATTTTTATTTCTAGGAGAGAGAGAGAGAGAGACAACGTGAGCAGGGGAGGGTCAGAGAGAGAGGGTCAGACTGAAACAGGCTCCAGGCTCTGAGCTGGCAGTCAGCACAGAGCCCGACGCGGGGCTCGAACCCACGAACCGCGAGATCATGACCTAAGCGAAAGTCGGACGCTTAACCGACTAAGCCACCCAGGCGCCCCTCCATTTTAACTTTTAAAGGAATTTTAAATTCTAGAAAAGTTGCAAGAATAGCACAAGGACCTTTCCTGTACCCTCCCTCACACTCCCATTGTAGACATTTCACTTCTTTGCCCTGTTACTCTGTATGTTTGTGTGTGTAGTTTTTGTTTCTCAAAACTATTGAGAGTAAGTTGCTGATACAAGGCCTGTTCCCCTTTGAAAGAGCACTGTTCTGGGTGAGCACCGCCATCAGGGTGAGTCCAGACGGCCTCAGACTGTCCACAGCCTGAGAACTTACACAGGTTCTCACTGAGCAGGGTCGGCCCACTTACCACGACAGGTCATGTGTTGCTCCTCCACCCTCTCTGCCTCCTAATCATTGTTAAGCTTCCCATCTATTTCTTATTTTCATTTTAGTATGATTTGAGGAACACATGTGGATATGAGTGGCAGTAAGACCAGCTTACGTGGTCAGTCATCTTTGTTGAACCACAGGCTACATGTGCTTATTTTGGTTTGGGTTAGGGGTTTTTTGGTAACCATAATATTAAAGAAAATATTGGGGTAAGTGTTCATGTTCTCATTGCCCTAAAATACCACTACTTATTGTTTCTTGTTCCTGCCCAGTCCTAGCCTGCATGCATACTTACGCATTTTGCTTTGAAATATTTAAGACATGTTGAAATCCATAAAGTACTGGTAAAGAATGCTGTCATGGGCATCCACGTGCCCACCCAGCCTAGGAATGAAGCAGCCTAGGAATGGAGCTGCTGGGCCCTCAGAGCAGGTTCTTGCACCCACAGTGCTCCCATGCACATGTTTGGTGTTCCTCGTGTTCGTGTGTTTCCTGATGCTCACTAGATGGGGATGTGTAAATCTAAGTGACATGTAGTATTGTTTTAAGTTAGTGGCTCAGTGTGAAGTTTGAGTCATCATGTTGGTACCTGTGACCAATTTGTTTTTACTGTTTGGTATTTCACTGTATAACTGTTTCACAGCCTGTGTATCCAGTCGCCTATTGAAAGGATTCAGGGTTCTCTTTTCTACTATGAACAGTGATACTATCATCATTTAAAAAAAAATTTTTTTTAATGTTTCTTTTTGAGAGAGAGAACATGAACAGAGAAGGAGTAGAGAGAGAGAGGGAGACACAGAATCCGAAGCAGGCTCCAGGCTCTGAGCTGTCAGCACAGAGCCCAATGCGAGGCCCAAACTCACAAACTGCAAGATCATGACCTGAGCTGAAGTCGGAAGCTTAACTGACTAAGCCACCCAGGCACCCCAGTTATCAGCATTTTTATGCCTAGTTCCTTGCATACATGGGCAGAATCTCACAGGGGCATATGCCTGGAGGTGAAGCTATAGGTGTAAGGTGTACACTGTCCACCTTTACTTGATGTTGCCAAACCGTTCTCCAAGATGGCTTGCACTCCCCTAGCACCATATAAGCACTTCCAAAGCTCCGTGTCTTCAACACTTGGTATTTTCAGATCACTTAATTCTTGGCAGTCTGATGGAGGTGAAATGCCACCTCACTGAGGGTTTAATTTGCATCTCTTGATTGCTGGTAGTTTATTGACCACTCCATTTGTGTCTCCACTTCTGTAAATTGCCATTAATATCTTTTCTTTTGCTCATTTTTTCTGTGTTGCTAGCCACCTGTTGTTTTGTAAGAGTTCTTTATATAGCTTTGGTCATATACCCTTGTGGGTTTTGTGTGCAGTAAATATCTTCCCAGTCTATAGCTTGTCTTTGTTCTTTTATCTGTGTTTTAGGTGAACTGAAATTTTCCATTTTAATATACTCAAATCTGTCGATCTATCTTGTGACAACATTTCTTTAAAAATGTTTGAAGTTAAAAAGGTGATCTTGTTTCCTGCACGTAGGAGACAATTGAAGACGTTGAAGAGATGCTCAACAACCTCCCTGGTGTGACGTCAGTTCACAGTCGTTTCTACGATCTCTCTAGTAAATACTATCAAACGATCGGAAACCACGCATCCTACTACAAAGATGCTCTGAGGTTTCTAGGCTGTGTCGACATCAAGGATCTGCCAGGTAACATGAGGCCGTTAAAGTCCGTGTCGTAGGAGCTCACTCTTGGGGCATAGTAGCAGGCCTCAGAAATTCTTCCGGAGTATCCATCCCTTGTTGACAAGAGCCCTCATGGTGACAAGGTGGAAAGAGCCGTGCCAGCATTAGTTTCTACATGTGTCTGCCTTCAGCATTGAGTTGAGATGAAAATGAGTCTCCACCCTATAGCCCTTCAGCGTCCCTTCTCTAGTCTTCCCTGCTCTCTGAACCAGAGGCCCGTGAGAAGTACAGCAACGTAGGTCCCTTGACCCCTGCGGCACGAAGGGTGCGCCGCAACCCTGTACCTGAGAGTTGTGTTCCGAAAACTGAACAAGACCCAGGGGAAGAACTTACTTACAAAAATCACTTGCCAAAAAAAATGAAAAATGAGTTTTGGGGAAAATGCAAGCAATATGTGTTTAAAGAAGAAATTTGAGCCTCTTTTAGAATTTTCTCACAGTACACCATTGAAGCTATGGAGACCAGCAACTCCTAAAAATGTTTAGTGCAGTTTTAGATGCTCCCTGCATCTCAAGAAAAATATATTGGAAAAAGCAACTGATGTGGTCAAGAGAATAGGGAATTGTTGTATGGGAAAGGAAGTAGGTTAATTCTAGTCTGAAAAGAGGCTAAATGAGGGGGTTTTAAGATAAATAAGAGGTATCACTTCCCATAGGAAGCAAGAGGTATAAGGAATCTGCTACTCCAGGAAGTAGATTAGCTTAAAATATAAATAGATTTACGTATTTAGGTAGAAATAAGTAAATGAAAGAATGTCTTTCCCACAAAACCTGTATATGTGGTTCCAGGTATAATTTGAGTTAATGCAGTACTTTAAGAGATGGCTAACGTTAAGGCTTTGTGATGTAACCATTACAGGGAATGGTTTCTTTACTTTTTTGTGAGAATTTTAAAGGCAAGCAGGACTGATTCTCGTAACTGGGTATCACTGGAGATGTGTTGTTGCCGTAGTGTCTGAGCAGCAGGAGAGAGCTTTCACGCTGGGACTGGCAGGACTTCTTGGCGAAGGAGTTTTTAACTTTGGAGAACTTGTAAGTAGACCCCGGGCACAGGTTTCTTCACAAGGGGAAGACTGATTTCTTTTTTTTTTTTTTTTTTTTTTTTTTTTTTTTTGCCAACTAACTTTCTCATCTTCACAGCTCATGCACCCCGTGCTAGAATCACTGAGGAACACCGACCGACAGTGGCTGATTGACACCCTTTATGCCTTTAACAGTGGCAACGTAGAGAGATTCCAAACTCTGAAGACCTCCTGGGGCCAGCAGGTCAGCCATGGGAAGGATGGCTGAGCACCCTAAATGCTCCTGGCTCTCCTTCCTTGTGTCTGTATGTTTAACAGATGTTTACTTTGCACCTTCCTTCTACATGCCAGGCACTGGGGAGACAGGAGATTAAGACAAGCCAGTCTTGCTATCATAGAGCAGGTGGCTAAGTGGCTACTTAGAGTAGTAACTCAGCTACTATGATAGTGCTCAGTGCTACTAACAGAACATAATAGAGAAGTGTCATCTGGGTGACAGGGGTGTCACAGAGGACTGCCCAAAAGAAGTAATGCTCTGTATCTGACCTTAGGTGTGAGTAGAATTTAGCCAAGTGAAGAATATGAGAAGAGTATATTCAACAGAGGAAAAGGAAGCTTTAGCATGTTGCTGAACTGCAGTAGGGTATGTGAGGCTCAAGTAAGTGAATGATGAGAGTCGGGGAGAGCCTAGGGCGAGGGAAGGCAGGACAGTCTATGTAGGGTGGAAGTAGTCATTGGGAGGAAGGGGTCAGTGCAGGGGGTGGGGGGTGGTCAATGCAGAGGGAAAGAGGTAGCAGGGGAGAAGGCACTGGGCAAGGAGAGGAGCCTCTGGGAGATGTGAATTAGGGAGAAGAGGTGTTTAACAAGGACCTCAGCTTTAATAGTAAGTTTATTCTGTTTTACATGAAGCTATTAGAAGTAAATGTTACTAAAATGTTCATAGTGATAATGGTTATATTATTATTTTGTACTTTTCTAAAATTTCAGTTTTCTCAAAGTTCAAAATAACTTGTAGAATTCACACATAACAGAGCTGAGTAGATACAGACTGTGAAGAGGCAGAAAAGGCAGAAGAGGCAGAAAGCAAGTCCCGTCAGTTCTAACTGTAGGCTGTATTTTGATCTCTGAATGTGCCACTTGGAAAGAAAGATGATGGCGAGCCATAGGAATTTAAGAAAAGGGAAAAAAAACCCTTAATGTTTGTTTATTTTTGAGAGAGAGAGAGACAGTGAGCAGGGGAGGGGCAGAGAGAGAGGGAGACACAGAATCTGAAGCAGCTCCAGGCTCTGAGCTGTCAGCACAGAGCCCGACGTGGGGCTTGAACTCATGAACCATGAGATCATGACCTGAGCCGAAGTCGGACGCTTAACCAACTGAGCCACCTAGGTGCCCCAAGAAAACAAAACTAAAGCTGTGTGCCAGTGGTATCTGTCTAGACAACAAGAGCCCATTTAGGGGGAATGGGCTCTTTTTGAAGAGCCTGACCTGTCCAGTACCTATGGCAGAAATTTCCCTGCTGGTTCTGCCTGTGTTGGGGTATGAGTTCCTAATTGAATCAGGTAACCCCTTCTCCTTTTTTGTCTCTGTGCTCAACAGTGACCTGTGACCTACCTGTAGGGTGACTGCAGGTTGTGCAGAGGGCATGTCTGGTTCTCATGATAAGGCTGGCTTTCATTATAAATTAGTAACTTGCTCTTTCAGTCAGAACAGACCCCTGGAGCTTAAGGAATGTGTTCCTGAAAGGCTCCACTTACACTGAGCTGATGGAGCAGGCAGTGCACTTGGACCTGCTCAGACACAGGATGGGTCCTTCCCTGCCTTTCTTTGTGCCAAGAGTCACCTGGACCCTGCCCCCTGGTGTCCGTGGCATTAGCATGAATCTTACCTCGTAAATGCCTTGCGTGGGAGCATGCAGTTTCCGAGGTGCACCTTCTGATGGTTTCCTAAGAAAAGTGGGCCTCCGTGACCTTCAGTGTAAGGTGTTTGGACCTGCCAGGGTTCTTTTTGTTCGCTCCGTTACAGAACGAATTTCAAAGCCTAGGTTGGGTAACTGATGCTTTCTACTTTACAGCCTGATTTGGCAGCCAACGAAGCCCAGCTTCTGAGGAAAATTCAGCTATTGTGCCTCATGGAGGTAAGCAGGCACCCAGGGACACCACGTATGAACACCTGACGTGAATCGTATTTCACCTTAGCTAAGCGAGGAAGGCGTGTTCTTAGTAAGATACGCAACTAATCTAAAAGGAAAAATTTAGTGTGGGGGACACTAATAAGATCTGTGTTTTCACAGCAAGTATTGACAAAAACATTCCCATCAGTTCTCTGACAGTTTTTATTTGGAAAAATAGTTAACAAACAAAATATTTTTTCAGATGACTTTCACACGACCTGCCAATCACAGACAACTCACTTTTGAAGAAATTGCCAAAAGTGCTAAAATCACCGTGAACGAGGTACAGCTCTTGGGCTCAGGATGCTCCAGTGGTAGAGCTGCTCCCTGGACGGGCCAGGCCTCCTGTGAGCACAGTTCCCTAGACTCCAGGCCGCAGAAGAAACAGTGTCTTGTTCCCACATATATCAGGGCCAGCTGGTGTGTGCATGCAGGCCTTGGGGTGTCTTACACAAGCCCTCTCTGCACAGGTGGAATTGCTGGTGATGAAGGCGCTCTCAGTGGGGCTGGTGAAAGGCAGTATTGATGAAGTGGATAAGCGTGTTCACATGACCTGGGTGCAGCCTCGCGTGTTGGATTTGCAACAGGTAGCGTGATTGGAATACATAGTTCAGCTTTGTGGGTGTTTTGGATTGTGTCTGCTGTCTTAGTTTCTCTTGGCTGGAAGCCATTTAGAAAGAAAGCAGTATTGACTAAGAGATTTGAGAGAATATCTTACTGCTGTAGGGACTAAGCGTTTTTTCAAAGAACCTAATTTAATGCAAGTCTGGGGTTTGAACCCTGCATTTAAAAGCTTATCATAATAACAATGTTGGTTGTGCTGATGATGCCTTTTAATCTTCAAATTGGTGCTCTGATCAGATACATCCTAGTTCTGTGATTTGAGCTCAGATCCATCTTGTTCATATTTGCTTTCAATTTAATCCTGTGGATTTCCTCTATTCTTGCCTGTTTTCTTTCATGCAAGTTTTTTTTAATGTCCTTGTGATAAGAATTGCCTGGGATAATCCTGTCTCATGTAGCCTGCTCCCCCAGCTCTGATGTTCTTTTTATTAGTGCTGCCCTAAAGAATTGGCTGGAAATGTACAGCTGCCCCATTAGGTGCTGTGATTCCCAAGTGTCCTAACACCTGTGTGGTCCTGGTTTGCCTCAGATTGCAGGCATGAAGGATCGCCTGGAGTTTTGGTGCACCGACGTGAGGAGCATGGAGATGCTGGTGGAGCACCAGGCCCACGACATCCTCACCTAGCGCCCCCACCCTCCCCGTCTGTGGCAGCTGAGGCCGTCTTTATTTAACTGGGGGTGGGGGTGGGATTGTGTTTGCGAAGTGGGAACTGTCCTTCCTGCTGTGAAAACAGGACTGTCACTGATGGGGTGCCCGGCCACAGAGAGAAGTCTGCTTTGTGGATGTCTCCTGTGGCCTACAGTGGGGAGGGGGTCACAGGTATCTGGTGGTGACGAGGCAGGTGAGAGTGTGCACATGCCCCAAGGAGTGAGAAGGCATCGCCCGTGTGGGGACACCACTCGGAAGCTCGTCTCCATCCCCTTCACCTGTGTGAATATCTCCGGTGTCATTTGAGAATGTTCCTGTAATAAACGCACTTGTTCTGTCCTTTTCGTAGTTCTCTTTTCCTTAGTCTTAGCTTTGATGTCAGGCCTGGGCCTGGAGAGATTAAAAAGCAGGAGATGGGACATAGGGCTTGGGGGGGAGGGGGCGGGGGGCAGTGGGCCTCGGCCATCCTCTCCCGCCCTGAGCAAGGGGCATCTCTGCACATACAGGGCACAGGGCAGAGCCAGGCACAGAAGGCTGTGGGCCCTGTGGCCAAGAGAGCAACTCCTGTCTACTGTGGCTCAGATACGGTGTCCACCCCACGACCGCCCAGCCAGCCCTCAGTCCCATGCTGAGTGTCCAGCGAGGGGGCTGCTCATACACAGAGAAGAATCACCAGTGACCACTAGGTGAAGGGAGGGGTTTAATGTGATCTTTCATCCTGTGCCTGGAGCTGGAGCCCCAGAGCCTTCATACTGCCGAGCTTCTCTTGTAGCTATCCAGGTGGTGCAGGACCCAGCCCGCAGGAATCAGGAAGCTGAGGAACATCACTGAGAGCCCAATGGCTTGCTCCTGGGTGAGGAAAGCACGTGTGAGTGCATTGGGCTGTTACCAAGGTCGTTCCTAGGTCATGGAGGGAGGCTGTTACCTGCCCCTCTGTGCCCAGGTCGTGCAGTGTAGGATGAGTTCTAACTTCTAACCAGAGCAGCAAGTCCAGAATTACAGACATCCTGTCCCGCCCCCTCTGCTCCGGTGGGACCTTTGGCCCAACCCCAGACTTCTTGTGTGTCAGGTAGAAAAAGCCCTCAGGGCGCCAGCAGGGACCACTGTAGTCATCATTTTGGACAGCTGCTGCGGAGACCAGGCGAGCAGCCCTGGGCCTCTCACCCTAGCCCCCTTCCCCCCACCAAGAGCCTGCCTGGCCAAACCATGTGTCCCTTGACCTTGAACTCCTGACCTTACATGCTCTTCAGACAAGAGCACATCAGGTGCTGTGCAGGATGGAAGAGACAGCTGAGGTTCAGGTTGTGCAAACAAGTGCAGGGCCATTTTCCGTAAATGGTGGTCCTGCTCAGAAGCCTGAATGAAGGAGGCGGGATCCCCCACACTGTGTGTTCGTGTGTGCACACACACCTGGAGCCAGGCTCTGAAAAGCCGGCTGTGTTTCCCCTTTACTCGGTTTTCTCCTGAAAGAGAGCCTGGGCCCTGTCATCCCTCCCTGTTCCCTAAAACAGAGTCAGATGCCAGGCTGGACAACAACTCTTCCTCTTGGCTTCACCTCCCAACATTCTCGGCAGCGCTGGCCCAGAGCCAGGCCCTTAGGCTGCGTTCAGATCTTAGCTGCACTCATGGCCTGACCTTGGATAGATGACCTTTTAGACTTTGGTTTATTGATGCTCAAAACAGAAGCAGTTGTCTGCTCTCCTGCAGCCCGAGGGTGACTGGGAGGCATGTTTCCCCCGGTGCTCTCCCTGACTCTCCAAGCAGCCCCCTCTCCCCCTTCAGCGGTGGTCAAGCTGGAGTAGACACTGAGTCCTCTTCAAGCTCAGTGGTTAGCACCGCTCATTTGCCAGGAGGTGAGTAGGGGCCTCAGAACAAACTCTCCTGTAACTAACTCCGTTGGCTGCTTTGGGAGCCTGGCCTTCAGGTGGTGACTACAAGGACCCTTCCTGGAGTGAGGACACTGTCCTGGCCATAGGACTGAGTCCTAGTACCAGGATCACCTCTAGAAGCTCCAGCCCTGAGAGACCATTCCCCCTCTCCTTTACCAGCCTGGCTTTCTGTGTCCTGCCCCCAAACCCACCTCCTCTTCACAACAGCGCAGGACTGCCCACCCCACCCCCCACCCCCCGTTCCGGTCAGCCCCCCTGCTGTCCTGGAGGTTCTTACCATGGGAGAAGTGGGTGTTCTGGCTGGCTTGGCAGAGACGTGTGCCTTGGGAAGCACCCAGCCACTCTGGGGGGCCAGCAGCAACCTTCTGGCAGAGGCTAACCTCAGCATGGCAGTTGAGCCGAGCTCCTGGAGTCCAGGAAAGTTCTTCACGTCTGCTCGGCGTGTCCTCTGCTCACTTGGGTGTTGGGGCTTTTTATAGCTCTGGGGGAGGGGGGCAGGGAGGGCTGCAGCTGTCCCCTCCCATCATGGTACTTGGCAGAAGTGGGGAGAGCCAGCGCGCAGACCAGCAGCTGCCAGCTGTACCCCTGCTGTGGCCCCCGGGGGCTTCGGGCACTGCACAGCTCGGCTGACTTGACTGGGGAGGGCCTTCATTTCTCTGTGAGGAAGGCGCTCACTGAAGAAGCGGGTCCAGGGAAGTCAGAGGATCTGAGAATGCGGGAACAGAGAAGTGACAATTTCAGAGTAAACCTTAAATATCTGGAATGTCAGCTGGCAGTACCATGGGTAGAGCTATTTTTAAATTCTCTTAACTTAGGAGTTCCTGGCAGAGCTGCCCAGCCTTCTTGAGCTTGACGAATGGAGCGCCGCTTCACCTGCGCGCGGCACTGGGGGTCAGAGCAGCCTTGCTGCTGGTGTCACTAATACTGACAGCCTTTGTTCTGAGACTAGACCATCACCATTGCTCCTTAGAGGAACACGGTGGGAAGATCAGATTCTTTGTATGAGTCAGTTTGGGGGCGGGGAGGTGGTGCAGGGGGCCGACACTCTGGCCCCTGCCTCCTGGCCCACATGCGGGTAAAGCCTCCCAGGGCCAAATGTCCTGGGTCCTTGCTGCCCACCAACCCTGAGGTAATGGGCCTGTAATCTGCCCACGAGCCCTGTGTGAGCTCAGAGCCTCCCTGCCTCTCTTCCCCAGAGAATGGGTCACTCGTTTCTTCCCACAGCAAACACCTACTGGCAAATTTGGTCTCCTAATGAGAGACTGTTTCACACCCTCTCTCTGTACAACCCCCACCCCCATGCACACACTCACTAGAGACCCTGCTGCCATTCCCTGAGAGGACGGAAGTGACCAGGTAAGACCTGCTGCTCAACCCTACTTCCTGTCCTCCAGTAGTGCTGTGGCCCTGAGCCCCTGGGGGTCATGTGCCAAGGTCAAGTCCCCAGCGGCCTCTCCAGCTTCTGTCCTTGGTGGCCAGGTGCTGAGCCCCTGCTCTTCCTTCTACCTTGTCCGGATCTTGTGTAGCCCCCGACAGCCCCAGGGCTTTTGCTGTCTCTCCACCCACCTTCACACCTCATCTGGCCTTGACACCCCAGCTACTTATCAATCACGATACTTAGGATATACTGATGCTAACCCCTATCCCCACCTCCGGTGGGGTTCCTGAAACTGCAGTGAGTCCTCCACCCTGTCCCTTCCCGGCTGCTCAGCCCAAATGTGTGAGCACCACCCTTGTTTCCCTCCGGTGCTCACGCTCCACACCAGGTGACCAACATCGCCACGCCCCACCCTCCCCCAGTACAACCTTGAGTGTGCCCTCTGAGACTGCCCCACATGCTGGCCAGGACAGCCCTTCAGGAACAACCAGGGCCTGCCACTGCCACTGCTCAGCTTCCCCCAGAACCTCCACTCACTTCCTTGCCACAGCTTCCAAGACCTGAGGGGTCTGACCACTGCCTGCCTTGTCCCAGCCACACCTCACTCCCACCCCACACTGGTGCTTTTGCCTGGACAGCCTTTGCCTCATGTTTCCAGATTATTCATGTGCTGTTCAGATGACCTCTCCTCAGACATATCTTATTGGTGGTCTGGTTTTGTCGCTGGAATATAAGCCCAATAAGGACAAGGACTTTGTTGGGCCCATCACAGGACTGTTGGGGCCTGGCAGATTTTCAGTCAGTGTTGGAAGGTTGGATTGGGGTGTGGAAAGAAGGAGGGATGGGAGCAGGGGCTGGACAGATGGGGTCTGGAGGACAGGTGTAGTTTTCATGTCATGCCCACACTGGCTTGGATGGAAGAGTACACAGTCAGACGAGACGGGAAGCTGCAGGGCTTCATTCTACTGTCAGAATGACCTACATAATTGTGGACAGCAGTAAAGACCTGATCTGTGTGGGCACAGGCCAGTAGCTGAGAAGCAGCAGCACCTGACCACATCAGTCCCTCAGCCCCCAGACTCAGCTGCAGTCACCGTCCTCGGCAGGTATGATCACGCCCCAATCCATTTGTTTACAAACAGTGGGTTGATGATCTGAATACATCGCATGAGGATCATAATTTCACTTATGTTCATCTCTGGAAACCACCCTTGTTCTAAATGTGGGGCTCATTTCTGGGCTCCCCACCCTGCTTCCCACTGTCTCCACGTGTCTTGGTTTCTAGGGAGGAGCCAAGTCCCTGGAGGCTGGAGGCGGGAGTGTCTCCTGAATGTTATCTCCAGCAGCGCTGGGTCCCAGGGTCAGCCTCAGGCCATGGGGGGCTCTGCCCCTCCTCTAGAGTAATCCCTTCCACCTAAACCTTTAATTATAGCTTTGGGGTCCAGGCAGGAATAAGGCTGTAGGTCAGGCAGTCAATCATCCAGTCTACGGTGTTTCTTTTTTCACAGAAAAGACCTACTGTCCCCAACCATCCAGACCTGGAAGGAAGGCCTTCTCCGTCTTTCCCAGCTCAGGAGGCAGGGGAATGAGGAGGGGGGTTGCTACTGTGCTCCGGGACATCAGCCCAGCACTAGATGAGAAAGCCCTGGTGAGGGCTGGGACAGGGGAGCTGGGGCTACCCTCCAAGGGAGAGATGTCCTCAAACGTTTATGCTATACCAGCCTTTGCCTTCACCTCCTTGCCATTCATGCCTTACATGCCTAACCTTTCCAAACTTTCTGAGCAAAACCTGCCTTCCTCGCTTCCGTGCTCACACAACTTCCGGGGGCTCCACCACCCACAGTGGTGAGCTTCAGGCCTCAACCTGACTGGGTTTTTAGTCCCTAGAACCACTTGTTCAAACCAAACCCTACACAGATCCCTACTGCCCCGACCCCACACAGATGCTACCAGGGGTGAGGAGCCTGGCATGGCCTCTGCCTTCTGTGCTCTGTGGCCACAGTGCCTCCACAGAGCACTGCCCTGTGTCCTGTCTTCCTCCACCTGGAAGGAAATGAGATAACCCATCGAGCAAGGGGTGGTGGCCAAGTGGGGGTTCACACTGAACAAGAAAGTAAAAGGTTCTGAGCGCTGCAGGGTTGGATGAATCCCCTGTAGCAGCAGGAGAAACCACGGCTTGGAGAGGGAGCGGGACCCAGGGTTCAGGATGAGCCAGGCCTGTTCCGGCCTGTCGTGGGCAGGAGTAGCATCAGGAAGAGCTCCTGAAGGCTCTGCAACACAGAAGTGCCCTTGTCTCCTTCATCATCATCATCTTCCTCCAGCCACATTCGACACACATCTACCTCTACTCTCCACCCGCCCCTACTGCCTCTGGGGACACCTGCACACATCCTCCCTCTCAAAGCTGCCAGGCCACCTGCAAGATCTGGGGTAGACACTCTGGGCACATGGCACCACCCTGTGTCCATACTTAGAACCACAGGAGCTGCTGGTGAAAGCAGAGAGGCACAGACAGTGAGGCACAGTTTCTCAGCCTCAGGGACCCAGAAAAAAAATGCACATGCACGCAAACATTTGCATATTATTTTTATTTTTATTATTTTTAATTTTTTAAAATTTATTTCTGAGAGAGAGAGAGAGAGACAGCGTGAGCAGGGGAGGGTCAGAGAGAGAAGGAGATACATAATCCGAAGCAGGCTTCAAGCTCTGAGCTGTCAGCACAGAGCCCGACACGGGACTCGAACCCACGAACTGCGAGATCATGACCTAAGCCAAAGTCGGATGCTTAACCGACTGAGCCACCCAGGTGCCCCACATATTATTTTTATTGCATTGGAAATCTATTTCATCACATAAAACAGTGGTTCTTAAAGTAAGGTCCCTGGACCAGCAGCATCAGCATCACCTGGGAACTTGTTAAAAATCTATTAGAAATTCTGTGGTGGTCCCAGCTGCCTGTTACAATAACCCTCCTAGGAAATTCTGATGCACAAACAAGTTTAACAACCATTTTATAGAAAAACTTGATGCTGGGGCGCCTGGGTGGCTTAGTCGGTTAAGTGTCCGACTTTCGCTTAGGTCGTGATCTCGCGGTTCGTGGGTTCGAGCCCCGAGTCGGGCTCTGTGCTGACTGCCAGCTCAGAGCCTGGAGCCTGTTTCAGTCTGTGACTCCCTCTCTCTCTGACCCTCCCCTGCTCACGCTGTCTCTCTCTCTCTCTCTCTCCTAGAAATAAATAAAAATATTTAAAAAAAAAAAAAGAAAAGAAAAACTTGATGCTTCATGCTATTCTTTCAAAACTAAATGGCCACTTATATTACTCCCTGCGTGGGTGTCTCGCAGTTCATGAGTTCGAGCTGTGCATCGGGCTCTGTACTGACAGCTCAGAGCCTGGAGCCTGCTTCAGATTCTGTGTCTCCCTCTCTCTCTGCCGCTTTCTCTCTCTCTCTCTCTCCCTCGAAAATAAATAAACATTTAAAAAAAATTAATAAATAAATAAAATCTCATCCAGGCTGCAAACCTCAGCCTTTTTCTTTTATCTACAAAAACACAATTCCACTAAACATTTCTTAAGTATAGCAGGATTTGCTGAAAAGTTGGAGCTCATGACAGTGGAGGGGCCAGCTGCTTCTTCCTCACCCCACCCTTCACTCCACTCCCCTGAAGCTCAGCTCTCAAAGGGGCCCGCCTCGCATGGGACATGCCTGCAGAGATGCTGTGCCGCCCAACAGATAGCAGCTCACGGCCCCCGTGGTTCTTGGTGTGATCGCTAATTTTATGTGTCAGCTCAGCTGGGCCATGATGCCCAGACATTTGGTCCAACATTATCCTGGATGTTCCTGTGAAGGTGATTTTTGGGTGAGATTAACATTTAAATGGGTGGACTTTGAGTAAAGCAGATTACCCTCCGTGGTGTGGATGGGCCTCATCCAGTCAACTGAAGGCCTTAACAGAACAGACACTGACCTTCCCAAGCAAGAAGGAATTCTGCCAGCAGATGGCCTTTGGACTCAAACTGCAACATCGGCTCCCCCCTCCCCACCCCAAGTCTCCCGCCTGCCAGCCCACCCTGCACCTTTTGGACTTCCCAAGTCTCCACAATTACAGGAGCTAATTTCTTAGAGTAACCCCCCCATCTCTCCCCCTTCACACACACACCCTGTTGGTCTTAATTCCCTGGTAGAAGCCTGACTAACACAGTCAGCAAAATTGTGCTAGAAGAGAAGCTCTTTAGCTGTTTTGTCCTTTCACCTTTGGCAGTGAAAGTAAAACTTGATTATACTTTCTTTTCTCTAACGCACACCACATTGAACGATGCCCATTGTAGCCCAGACACGTCATTGATGATAACAGCAGGGACTTTTCATACCATTGTTATCTGACATATAAGTTTCCCTTGCCGTGCAACGAATTGTCACAAACCGGGCAGCTCAGGACAGTGTGCTCATCATCTCTGTGTTTCTGAGGCCAACTGTCCAGGTGTGGATTGCTGGTCCTTTGCTCGGGTCTCACCAGCTCACGTCAAGGGGTCACAGGGTCACGGTTCCCATCTGAGGCTCAGGGTCCTCCTGCAGGGTGCAGGCTCCTCCTTGCGGGTGTAGGGCTGTGACCTCACCTTGTGGAAGCCTCCCTCAGATCCTTGCCACGTAGCTCCCTTTAAGTAGTTCACAGCATCCTGTTTGCTACTTCAAGGCCAGAAAGAGAATCTCTCTTTCTGGCATTTTTTTAAAAAATATATATATATATATATTTTTTTTTTGAGAAAGAGAGAACAAGTGGGTGAGAGGCAGAAAGAGAGAGAGAGAGAGAGAGAGAGAGAGAGAAAGAGAGAATCCCAAGCAGACTCCACGCTGTCAGCACAGAGCCCAGGTGAGGCTCAAACTCATGAACCATGAGATCATGACCTGGGCCAAAATCACGAGTGAGACGCTTACCTGGCTGAGACACCCAGAAAACCCTCAAATCATTCTGACATTTTAAATAATAATTTTTTAAGAACAGTTTTATATTTACAGAAAAGTTCTGAAGATAGTACAGAGTTACCGTACAGCCCACATCCAAGTCTCTGTATTATTTACATCTTACATGAT
>NW_027528090.1:63529-94186 GCF_008692635.1 Crocuta crocuta
GAGAGACAGCGTGAGCAGGGGAGGGTCAGAGAGAGAGGGAGATACAGACTCTGAAACAGGCTCCAGGCTCTGAGCTGGCAGTCAGCAAAGAGCCCGACGCGGGGCCCGAACCCACGAACCGTGAGATCATGACCTAAGCGAAAGTCAGATGCTTAACCCACTAGGCCACCCAGGCGCCCCACATGACGGTTACTTTTATGTGTCAAATTAAATGGGCAATACAGTGACCAGACATTCAGTCAAAAATTTTTCAGGGTGCCTGGATGGCTCAGGCGGTTAAACGTCTGGCCTCAGCTCAGGTCATGATCTCACGGTTCGTGGGTTCGAGCCCCGCGTCAGGCTCTGTGCTGACAGCTCAGAGCCTGGAGCCTGCTTCAGATTCTGTGTCTCCCTCTCTCTCTGACCCTCCCCTGCTCGCGCTGTCTCTCTCTCTCTCAGAAATAAATAAAAAACATTAAAAATTTTTTTCCAAATATGTCTGTGAGGGTATTTATAGATGAGATTGACATGTGAATCAGTGGACTGAATGAAGCAGATAACCCTCCCCAATGTGGGTGGGCCTCATCCAATCAGTTGAGAGCCTTTTTTGTTCTTTGTGTGTTTTTTGTTTGTTTTGTTTTGTTTTTATTTTTTGAGAGACATAGAGCACGAGCAGGGGGGTGAGCAGAGAGAGAGGGAGACGCAGAATCCAAAGCAGGCTCCAGGCTCTGAGCTGACAGCACAGAGCCGATGTGGGGCTTGAACTCACAGACGTGAGATCATGATCTGAGCCAAAGTCGAACACTCAGCCAACTGAGCCACACAGGTGCCCCTGTGGGGTTTTTATTAATGCTGTCCCTTCCCTAAGGAAGAGGGAACTCCTGCCTGTTTCATCTGAAACAGAAAGGTCTTTTCTTGCCTTCAGATATAGACTGAAACATCAGCTCTCTTAGGGTAACAAGCCTGCCACTTTCAAAATGGAACTTCACCACCAGGTTTCCCGGGTCTCCAGCTTGTCAGCTGCAGATCTTAGGGCGTCTAAGTCTCCACAATCATTGAGCCAGTTCCTTGTAATAAATCTATATCTATATGGATAACCATCTATATCCTGTGAGTTCTGTCTCCCTGGAGAACCCTGACTGATACGATCAGTGCATCGTTAGTAACTAAATAAAATCCACACTTTATTCAGATTTCCTCAGTTTCCCTCTAATGTCCTTTTCCTATTCCAGGACTTCACTCAGGACCCTACCCAAGATCCCCATGACATTCAGTCGTCATGTCTCCTGTGGTGCCTCTGAGGCTGTGACATCTTCTCAGACTTTCTTTGTTTTTGACAATCTTGACAGATTGGAAGATGACGGATCAGGCATATTGTAAGGTGTCCCAGTATCGTAATTTGTCTGCTGTCTCTCTCATGGTTGGGCTGGGGCGATGGTTTGAGAGGGTGATCAGAGAGGCAAAGTTCCGTTTTCATCATATCATGTCAGAGGCACACGAGGTTGACCTGACTCACCGCTGTGATGCTGACCAGGATCGCCTGGTTGCAGTGTGCCTGTCTGGCTTCTCTGCTGTGGCCCTGCTCAGTGTCCCCCTCCCATACTGTGAGCTTTCTTTGGAAGGAGGTCCCTCTGCACAGGGTTATGCTCCACCTCCTTGAGGGTGGAGTAGCTGCATAAATGATTTTTAATTCTTTAGCCTGAGATATTTGTCTCCCCCTTATTATTATTTTTTATTTTTATCCAATTGTTATTGTTTATTCAATTGTTTATATGAGTGTGAACTCATGGGCTTTGCTTTATATGTTGGATTATAATCAAGACTACTTTATTCTGTTGCTCCAATTTTTCCAGGTTGGCATTGAGAGTTCTTTCTCTTGGCTCCTGTGTCCCTTTAGCATACATAGCCTTATCATTATGGAATTTGCTTGTTCTTTATAAAATTTGTTTGTTTTGAACACTTCCTTACTTGATGGCATGATAAAATGCTCATCTTGCATATTCTCTGCCTCAGTCCTAAAATAAACCAAGGAGCCCTGATCCCTTTTATTGACTACTAGCACTAGAAACCAAGACCCGAGCAGTAGGTGGACACATAACAATATGTACTCGTCGAAATTCATAGAGCTTCCCGGCTACTGGGACACACCGCTACTGGGTGGCAAGGGCATCAGAGGGGCTGCAGGAGTCCAGCGCTGGGGCAGGGAGGGGGTGTGACCACTGCAGCGGGCGAGGGCCACGGGTGCACAGGGGCGGGGCAGGCGAGGAGCCAGTGAGCCACGATGTGAGCTTTGTGGCCTTAAGGCTCCTGGTCACTACAGTGAGTGGGTTTGTCAAAACTGTCCCCAGACGTGCTCAGTGGCACTGGTCAGACGTGGGGTCAGTTACACTTTTGCCAAATGAGAACCATGGAAAGAGAAGAGGTCCAGGACTGTCGCGGGGTGTGAGCTGATGGGGGACATGAGGGGCAAGGGACAGTGGTGGGTTATAGGGTTCGTGGCTCGGAGGTCCTGGTGGGTGAAGTAGTCCACGGGGAGGGAACTGGCAGTGGGGACAGGGGCCCCCACTGTGTATGGGTAGTATGAGGCCCGTGGGAGTGGGGGACACTTGAGGGTTGTGAAGATGGAAAGGGGGGTAACATCACTGTGAGGGTTGTTGGGACGGGGGAGGGGTGGGGGCAGGGCTGTGGGAGCAGCTGTGGGTTTGGTCTGAAGGCTACCAGGGACCTGAGGGCAGAGAGCCAAAGATGGGACCATGGAAAGAGAGGTCAAAATGGTGTAGGAAAAGGTGTCGGAAAGATGGTGTGCATTGACTCTGAAATCACAAAAGCTACAGAGGAGTATATTTGAGAAGACGGTCATCCAGGAGTTAAAATGTCCAAGAAACAAAGGAGAAGGGCCTGAGATCAGCGGACCCTGGAAATAGGGTGGTGGGTGATGTGCTGAGATGTGTAGGTTCAGAGCTGGGCTGCTTGGGAGAAGAGGAGACACAACGGGGTGCCTGGGTGTGGGACAGCAGCCGGGCCCAGCTGTGCTATCAGGTGGCTGCTGAGGGTTCAGGGAGGGCTATCTGCGGACTGTCCCCCACCGCCACCAAGTTCCTGATGAGAAGACATGCCCCTATCACGCCCCCGTCATGGCAGGGGTCAACTGGGAGCACTGACAGCTCCTAGGGGAGTGTTTTCCTTCCATTTGCCCCCACGAGCCACAGGTGTGATGTCAAGCTTCACTTTCGGGGTTTGCAAGATGGGCAGTTGTGGTAGGAGGGTTTCCTCCTATTCTGAACAGCAGGGTAAAATGTCGAAATAGCTTCTTCAAATTGCACATGTCCCATCTCCCTGAGATTCTGACCGTGACTTGGGAGAGCCAGACCCTCCTGGCAGGGGGTGGCAGCTGGGAGGGGCCTGTGGCCTCTGGGGAGTGTCATTTGAGCCAAGGAAGCAGGGAGTGCTGTAGCTCCGTCCACTGTCTGTGTGCTTGCGCCAGAGTCACATCTTGGGTCTTGTCATGGGAGAGGAGAGGGTGACCACCCGCCCCCACCACAGGCAGCCTGTAAGCCTTAGATGGGGCAGGTGTCCCTCACAGGTCTGCCACAGGAGAAGGCCAAGAGCTAGGCCTTGGGAGGGGGCCCCCCAAGTGCCGCAGCAAGGCTCCAGGAACTTCCCTGTGTCTAGCTCCCTCCATGGCCTCAGCAGCCGTGAAAGCTCTCAAGGAAGGGCTTCTTGCAGCTGTGTTTCAGGGACCCACCTGGCTCCTTGCTTCTGTCAGGCCTCCTCTTCTCTTGGCAAAAGTGGGCACCCCCTCTCATCCATCTGATGAGGCAACGAAGTGGGGTCTGTCCCCTGAAGCTGGGGATCCAGGCCACCTTTCATAAGAGAGCTCCACCCATGACCCTCCACCAAACCCTGCCCACAGAAGGTGTCAGGGCAAGACCTCTCCACCAGCAGAGATCAGCTGGAAACTGGGAGCCAGGTAACAGTAAGAAACTGCCATTCCCTCCCCTCTGGGGGTGCTGTGGCCAAAAGTTTGGAGCCCCGGGCTGGTGGAAGGCGCCCCACTAGCTGCCAGCAAGGCAATGATTAATTAGGCCTGGAAAGGATTCCAGGATTCTGAGCGGGAGAGGGATCTGAGGCAGGCACCTGGCAGCCTCCTGCTCCCTGAAGGTGGTGAGAGTCAGTGCATGAAAAGTCTGATGTAACTTTATGGGCCCCATTCTGCCAAGGAGGGAGATAGCATTGTTATTCTCAAGGACCTGCAAATAGCCCTTCCCGGCTAAACAAAGAGAGACCATTGTTCCTGACCTCTCTGGAGGGAATACATGAGTTAATAATTAATCAGATTATAGATACATTCACTTTCTTTTTCTTCCTAAAATGTGGTAAAAGACACACCACGTAGAAAGCACCGTCTTTACCTACTCTAAGCGCGCAGCTCAGGGGCACTAAGGATTTTCCCACTGTTGCACAGCTGTCCCCAACCTCCATCTCTGGAACTTTCCATCTTCCCGAATGGAAACTCTGTTCCGGTGAAACACGGACCCCCATTCTTGCCCCCAGCCCCAGCACCCAACACTCTCTAGGAATCTGGAGACTCCAGGGACCTTATGTGGGTGGGTCACACAGTGTCTGGCCTGTTTCACTGAGCATCACGTCCCCTGGACCCACCCACATTGTAGCATGAATTTCCTTCCTTGTTAAGGCCGAATAATAAGGCAGACATGAGTTTCTCTGTCTTGTTCCCAATCTTAGAGGGAAAGCATCTAGTTTCTTACCATTAAGTATGATATTAGCGGCACGGCTTTTGGCAGAGCTTTTTTATTAAGTGAGGAAGTTCCCCTGTATTCCTAGTTTGCTGAACCTTTTTCTCATGAATTGGTGTTGGGTTTTGTCAGACGTTTTTTCTGTATGTATTGATATTATTATGTGATTTTTCTTTCTTAGCCTGTTGATGAAATAGGTGACACTAACTGATTTTTTACATTAATTGATTTAATAGATTACACTAATCAATGTAATCGATTACATTAATATGATTGATTGCATATGTGGGATAAATCTTACTTGGTTGTTGTGCATAGTTAATTTTACACATGTCGTATTAAATTTGCTAATATTTAGTTGAGGATTTTTTCCATCCATGTCCATGAGAGATACTGTTCAATTTTTTTTGGTTTGTAATGTCTTTGTCTGGGCTTGGTATTAAAATAATGCTGGGTATAGTATGAGTTAGGAAGTATTCCCTCTGCTTCTATTTTCTGGAAGAGATTGTAGACCTGTTATCATTTCTTGTTTAAATAGAGAGGGGCCTGGGTAGCTTAGTCAGTTAAGCGTCCGACTTGGGCTCAGGTCATGATCTCATAGTTCATGAGTTCGAGCCCCACGTCAGACTCTGTGCTGACAGCTCAGAGCCTGGAGCCTGCTTCAGATTCTATGTCTGCCTCTCCCTTGCTCACGCTCTGTCTCTCTCTGTCTCACTCTCAAAAATAAATAAAGATTAAATAAATAAATAAATAAATGCTTAATAGATCACCAGTGAACACACCTGGGCCTTGCACTTTCTGTTTCCAAAACATTATTAATTTGTGATTCAACTTTTTTAGTAGATACAGACATAGTCATACTATCTACTTCTCCTTGTGTGAGTCTGGTATATTGTGTCTTTCAAGGAATTGATCTATTTTATCTAAAATGGCAAATTTGTAAGCATAGAGTTGTTCATAACATTCTTTTATTATCCTTTTTAATGTCCATGGGATACGTAGTGATAGCCCTTTTTATTTCTGATATTAATAGTTTTTACATTATCTCTCTTTTTCTTCCTGGTTAGACTTGCAAGAGGCTTATGAATTTTATTGATCTTTTCAAAGAGCTAGCTTTTTATTCTTTGATTTTTTTTCTACTGACTTCCTGCTTTCAGTTTCGTTGATTTCTGGTCTGATTTTTACTATCTTTCTTTAGGCCACCTTCACCCACCCAGTTTTCTTTTGATTAGTGTTAGCCTGGTATATCTTTCTCTTTCCCTTTACTTTTAACCTGTGTCTTTATATTTAATGTGGGTTTCTTGTGGACAGCACACAGTTTGGTCTTTTTTTTTTTTTTTTTATCTACTCTGATAGTCTCTCTCTCTTTTAATAGGTATTTAGGTCATTTACATTTAAATGTAATGTAAATTACATGTAAAAATGACCATATTTGTAACTGTTTGCTATTTGATGCTTCTATCTCTCTTTCTTGTTCTGTTTTCCTTCCACTCTTTTTCTGTCTTCTCTGGTTTTGAGTATTTTTATATTATTCTGATCTTCCTTTAGCACATCACTTATAGTCTTTTAAAATGCTTTTGTGGTGGCCCTAGAATTTGCAATTTACCTTTACAATTAATCTAAATCTGCTTTCATATACTTCCACTCTGCCACTTCACCGGTAGTGCAAGTATCTTACAACAGGGGATTCCCAGTTCCTGCCCCTCTATCCCCTGAAACATCCATCACACATTTCCCTTAGTCACAAGGGACTAATATAGTCCAATATAGTGTTATTCTTCATCCAATATAGTGTTATTATTATCTTGACTAAACTGATAGATCCGTTAAGTATAAGAAAAATAAAATATTTTATTTTACATTCATTTGTTCCTTCACTGATCCTCCTCATTTCTTTATGTAGATCTGAATTTTGACCCATATCATTTTTCTCATCTCTAAAGAACTTCTGTTAACATTTCTTCCAAGGCTGGTCTTCTGGTGACAAATTTCCAAAAATTTTTTGTTTACATGAAAAAGTCCTTATTTCTCCTTCACTTTTGAAATATAATGTCACTGGATACAGAATTTTAGGCAGGTGGATTTTTTTTCTTTCAACAATTTAATATTTTATTCCACTCTCCTCTTGCCTGGATGATTTCTAAGAGAATTCCGATGTAATTCATATCTTTGTTCTTCTCTTGGTAAGGTGAGTTTTTTCTTCCCCTCTGCCTTCTTTCAAAATTCTTCCTTGAGTGAAACAGGAAGGCTAGAGAGGGCTGGGGCTGGATATCTTCCTTCCCTCAGCAGGTGAGGATGTATTAAAATCCACATTGGATTTTGCACATGGGAGACCGTGTGAAGACACTAGAAGAAGACCACCATCTCCAACCATCTCCAAGTCTCAGAGAAATGCCTTAGAAGAAACCAGCCCTGCTGACTCCTTGATCTTGAGCTCATAGCCAAGAGATCTTCTGAAGGCAAAGAGAGAGGACATCCACTGCCAAATCCCCCATGACTAAGAGTATAAAAGGAACAGAATCACTGCAATGAGAGCCCTCATCAAAGAAAAGGGGAATGAGAACCACCCAGGCTTCCTGGCCAGCTCCTACTGGGTGGGCACAGCAAGGACTCCCTTGTTACACTAATTGACTTGAGAATGTCAAGCCAATCTTGCCCTACTGGGATACGTTCTGCTTGGCCATGGTTTATTATTGTTTTTATATGTTAATGATTCTGTTTGCTAGGAGTTTGTTGATTTTTTTGTGTCTATATTTATGAGGAGTATTGGCCTTTTAGTTTTCTTGTGATGTGTTTGCCTGGTTTGGTATCAGGGTAATATGGCCTCACAGAACGAATTGAAGGTATTCTTTTCTTCTTATTATTTTATTTATTTGTCGGGGGGTAGGTATACTCTTCCCATTTGCATTTTTTGTTAGAGTTTGTAAAGGAGTGTTAGGAATGCTTTAAATATTTGACAGAATCATTAGTGATGTCATCTGGGCCTGGGCTTTTCTACACAGGAATTTTTCTTTATTATTAATTTAACCTCTTTACTTCTTGTAGATCTATTTGGATTGTTTCTTTTGAGTCAGTGTGTTTGTGACTTTCTAAGAATCTGTCCACTTGATCCAAGTTATCTAATTTGTTGGCACAGGAGGAAGGGTCAGCTCTAGGTCCATTTTTTCCTCATCTTACCCACCCCTCCAGAAATGGTCCTTTCTCTGAGGTCAGGGTACAAAGTGGAATGCTGAGAACAGAGAAGAAAGCATTTTACTGAGGGCACCAATGCTCTAGAATGCTCTAGATCAATGCTCTTTTCAAAGGAGGGAGAACTAAGGGGATGGGAAGCCCCAAAGAAGGAGTGGGTGTTGTGGACAACTCCTGAGAGGCCTCGTTAGCAGACTCCGTGAAGACAAAATGTGAGGGTGAGGAAGAAATGATCAAAGGTTTCCTGGGTAGCAAAATCCATGTTCGAGAGACCTTTGAGGAATTTCACAATGCAGTCTTACTTACTTGTTCAAGATTTCAAAACTGTGCCCTTGGGAGTGGCCCTGCTCAGCAGCTAGAGCTGGGGTGATGCCAATCCAGAATGAACAGGCACTTCTGGCCATGCCGCCCCCAGTATCTCCTTTTCTCACCTGCTTCTCCCTTTCTCTCTTGGCCTTCTCCACCCCCCAGCTGCACCCCTACACCTGCTCCCAACCTCCCCTCCTCATCCCCATGCTTCCACGGCTCAGTTCATGGCAAGGCTCCCTGATACTAGCTCCCATTATCAAAGCTTTTTCCAGGGCTGTTATCAGCAGCTGCTGAGAGTTTATGGGGTACAGAGTCCACTCAAGGAGGGTCTGTCTTAGGATATGGGGATGACCTTGACATCCCCAAATCAGAGGCCTTAGGGCCCTTCCCATGCTGGCTATGGCAGAGCACGCCAAGGCAGAGGCACACCCCTCCTCCTCCCCTGTGCTATTTCTGACATGCCCCCCTCAGTTCCTCTGACAAAAGGAAAAGAGCATGCATTTTAAGGAAGAGTTCATGGTCAGAACTGAAGTGGGTTTAGAAATTGGAATGTTCTTGGTAAGCTACACAGTGAGGGGCCATCCGCATAACATGACAGGTGGTAACAACCAATGCATAGAATGGGCTATGCACCTGCATTACAGCTTTTCTCCTTTCCACCCCCAATGTTGAAGTGCTGTTACCATGCCATTTTGCAGATAAGGAAACAGAGGCACAGAGAGGTTACGTAACTTGTCCAAGGTCACCCAGCTATTGGATGGTGGAGGCAGGATTAGATCCCCAACAATCTGGCTAGAAGATTGTGCTCTTGATGGTGACATTTTCTGTCTGAGGTAACTGAAAGAGAGACAGTGCATTTGCAGAGAACTTGCTTTTGAGAAATATGTTGTGGAGAGGAGAAGTGAACGTGCATTTAAAGGAAACACAGCACGGGCCAATGTGGGACATCTGTCTCTGCCTGGAGGAATGTGTATGCAGTGTCTCAGGGTTGGAGTGGGGCTCAGTGAGTCATACATGAGGGGTACACTGGGGTCTTTGCCAGCGAGGCTGTAGCCCAGGGCCCTGCAATGCCCTCTGAGCTGTGCAGGGCCCATATTCTGTCCACGGGTAAGCCTGCACCTGCCTATATCTGTTGTTGCTTTGCTGTGCAGAATCCTAGCACATTGGAAAAGTTAAATCAGGAGCCAGCAGGTCAAGGGAGCTGAGACCCCATACAGAGCTTGTGACAGTCACACACACACCCCAACCTCTCCCAGAGCTGAGGCCCAGCTCTGCTAAAGGCTTGTTCCCAGGACCTGGACCCTCAGGAGACCCAGTCCACTCCTCCGCTCTGCTGGGTGTTACCAACACCACGGCCTGCAGTGAGGGTCCTGGCCCTGCTTTGGGCTGGACCCAGCTAAGGCTGCTTCAACACACAAGGCCTGGATGCTGCCCCCACCTCTCCCGGCTCTGTGGGAACACTGAGAACATCCTTTAAAAGCACAAAGTGACACTCCCTCGACCCTTATGTGCTGGCAGCAGCCCCTCCAGCCTCTCTGCCCCCAACTCTGCCCCATGTCCAGGAAGCTGCCCGGTGTGAAGGGCAGTTGGGTCAGATGGGTGGGACCCCGGCAGGGACTTGGGGAGTAGAAGAGCGGGAGGGGGTTACCTGGGGTAGATGTGAGTGTGGCTGAACAGAACCATACCTGGAAAGCCTGGGCCCTCCTCAGGGAGACATGGGATCTGTTTGTCTTAAAAAGAAAAAGAATTTAAAAAAAAGTCAGGGATAAATGGGCACCTCTGTGAGTCCCCTTCTCCTGGCAGAGGGGGCAGAGGGGGCAGGGGCAGAGAGGCTCCCAGGACTCTGGGCTCTCTCCCCAGGGGGCAGCTCTTGAGGTTCCTGTGGAAGCAAGACTGAACAAAAGTGGACACAAGGACGGCTTATAGCAAATAAACATTTAAAAACTGGGTTTTTTGAAAAATTTTTTAAAATGTTTTTATTTATTTCTGAGAGAGAGAGAGAGACAGCGCAAGCAGAGGAGGGTCAGAGAGGGAGGGAGACATAGAATTGGAAGCAGGCTCCAGGCCCTGAGCTGTCAGCACAGAGCCCGACGTGGGGCTCGAACCCACAAACCGTGAGATCATGACCTGAGCCGAAGTCGGACGCTCAACCGACTGAGCCCCCCAGGCGCCCCTAAAAACTGTTCTTAAAGTTTTTAGGTTGGTTAAGTGCCCGACTTCAACTCAGGCCATGATCTTGCGGTTCTTGAGTTTGAGCCCCTACGTCAGGCTCTGTGCTGACAGCTCAGAACCTGGAGCCGGTTTCAGATTCTGCCTCTATCTCTCTCTGCCCCTCCCCCACTTGCCGTCAAAAATAAACATTAAAATATTTTTTATTTGGAAAATGGATGGCTTCTGGCTAGAAGGGCAGTGACGATTCCAGCACACCTATTCTCGCCAACAGTTCCACAAAAATGTTCAGAGAGATACTGTGTTCATTTTCTATGGCTGCTGTAGATACTACAAACCTGATGGCTTAAAACAACACACATTTATTCTCTCACAGCTCCAGACTTCAGAACTCTAAAATCAGTGTCGCTGGGCTGACCATACTCCCTGCGGAGGCTCTGGAGGGTGTTTCCTCGCCTTCCATTTCCAGCTCCCAGTACTCTGTTCCTGGTGCTTCTTGGCTCATGGCTCCTTCCTCCAACTTCCAAGCCAGCAGCCTAGCATCTTGCTTCAGAGTCACTTTGCCTTCTTCTTGGCCAGACCTCCCTCCGCCTCTATCGCATGACACTTGAGGTGACATTTACAGCCCACCTGGCTAATCCAATACAATCTTCCCATCTCTAGACCCTGAATTTAATCACATCTGCAAAGCTGCTCTTGGCATATGAGCGGACCTTCACATGTTCCAGGGATTATGACCTGATATCTCTGGGCTCTATTATTTAGCCGACCACAGATACATTCACACACAGTATAAACACGGTCACATAGACCCAGACACACATACTCCTCACCCCCAAACCTCTTCCCAGAAACCTGCTCAAGCCACAGAACTCTTCCCTGTCCCCCATGACAGCCTTCCTTTCCCTGACAGTATTGTGCAAATCCCTCCCTTGTTCCCAGCGCCCCTTCCATCTAAGAAGCCCCTCCTCACTCCTGCCTTCAGAATCTAACCTATATTGAGGGCTTAAAGCTGAGGGCCTGAGCCAGTCATTTCTTCCACACAGTCCAACCTTCCACAGTTACCTGCTGACACCTATGCTTCACTACCACACCCTGTGGGTTCGCAGAGGACATTAACTGAAAAAAGGGTTAGAAGAAAATCAAAGGTCACCAAGCAAAACTCTTAAAGGGTGATTGTGCGCATGTGCCACAGTGCCTGAGTTCGGGAGCTTGGTGACTGTTGGACAGGCCTCTCGGCACTGGCTGACCTAGACCACTTGCGCCTGGGGCATGGATGGGGCTGGACAGCTCCCCTAGAACGTGGCTCTGACCAACCTAGGGAGAGGTAACCTTTCTGATCCCCACATCTGTCAACAAGTGCTAGTCCTAGGGGCTGGACTCCATGGACCAGCCAGAGGATTTCTGCTCCAGGTGAGTGTTGGCTCTCAGGGCAGTCACTTGAGAATTGGCTGGTCCCAGCTGGTGGGGACCTCACCTCATTCTGCTGGCTCCCTGGGGCTTCACACCCCTTATCCACAACTTTCCCCCAATATCCCCCAGGCTCAGGATTCTAGATACTCAGTTTGCACAGAAGGCATCCTTGGAGTCTGTTGCCCACCAGAGACTCAGACTCAGCCTCTGGTGCAAGGCCCCCAGCCTGGGCCACCAAAAGATGCAGTGAGATGGGTATGATGGGGAACTCAGGAACAGTGTGGGCCAGGTGGTAATTGTGGCTCTTTGCCGAGGCAGCTTTGTTCAAGGCTCCGAAGGAAGGGAAGGGAAAGAAGGGGGGAAAGGGCACCTCATCTAGGCTTTTGACCTGACCTAGCCAGGTTTGTGGAAGAACACAGGAAGGGAGGGGCAAAGCAGGAAGGTGCCCCCCTAGCATTTGGGTCAGCAGTGGCCAGCGCCTGCCCCGAGTGACCTCTGTTCAAGGCAGTGAGGTCAGAGGCAAAGCCTTGGAGCAGAGCACCACCCTCCACCCCCACTCCTACCCCTGACTGAGGTCCTGGGAGGGAAGAACTACCAAACGTCGGCCTGGAGTCGCCTGGGGAGACGGAGCTGCATCTGAGCCCCTGCCCACTGTGGGTGCCCCAACACTGGGGTTGAGGCTGTGGGGGGCGGCAGGGCAAGGCTGGGGTCACTGTCGTCACACACGTGTTGACCCCGCCCGACCGTCCGCAGCGCGGAGTCCCGTGCCGCCAAAGCCCGACAACTGCTCCAGGACACGCTAGAGAGGCTGAGCCAGGAGCAGCTGAAGCGTTTCCGCCACAAGTTGCGTGACATGCCAGTGGACGGCCGAAGCATCCCATGGGGGCGGTTGGAGGGCAAGGACGAACTGCACCTCGTGGAGGAGATGATCCAGTTCTATGGGCCGGAGATTGCACTGGACGTGACCCGAAAGACTCTGAAGAGGGCGGACATCCGAGACGTGGCAGAGCAACTCAAGGATAAGCTGAAGGGTGAGCGCGGGAAGGAGGGTTGCCGGGGTCCCCGCTCTTCCATCGGCTCCGCCGGAGCAGAGCCTGGGCCTCGGGCTGCCATCCCTCCAGCTTCCGCAGAAAAGTCCCAGAGTGCTCCCGGCCCGAGAGCACTCCATGCACAAATTCAGGAACCCCAGGGCTTGGACCCTGGGCGCTCTTGAGGGGTAGCCCCAACTCCCTATTGTGCCCCCCACGCCCCCCGCACATTCAGCAGGGCCTCACCACAGGTCTCCTTTCCAGGGCTTGGCCCCAGCTCCTTCATGCTGCTCTCCGTGTCCGGTAGGTCTCTCTGGGAGGGAAGCATAAGACCCAAGGTGTTGGTGGGTGGGGGCAACAGGGGAGGGGGTGTGGTAACCCCCGGGTTTGCAGCACGAGTGTCCTTTATGCCACTCAGAGATTCCCGACAGCCGGTCCCAGGGAGGAGAGTTGTGTGGGAAGGCTGGCTGGGGAGAGGGGCTGTGGGAAACCAAGGCCTGAACCTAGTGGGTTGGGGAACGCCTGGGAGGGTCAGCTGACACAGCCCATCCCATCCTTGTCCTCTACCCCTCCCCCGGTCCCCTCTTGCGGCCCCCACCAGAGTACAAGAAGAAATACAGAGAGCACGTCCTGCAGCAGCATGCCAAGGTTAAGGAAAGGAATGCCCGCTCTGTGAAGATCAACAAGCGCTTCACCAAACTGCTCATCGCGCGCGAGGATGCCACACCAGTGGATGGGACTCGGGGACCCACTGAGGAGCCAGGGACCCAGCGTGCTCAGCGCTCCGACACTCACACCTTCAACCGCCTGTTCGGCCGTGACGAAGAAGGCCAGCGGCCTCTGACGGTCTTGCTGCAGGGCCCAGCGGGCATCGGCAAAACCATGGCGGCCAAGAAAATCCTGTATGACTGGGCAGGAGGCAAGCTGTACCACGACCAGGTGGACTTTGCCTTCTTCTTGCCCTGCCGCGAGCTGCTGGAGCGACCGGGCACGTGCAGTCTGGCCAGCCTGATCCTAGACCAGTGCCCCCACCGCAGCGCGCCCATTGGGCTCATACTCTCTCGTTCCGAGAGGCTGCTCTTCATCCTGGATGGCGCGGATGAGCTGCCCCCGCCGGGGCCCACCGAGGGGGTGCCCTGTATAGACCCCTTTGAGGAGGCAGAGGGCGCACGGGTGCTGAGCGGGCTGATGGGCAAGACGCTGCTGCCTGGTGCCCGCCTGCTGGTGACTGCCCGTGCCACCGCCCCTGGGAGGCTACAGAGCCGCCTGTGCTCCCCGCAGTGCGCAGAAGTGTGCGGCTTCTCCGACAAAGACAAGAAGAAGTTCTTCCACAAGTTTTTCCGGGACGAAAGGGTGGCAGAGCGTGCCTACCGCTCTGTGAAAGAGAATGAGACACTCTTTGCACTGTGCTTTGTGCCCTTTGTGTGCTGGATCGTGTGCACAGTTCTGCGCCAGCAGCTCCAGCTCGGCCAGGACCTGTCTCGCACCTCCAAGACCACTACGTCCGTGTACCTGCTTTTCATCACCAGCCTCCTGAGCTCGGCGCCTGCTGCTGATGGGCCCCAGGTGCAGGGTGAGCTGCGTAAGATGTGCCGCCTGGCCCGTGAGGGCCTCCTTGGGCATAGGGCACAGTTCACTGAGAAGGATCTGGAAAGACTGGAACTTCGCGGCTCTAAAGTTCAGACGCTGTTTCTCAGCAAGAAAGAACTGCCAGGTGTGCTGGAGACTGAGGTCACCTACCAGTTCATGGACCAGAGTTTTCAGGAATTCTTTGCCGCGCTGTCCTACCTGCTGGAGGACAAGGGAAACCTCAGGGCACCGGCTGACAGCGTAGGGGCGCTTCTCCGGGGGGACACCGAGCTGCGCGGCCACCTCACACTCACCACGCGCTTCCTCTTCGGGCTCCTGAACACAGAACGGGTGCACGACATCAAGCACCACTTCGGCTGCGTGGTTTCAGAGCATGTAAAGCAGGATGTCCTGCGGTGGATGCAGGACCAGGGCCACCAGGGGGCGGCACCAGAGGGGACCAAACAGACCGAAGCGCCTGAGGACGCTGAGGAGCTGGAAGAGGAGGAGGGCGAGCTCAACTACCCGCTGGAGCTGCTGTACTGCCTGTACGAGACTCAGGAGGATGCCTTTGTGCGCCAGGCCCTGCGTGGCCTCCCTGAGCTGGTGCTGGAGCGAGTGCGTTTCAGCCGCATGGATGTGGAGGTTCTGAGCTACTGCATAAGGTGCTGCCCGGAGGGGCAGGCACTGCAGCTGGTTAGCTGCGGCCTGGTCCCTGCACAGGAGAAGAAAAAGAAGAAGAGCCTGATGAAACGGCTGCATGGCAGCCTGGGTGGCAGCTCGTGAGTCTATGGGGCGGGACTGCCCTGGTTTCCAGGCCCTGGGGAGGGGGCAGCGATGTGTCCAGTGCATGCCCGTGCACCTGAGTGTCCGTCTGAGCAGGGGAAGCCTGTCCCCAGAGGAGGGCAGGACTTGGGGGCTGGTTTTGCCCGCTCCCTTGCAAGGCAGCCTCCTGATGTCCACCTCCTTCCCCAGGGTGTCCTTGGCATGCCAACCCCCAGCTATCCACACCCAGGGCAGACCTCCTAACATGGCCATGTGGCTCTGGAATACTCCATGCCTGCTGTGCCCTGAGCTTTTGCACCTGCTATTTCGTCTACCCAGAATACTCTGTTTGTTGCCTATCCTCAATGCTTTGCCAGTCTCCCTCAGCTGGCCTGGGACCCCTCTGGCCCAGAAATGCCCCACTGACCACTGTGTGCCATGACATCTACTCTGCCTATCTCCTTCACCAGACCTTGAGCTCCTTCAGGGCAAGTCTTCTGTGTACATAACTCCAACCTAGCACTTGACCCAGAGCTCAGCATCTGTTGAGATAATGAATGTCAGGATGTTGATAGGCTGGGGCTGGGGACGCCCGCTGCAGGTGCAAGACAGACCCACGTGGGCTGTGGGTGACATGCCCCCCACCTGGACTCCAGCAGACCGCTTCAGCGGGGAGCTGCATGGGGCCACAGATCAGCTGTTGCACTCTGGGTTTGGAGCAAGGAGGGTGGAGGGGTCCCGACTCAGCTTGAGGTGGAGGGCAGAGGTAGCTCTGACACTTCAGGGCCACAGAAAAGAGGGAGGGACTGGAAGGGGACAAGTGGGCTTCACCTTGCCGTCTCTCCTAGCAGTTCACAAGCCGCCATGAAAAGATCCCAGGCTTCTCCATTGCGTTCACTCTTTGAGGCCATGACTGACCAACACTGCGGTCTGAACAGCCTGACGTGAGTGACCATGCCCCCGTGGCCCCCCGGAAGGGATGCAGAGCAGGACCCTCTGGGCAGGGACAAAGGGATAACCCTGTCTGGAAATGGCTGAGGGGACAGACTAAGAGCCTGTGCCTCTGGCATCTTGTGCCGGGGTCTACAGGCTCTGTCCACATAGTGCAGAGGAGGGAGGAGAGGGTGGGGCCCGGGGCTAGGAAGGAGGGTTTGGCCCCAGTTTAAGTGGAAACAGGGTGCAGCTGAGCATTCTGGGGGAGGGATAAAGAAGACCAGAATAAATTTTCCTTCCAAAGGAAGGCTACTAGTTGCTATTGGAAAGTGATGGGCAGTCCCTCTGGACTTTTACAAGCAATGGAGGGAGGTCTTCAGGGCACAGGCTCTGAATCCAGGCTGCCTGCCTCCAAGCCCTTGGGCAAGTCAGTCTGTCTGATCTTTTTCTTCCCCTATGAAATGGAGCTGGTAGATTCTACTTCAGAGGGCTGGTATGAGAGTTAATGTGGCAACGCATGCCCAGCCCTGAGTACATGACCTATCACCAAGTAAGCAGAAAGTAAGAGAAACGGTAGAAGCTAGTACCGGGGGGAAGGGGGGGGACAGATGGTGAGATAGGCACAGCCCTATGGCCATGGTGACATGGTCACTTTGCTTGATATGAGGTTCCAGCAACCTGGAAATAAACATCAGGAGCCAAGAAGGTGATCGACACATTTGGCCCATCAACAAACACTGCCACTAAACTGAATGCGTGGTGTTCACACCACAGCAGTATTTATAATGGCAAAAAAAGGTAGAAACAACACCCATTGTTAGGGACCAGCTAAATGAATAAGCATGGCCCATCTTGACTCCATGCTCAGCTATCTGCAGTTAAACACATTGACAGTAAAATCTGCATTGGTCCATCCAACAGCTGGCAAAGAATAGTGCCCTAAGGAAAGGTGGAGTGCAATCCAGCACGCACATGCACATATGGCCAAGGCTCCCCTGGGACCCATGTGGTGGGTAACAAAGGACAGGGGAAACTGTTCCTGTTGAACCAGCACCTCTCCAGACCGAGCCTCAGCCACCCACGGAGTGGGCAGTTTGCAGAACTGGGGCAGTGAAGTGGCCAAGGGGACTGAAGACAGACACATGTGCTCTTGGCCACAGGCTGTGCCACTGCAAACTGTCTGATTCTGTCTGCCGAGACCTCTCCGAGGCCCTGAAGGAGGCCCCCGCCCTGACCGAGCTGGGTCTCCTCCACAACTGGCTCAGTGAGGCCGGCCTGCGTTTGCTGTGTGAGGGCCTGGCCTGGCCCCAGTGCCGGGTGAAGAAGCTCAGGTGAGGGCCTGGCCTGGGAGAGAACAGGGGGAGGGACAAGGTGAGGTAGGGGTGTGGTTCACAGCAGTTCCTGAGGGTCACTGTCCCGCCAGGGTGCAGCAGCCCAGACTCCAGGAGGTGCTTCAGCACCTCATCGGCATGCTCAGTCAGAGCTCAGCGTTGACCACCCTGGATCTATGTGACTGCCAACTGCCGGAGCTCGCAGTGACCCAGCTGTGTACAGTCCTACAGGACCAGGGATGCCGCCTACAGACCGTCAGGTAGATGCAGGGACAGAAAGGGGCCTGGGGACTCAACCTCTCGACACTGGATTGGGCTGGGTGCCTGGGGACTTCCCCTGGACCCTAAAGAGGAACTCCTTCCAGGGCCCTCCCGAGTGACCACACTCAAACCCAGCCCCTGGAGACCCATGCTCCAAAGTCCGAGCCCCAGCCCTTGGCTTCAATTACTTTGCCAGATCAAATGTCCATCTGTTATCTGGGGCCCATGGCAAGTCTGGGCCAATGATTCCAACACCCTTTTACTCCCCCAAGGGCTCTGACCCCACCCCCAACCCCTGTCCCCAGCCTCTGACACCCCTACTGACCACCTCTGTCACGGCGTGCTTTGGGCACAGCCCAGGCCAACATCCCCGTCACTGCCCCACACTGCTGTCCGGTCACTGTCCCCCAGCCCTGGCCTCAGCTTTCCCAACCAACTCCCACTTCTGTCCTACGCATACACTACAGTCTGACCTCCGTGGAGCTGAGCAAGCAGTCACTGCAGGAGCTGCGGAAGGTGAAGACAGCAAATCCAGGTCTGGTCATCACACACCCACTGCTGGACAGTCATCCCTAAGCCTCCCACAGGATTCAGCTGTGTCCTCTGAGGCCCTGAACGCCAGGAAGAGGACTCTAGTCAGCCCTATGGAATAGACATCCTCATCCAAAGGGCAGAAGGATGTTGCTCTCTGCTCTGGGCAGCTCTTTTGAGCCTGAAGGACCCTGGGCAGGCAGGTAAAAGGCAAGGACACACGTGGTCCCTTACATGGTCAGGGACAGGTCCCAGGACATGCCCTTCCCCCCATACTCTGGGCACAGGTTCTGTCTCTGCTCTCCTAACCCAAACCCCACCACTGCTCCACCCACCTTCCTCTCCTGCACGCCCCCCCCAGCCATCAGATACCCCTAGCGACAATAATGCTGACAGCTCCCAGTCATCAAGCCCCTGCCATGTATTGGCCTTGACCTGGTATGTTCAGTGCTGTGACCCCTTCCCTGATCCCATTCCCATCTGCACTGTGGGCCCCACAACCCCACAGCCCCACAACTCTGCCCTCGGCCACAGGAGATCAAGCAGGGGCTGACCCCTGACCAAAGGTAGACAGGTCATTGTTCTTCCCCAGGAACTTGGGTCCTGGCATTGGAAGTGAAGCCATCCCTGAGGCTGTGTGGTGCCAGCCCAGAGGTGTCCATTTACTGTCTAGGTCTTCAGAGATGGAGACCAGGGGAGAGGGGACACAGCTGCAGCCTGCACTCCAGGTGGGAGACGTGATGGCAGGGGCAGCAAGCAGCCTGTCCTCAAGCCCGTGTGCTGATAATACATTCTCCTTTGGATTCATTGCTGTTGATTTGTGTTGCACGCAGCCAAGCATCCTAACAGGTGCTCACAATCTCTCCTTTGGTCCCCAATCCACCTGTATGGGTGGGGTTGTATTCTACATTTCTCAGATGAGGAAAAGGAGACTCAGGGCTACAGCTTGACAACAGGGAGCTCTGAGGTGAGGCCTGGCTTTGATGGACAAGACTAGCTGGAGGCAGCCCGCCGAATCTTCAGGTCCTCTCTGCTCGACGCTGCAGGGCTTAGGCAGCTCCTGGGATCCCAGTCCAGGTGGGAGAGAAGCATGGAAGTCAGCCCTTTCACTTCTAGGGAGAAGGGAGAAATTCCCTTCCATAATTATTGTTCAAGTCTAGTCATTCATTCCACAAAACAGACAAACCCCTGCCTCCCTGAAACTGGCAGGAAAGGAGAAAATAAACAGGTATAGACAGCAGCCAACAAATGCTTTGGAGGAAAGCAAAGCAAGGCTAAGTGGGAGGAGACCATGGAGCCAAGGTTTCCTGTTACTTGGGATGGGTCTGGGGAAGTCTAAGTGAGGACAGAAAGGAAGTGAGGCATCAAGCCCTGAGGATACCTTGAAGGAAAGTGTTCCACGCAAAGGAATGGCAGGTACAAAAGCCATGAAGAGGAGCGTCTTGGTCAGCTCAGGCTGTTAGAACAAAATACCACAAACTGGGGGACTTATCAAACACAAATTTATTTCTCCGGAGGCTGGGATGTCCAAGGTCAAGATGCCAGTCAATCCAGTGTCTGACAAGGACCCTCTTCCTGTTTGCAGGGCACTGATCTCTTGCTGTATTCTCACAAGGTGGAAAGAACAGGCTAGCTCTCGGGCCTTTTCCTGCAAGGGCTCTAACCCCACTCCTGAGAGCTCTTTTTTTTTTAAATTTTTTAATATAGTTTATTTTTGAGACAGAGCGAGACAGAGCACAAGTGGGAGGGGGAGGAGCAGGGAGAGAAGGAGATACACAGAATCTGAAACAGGCTCCAGGCTCTGAGCTGTCAGCACAGAACCTGATGCGGGGCTTGAACCCACCAACAGCAAGAGCATGACCGGAGCTGAAGTCGGACGCTTAACTGACTGAACCACCCAGGCGTCCCAAGAGCTCTTGATCTAATTACCTCCCCAAAGCCCCACTTCCAAAATGGTCGCACTGGGGATGATTTGAAGGGATGATCTGGGGACAAACAGACACATTCGGTCCATAACAGGGCACATGCTTGGACTACTGCAGAGGCAGCAAGGAAGCCAAAGCAGCAGCACTGGCCTAGGGGAGCTGCCAGGTGGGAGGGGGAGGGGGGGAATCCGGGATGCTAGCTGGCCTGCCCTCGGGGTGGGGGTGAGCAGCACTGCAGGCTTCGGAGCAGAAGGCACATCTGACCCACCCGCTCTCAGGGTGTCTGTGGCTCTGTGCTAACAAGGCCATATAGGGCAGAGCGGAAGCAGGGCTTGTGGACTGTGTGTCCAAGAGGCGGGCTTGGTCTCAGAGGTCGCAGGGCTGCAGTAGGGACGATGGAGCTGACAAATCCCAGAAATGGGGAACAACAGAATTTGTAGATGGAAGTGGGTGTGGGGACCCAGGGAGCCTGAGCGGCTGGACAGGTGGAGTCACCGTCACCAACACTGGGAGAGGGCGCGAGAAGAGCAGGTTTCCAGGGACTTGTTGGGTCTGAATGTCTCCGGCTGGGCCCAGTGGTCAGAGCACAGAGACCTGGGTCAGGCCAGGGGCCAGAGGGCCCAGGAGGGGGATGGAGCCTGAGGGTACAGGCTGGGCTGGGCTGGGCAGAGGCAGAGCGGGGGCAAAGGGAAGGCCTTGGCGGGAGAGGGACCGCCAGGCGCCACCTCCCGGTAAGGGGGAGGCTCGGGAGCTCACGGAGAGACAGGGAATCGCGCACCAAAGGGCCCTGCCCCCTCACAGCCATCCTTCGACCCCGTCTTAGAGGCCAGAGTTCAAACTGTGCGGCTCCCGCAGCTTCCCTAAGAGGCCACCTGGGTGCCAGGGGCACCGGGTCGGGCAGCACTCGGGCCAGCGCGGCCGCCTCCCAGCTGCTCCGCCCTGTGGGGCCCGGGGGCGGGGACCGCGGGGCCTTCCGGCGGAGAGACGGCGCCTCCGAGACTTCTCGCTGCGGCCCGGAAGGCCAGAGCCTGGGGACACACCCGCTTCGGTGAGCCCCCCCGAAACTCTCCCCAATCCTGGGCCCGCTCCTCCAGCCGGCGACGGCGACCGGAGGGCGCTCCTGCACACACCCCGCCCCTCCCCCAGATCCGGAAGACTGAGGCCTCCTCACTCCCCACTAACAGGTCTGAGCTTGTGGGGGCGGCTTGGAGAGAGCTGGAAGGGTTCGAACTGAGGTCTGAAGGTGGAAGTCTGGGGACTCAGTTGGGTCTCTGGAGATCAGTATCAGGCGGGTTGAGCATCTCGGGGTTGAAGGTGTTTCCAGCTGTGGCTCAAAACTGAGGGCTGTGGAAAATCAGGGCTGCACAGGTGGCCCACACCCCTTGCCACCAGCTGTCAGAGGCATCAGCCGAGTTCCAGTGGGTGCTTTGGGGTTCACAGTCAGAAGAGGGAAGAAGCCCAGCCAATTGTGGGGGCCCCTGACTCCCCCTTTCCCAGGCCACTCTGCTGAGCAAGCCTTTCCATGGAGGGTGCCAGCGAGGACCCCACCGTATTCAGTGCCCATTCTCTACCCAGTGACCCTCGGCTCTTGGCCACCGTGACCAACACATACTTGGGCACACGTGTGTATCATGACACACTGCATGTGAGTGGCGTGTACAATGGGGCTTGCGGGGATACACACCGGGCCGTTCTGCCTAGTCCCCTCAACGTCCAGCTGGAGGCCCCTGCAGAAGCAGGAAATCAGCTGACCAAGACCTTTGCCCTGGACACTAACACAGGTAGCCACCACGGTCCCACTCCCCCACACCTGAGGTGAGCGGTCCAACTAACAGCTGTCCCATCCCAGCACCTCCTAACTCAGGATGCTTGGTTCACAGGGAAAAGGAGGGCTTCAGCCCTGGGGGGCCTCCCGGCAGGCGCGTGGGGCCCTCTGCGCAGCCACAGCTTCCCAGATGGGGCAGCTGGAGCTCAGAGGGTGGATGCACCTTATCTAGGGGCTGGTAGCTTTGTAACTGTCCTCAGTGGCCCTAAGCGGGGCAGGCGAGTTGCCCTGACTCCCTCTGCCCCTCCCCAGGCTCCTTTCTGCACACTCTAGAGGGCCCCAGCTTCCGGGCCTCCCAGCGCATCTATGCCCACCGCATGCTGCCTCATGTCCTGGCTTTCAGTGTGTCCATCACTCGCATGGCCAGGGAGAGCCAGCCCATTACGGTGCTGCTGCAGTCAACCTTCTCCCCAGAAAGCCCGGACCTTCACCTGCATCTGGGTCCTGACTTCCAGGGAGCCAGGTGAGGAGGCCGTCAGGGCTGGCCAGGTAGACCAAGGAGGGAGCTGGCCCCTTAGACACGGCCTCACTCTTGCAGGTACCTTTATGGCCACACACTCACCCCAGAGCAACCTGGGGGGCCGCAGCAGGAGGTCCACATGCTGTGGACACCAGTGCCCCCAGCCCTGACCCTTGGGGAAAGCGAGGACGACCGGACCTGGGAGTTCCTGACCGTGGTGGGCAGCAGCCAGGCTGAGGCCCAGGACTGCCTCACGGAGGCCCTGCAGCTGCAGGCGGGGACCACTCTGTACACTGCTCATGCCCGGGCCTGGGCTCAGCTCTGGGCTGGCTGTGGCCTGGACGTGGTGGGGCCCCTACCCCTGCGCCAGGCCCTGCGTGGTGCCCTCTATTACCTGCTCAGCGCCCTGCCGCAGCCGGGGGCCCCAGGGTACGCCAGCCATGGCCTCAGCCCCGGGGGTCTGTCCAATGGGAGCAGAGACGAGTGCTACTGGGGCCACGTCTTCTGGGACCAGGTACGTCCTAGTCCACCTCCTGCCACACAGCATGCGCAGGTGGGGCGGCTCACAGGCACGGGGGTCCCGTGGCTACAGGCACAGACATGGCTGCTAACTCTGCCCTACCTGGGATGGAGGCTGTGACTGGGGAACCACAGAGGCCAGGGCAGAAGGGGAGCCTTCCTGGAGGAGGTGGGATGTTGAGGACTTTGGTGGAAAAGAGTGATTCAGGCAGAGGGGCCAGAAGGTACAAGCACTAGAGCTCAGAGGGTGCACAGCATCTGGCCAGGGCAACAGGGGCCCTCACCTGGGCACGAGGAGCAGCTGCAGGGGGACTGCGGGAGCTTGGGAGTCACACTGACAGAGGTGGAGTCTGGCTGCTGAGCAGAGCATGGGTAGAGGAGGATGAGGCCTCAGACAGGAGTGGGAGCCAGAGAGGCTGGGACTTGGTGGACACTGAGCATGGGAGGGGCCCAGAGTGCTCCTCCTCAGCAGCCAATGCTGTGGCCCACTCTGGTGAGGCTTAGAGAAGCTGAGTCACTCACTAGGTCAGGCAGCTAGTGAGCAACGGAGCAGGCTCCCATCCAGGCCGCCCGTGCCCAGATTCTGGCCTGAGCTCGAGGGCAGACCCAGAGGCCCGCTGGGGAGGGGAAGTGCTGTGCCGGGGACCAGACTTGAGGTGCATTTGGTGTGGAGACTGGGCCATGGGATAGGCAGGTGTGGACAGCCCAGGATGGACCCAGGGTGGGCAGCAGAGGAAGAAGCTGGAAGGAGACGGGGGGCTGTTGGAGAGGCAGCATGGGACGGTGCTGACTCTGGCCAGGGCAGAATGTGGGTGGACAGGGAAGAGAGAAGAGAGCGAGACCTCCTGAACAAGGGGCCCTTGGCTGTGCTCTCAGGATCTCTGGATGTTCCCAAATATCCTGATGTTCCACCCAGAGGCCGCCAGGGCCCTCCTGGAGTACCGCATCCGGACACTGGGTGGGGCCCTAGAGAATGCCCGGAGGCTGGGCTATCAGGTGAGGGGGACCTGGGCACCCACCCTACCGGACCCCCATAAGGGTCTGGTGTCCCTACATCCCTCCTAGGCCTGCACCCCTCACCTCAAGTTCCTCTCTGGGTTGGGCTAGGATTCCCAGGTTCTTACACAGGCTCAGCAGCACCCGGCCTGTGCCGTATGGGTAGGAAGAACAGCCTGGCCGGGGCCCAGCTAGGGTCCCATTACTGTCCTGGCCCGGGACAGTCAACACACAGGGGAAACTGGGCAGAAGCCACCTGGCCTATTATGGGGACGCGCACTGGGCACTCAGAGCCTGCAGTCCCCCATGAGGGCACCCGGACGGTCAGTGCCTCTCTCTGTCCTCCTTGGCTGAAGGCTGAGTATTGGGAAACGGGCTACCCCTGCGCCCCCACACTCAGAACCGTCAGGTCTGCTCCACTCCCCCGACCCCTCAGGGAGCCAAGTTTGCCTGGGAGAGTGCGGGCTCTGGTCTGGAGGTGTGTCCAGAGGACATTTATGGGACCCAGGAAATTCATATAAACGGAGCTGTGGTGTTGGCCTTCCAGCTCTACTACCACAGCACCCAGGTGAGGCGTCAGCATGCCTACCAGGTAGGACCACCCCCCTAATGTGGCCATGACTTCCTGCCTTGAGCCAGGCCTTCACTTCTGGGCACTCCGAAGAGTGGGTACTGACAAGACAAGCAGTGACCAGTGAGAATCACAGTCACGGATGGCATGGCCTCTGTCCCACCCTCTCCTGCTCCTCCAGGACTTGCAGCTCTTCCGAGAGGCTGGTGGCTGGGACGTGGTCAGGGCTGTGGCTGAGTTTTGGTGTAGCCGTGTGGAGTGGAGCCCTGAGGAGAAGAAGTACCACCTGAAGGGTGAGGGCATGGGGAGGGTGGGATAGTCATGGGGAGAGGTTGGTTATGGGGGGAGGAGAGGCATGGACATCCGTGGCAGGGAGAGTGGATGGCCACAAACTGGTGGGCCAGGTGGATGCTCCTCGGCTCAGCGTGTGATCTCTGGCCCTACACTGGCCACTGGCATCAGGAGCGGATCCCTAAGACCCTGCACTTAGCACCGTCTTGCACTTGTGTGCCCAGGAGTCATGCCCCCTGACGAATACCATTCAGGGGTCAACAACTCCGTGTACACCAATGTCCTGGTCCAGAACAGGTGAGACCCAACACCTTTGCCCAAACTTCCACCGTGCAGGGAGCCAGCCTGGAGGGCTAGGGCTAGAGCCCCCTCTCCCTGCCTCTACTCCTAGCCTGCGGTTTGCTGCTGCCCTGGCCCAGGACCTGGGTCAACCTGTCCCCAGCGAATGGCTGGTAGTGGCTGATAAGATCAAGGTGCCCTTCGACCCAAGGCAGAACTTCCACCCTGAGTTTGACGGCTACCAGCCTGGTGAGTGTACTCGGAGCTGCCTTGGGACCCCTTCACCCCCCCACCAACAGGACCGGCATCCACCCTGGATGCCCCCAACCTGACTGAGTAGTTCCCGCTCAGTCGCCTCCCCGTCAGCAGCGCCTGTCCCTCCACAGGAGAGGAGGTGAAGCAGGCAGATGTTGTGCTCCTGGGATACCCCATCCCTTTCCACCTGAGTCCTCACATTCGCAGGAAAAACCTAGAGATTTATGAGGCTGTGACATCCCCAAAGGGCCCTGCCATGACTTGGGTAAGGAGACTGCAGGGTGTAGGGTGGCGGTCCTCACAGTGGCCCCAACCCTTCCTCACTAGCTTCAGTCTTCCCTCCCATGCAGTGGGCTTCAGCCCAGCATGACCCCTGGTCTCTGGCCCCAGAGCATGTTTGCTGTGGGATGGATGGAGCTGAAGGACCCATGGCGGGCACAGGACCTCCTGGAGAGGAGCTTGGCCAACATCAGGGAGCCCTTCAAGGTCAACTCACATGCTGACTCCACCAGCCTCAGGGTGGGGAAGGGAGGGGTCACCGCAGGGTCAGGACCCTTCTGGGAGCAGGGCCAGCAGCCTCACGGGGCCCGTGTCATGGGAGTCCAGGCACTAACTACCTTGCCATGGGCAGGTGTGGACAGAGAATGCAGATGGGTCTGGTGCTGTGAACTTCATGACGGGCATGGGGGGCTTCCTGCAGGCAGCACTCTTTGGATTCTCAGGGTTCAGGTGAGTGCAGCGCTGACAGAGAGCACCCTCAAGCCCCTTACCTTTCCACTCCTCATGAAACTCTCCCCTCCCCCCAGGATCACAGGGGCTGGCATGACCTTCGACCCCATGTGTCTGGCAGAGATCTCTGGGGTACGCATGTATGGCATCTCTTACCAGGGGAACAAGCTTGACTTCTCCTTCTCCAAGGACTCTGTGACAATCGAGGTTAAGACCAGGGCAGGGTCCTGGGCCCCCCTGCTGGAGGCTGAGCTGTGGCCATTGCACACTCGACTCCCCCTGCTCCCAGGTAGGCCACCTCCCCAGACTCACCCAAGGGTGCAGAGCATGTGACCTCCCCACAGTAACCGCCCAGGTGTGTGCCCCCACTCAATATGCGCCCCTCTCCCTGCAGGGCACAAAGTCTCCTTTCCTTCCTCAGCTGGACGGATACAAAGATCACTCTCGTAGGAAGCAGAGGCAGCAAGTGCTTCTCCAAGAGTTTCCTAGGAGCATTTTTGGAAGACATTAGACACCTGCCCCCGTCCTGTGGGACACTGTTGGGTCCTTCATCCCCCATCAGTTCCCTTGCCCTGACTCTGTCTTGGGCGCTGCACCTGACTGATCAGGGCTTCAAGCATGTCTTGGGTCCTCCCATCTGCCCATTCCCTCTGTGGGTGCCCCTAACTGACTTCACCCCTCCTCAACACCCTCCTCAATACCCTCTTGGTCTGCTGAGCCCCTCCTTCCTGCCCATTCTCCAACCAGCACCCAGGCTCACAGGCTCCAGAGAAAGTCTGAATTCTTTGGCCCAAAGTTCAAGAAGGTCTGCCTCCAGCCCCTCCCCCAATGGCCTCCTCAGCCACGTCTGTGCCTTCCTTTGTGGCTGATGCGGGCTGCACCTGTCCCTCCCCCAGGGTGCTGCAGGGCAGGTTGGGGGCATGGCTGCCTCTCTGCCAAGAAGGCAGAAACAGGTGCAGGCCTCAGTGCAAAGGATGGCAGGGGTGGGGGCATGAGGCAGAGTGCTCAGTCCTCTGCAGAATTCCTCGGAACTCATTCACAGACCAAAAAGGAACTCATGGGGTCAGGCATGGTGGGGTCGAGGTGCTCTCAGGCGGTCATGGGGACTCTGCATCCTCAGTCCTTGACTCCTCCAGCCTCTGGGCCACTTCAGTGAGGTTGGATGGTCTCCGTCACAGGCCTTTCCTCAGCCAAGAAGAGAGGGTTGTGGGGTGCAGAGCAAGACCCTACCTCTTCCCTCTGACCAGCCAGAAGCACTGGGGCCAAGTGTGCATGGGTTCGAGGCCACAGGCCTGGGCCCATCTGTCCCGACAGGCTGCCCATGGCAAGAGGCTCTGCTCAGCCTCTCCCCTGGGGGCCTCAGCCTCCCCAGCTGGCACTTCCAACTTGGGTCCTTGGGAATTTCTCAAGAGTGAAGTGAGATGGTACCTGCTGCCAAAGTTTTGGTGAGAGCCTGAGGAATTAAAGTTCCATTCCGAGAAAAGTTTGTCTGCTGTCAGAAGCTGGTATGCTCCTTCCTTCTGAAAGCAAGGGCTGCATAATGGGTGGAGTCGGATCATGAAGCACAGGGACCTGCTCATTTAGAGCAAGCAGGTGGGCCAGCCACTCTCCTTTGCTCTCACTTCACTCTGGCAAAGCCCTGTGCTCTCTCTGTTCTCAGAGGAGCGTTAGTGCAGGTTTTCCAAGAAGCAGACACCGGGCAGACAAGCTGTAAGGGACAAAGCCATGTGAGGGAGAGGGGGGAAGGAGGGTGGCTGAAGGCGTCGGGGATCCCGAGGCTCATCTCTGGGTAACTGCAGGGAGCAGCACATGGGAAGAAGGGTGGCCCCCAAGGGAGCATAGCCAGCCAAGCTATAGAGCAGCATGCATGTTGTGCAGGTTCCCAAGCCACCAGAGAACAGAGCCAGCACCTTGATAGGGCTTGCCCAGCTGCCCACGGGCTCTCCCCCAACTGCTGGCTATGTGGCAAGGCCAGAGTAGATCTGCTGACATAGGGCATGGTGGCTGGGGACCATCCCAGCAGAGCAGATGCTTATCTTTGTGGCCCTGGAGCCAGATGTGGGTGCAGACATCAGGTGGGGCGGTAGGCGGCCCTGTGTGTACAAGCCATGTATATATGCAGTCCTCAGTACACATAGTGAGGGGACCCTCTGAGGGGGCTGTGGCAGTACCAGTGTGCTGGCATGGCTGGTCAACGGTCCGTGGCAGACAGCTACCTAAACTTGGTCAGGATCCCTCAGCCTAGCCAGGAGACAGCCTGGGGACAGGGAGGGCTACTGGTGACCTTCCCCCATGCCTGCCTTGACCACACTCTATGCCTTCAGCGCCTGGGCACAGGCCAGACAGTCTCTGTTCCCCTCAGCAAATGGGACAGCTGACCATCCCATGCCCAGAGACGTGAACCTGGCCACACACAAGTTGATGCCAACTACTCCCAACCTATGCATCCAGCACAGGTCACTCCCTTCTTGAGTTCCAGGTCTGGCACGCTCTCTCCATCCTGGTCCAAGCTCTGGCACACTGCTCTTGTCTGTGGCGCAGCACGGGACCAGCCACAGCCTGGGCCAGGGCACCAGAGGCAGCTCACACCCCTACCCGCAGGGGCCAGCTTGGAGCAGCACACGCTCCAGCAGACAGCTGGGCCACTGCTGCAGTGCCACGAGAACACCGTCCCTGTGGGGACACCATGGAGTCAGCCGTGGAAGTTGTCTGCTGTCACAGGACAAGAGGGAACCCTGAGGCTCTAAGTACAGCAGCTAGACAGACCCCCATGCCCAGTCCAGGCAGATGGCTAGGCAAAGGGGGCTCCCTGGGTGGGGAAGGAACCCTGGGTGGGGAAGGGACCCTGGGTGGGGAAGGGACCCTGGGTGGGGTGCTCCAAACCCTGAGCCGCCCGGCAGTTAAGGCCCCTGCAATTAGCCTGCCCTGTCATTGGACCAGCCACACAGGGTGTGTGCATGTGCTTAGCAACCTCCCTTGCCAGGCTCCGCTGGTTTCTGGGAAGGGGTGGAGCACCAAGGATGCTCAGAAAGTGTCCTCACTCCCAGTTTCCTCCCTCTGCCCAAGCATGTGTCTGTGTGATACATGTGTGCATGGGTGACAAGGACATGCCTGTGTGCTTGTGTGTCTTTGTGCCCAGCCCCACTACCCACGGGAGGGAGGAGACCCACTGTGGGGACTGAGGTTTCTCAGAGTGCAAGGAATGCAGGGGTCACAGGGACAGACAGGGTGACTCAAAGAAGGAGGCTGGCCTTCACGCAACCCACTGACAGAAACACACAGGGTGAGGACCCCAGATGTCCCCCCAGGGACTCCCACTTAACGCATGTGTACACACATGGGTAAGAGCACACATGTTCTGGAAGAGGGGCCGCTAAACCACAGTGCCCAGTAAGGCAGCAGAGATCAAAAGCCTGAGTTCCCAAACTTCATTCTAAAATACTCAGGCGCCTCCACCGCAGAAGCCACAAGCCACCCAGCGCCTGAGTGAAGGGGACAGTCGGGGCATGGCTCAGCAGACGGAACAGGTCATCCCACCACCCTGCTGTGGTCAGTCCAGGGGAATTTCGCTTGCATGGTCCCCAGGGTAGCTCCCCTCAGGAAGAAATCCTCCCCCACCCCTGCAAGAAACCCAGGAGACACGTTGTGGAACAAGGCGCTTTAATTGTGAAACCAAGGCTGAGTCTGGTGAGTGGAGCAGGGGGTTCTGGGCTGGAGGCACGGAGTCAGGGGGCCGGGGCCACTGGGGTTGGAGTCAGGCCACCGGGGTCCAAACGAGGGATCTTCAGGGTCGGCATTAGGTGCCCAGGCTGGGGTGGGAAGAGTGGGCATCAGACCCTAAGGTGGAGTCAGGGTCCCCGGGGCTCAGGGTGGAGTTCCTGGGGCAGTGCCCTGGGGGTTGGCCCTGGCGTCAGGGTCAGTGGGTCAGGATGAGGACAAGGCCCAGCCTGTCAGTCATAGTCCGAGTCGTCGAACTTGGTGCTAAAGAAGGCGGCAGAGTCCTTGGCCAGCCGGGACAGGTGCAGGGCACCGGTGACCACCAGCGCCAGGAGCAGGAGAGGCGGCACCAGTGCCCACATCGTGGCCAGGATGTTGTAGCACTTGGCCTTGGAGCCCAAACGCCGGGCTGCCTCCAGGTCTCCAGCCACCTTCTGATCTCGGGCCTGCGGACCAGTGTCAGGGCCAGGTCTCTACGCGCGCTGGGGGCCCTGCCTCCTGCCCCTCCCACTCCAGCCACGACCCAGACCAGCATGGGCCTCTGGGGACCCTCTGTGGGCGGGGCGTCCTGGGATGCTGGGAACCCCTAGGAACGAAGCCGGGAGGGGCTTTGTTCACAGGAGCCCTCAGCACGGGGACAGCCGTGTGATGAAAGAGAAGCCCTCGGGAAGAAGACCCTTGGGAAGCCGCCCCCAACTCTGCGCTCTTTTGCATGGACTAGACCCCCCTCTCCCCCAGGACAAGCTCCTCATTGAGGGAACTGACGTGAAGAGTTCATCCAGCGTCTCGCTAACGGAGGGGCCCTTTCACAAGTGGCCCCCTTTGGAGAGCCCCTCCTCCCCCCCACCTTGACACA
>NW_027528090.1:94248-94454 GCF_008692635.1 Crocuta crocuta
CCCCCACCCCTGCCCAGCAGCCCACCTTGATGGAGTAGGCCAGCGCCAGGAAGCCAAGGCAGCACAGGTTCAGGTAGAGGGTGCTGAACACCGACCAGATCAGGTGGTCTCGAGGTGGGGGTCGCGGCGCCCCCACAGGAAGGGTCGTGTGGGAGGCGCCGTCCGCTTTTCGGGGAGCCGGGGCCCGGGGGTCCTCGCGGGGTTCC
>NW_027528090.1:94464-97179 GCF_008692635.1 Crocuta crocuta
CGGACAGCGGCCCCGGCCCGGGGAAGGAAGGGGCGTGCGCCGGCTGCAGACTGCCCCCCCACCCCGGAGCTCCTGCCCCGAGGCCCGAGGTGCCACCTCGGGGCTGTGGGTGGGTCCAGGGTTGGAGACCCCCGGGCTTGGGTTCTATCCCCAGAACCCAGGGCTCAGGCGCTGCCCGCATCACTGCGGTCAGGTCACTGGCGTCCAGCCTCGGGGGTTACAGAAGTCGCTGCCCATGTGCTGGCGAGAGGAGAACAGGGCTGGGGCATGTTAGGGGGTCAGCCGCAGGAGTCCCCAGCACCGGCTGTACCATTGCTGTCAGGTGCTGCAGTGACCTCTCTGATCTGCTGTGGGCCTGCCCTCTTCCGTGTGGGCAGGCAGCTGCTTCTCAGCCTCCTTGGCTGGCTACTCCTGCCCTCGTGAGTCCTCAGAAGTTCGGAGGGATGAGCTCAGGGCTGTTTTGCTCTCCCTCTGGAAGGTCCAGCAGCCTCCCGGCTTTGAATGCCGTCTGTGTGCTAATGACTGGCATTTACATCACAAGACCAGACTTTGCTGCTGAATCCCAGATTCCAATACTTAAGTGCCTATCCTGGGAAGAGGGCTTTCAGGAAGGTTTCCGACCTAACTTTTCCTGGAGACCACAGGTTCTTGTCCCCCAAACTCCTGTCTTCATCAGTTGGAGTCGTTACAACAAAGTACCATAGATTGAGTGGCTTACAAACGGCAGATTTATTCCTCCTGGTGCTGGAGGCCGGAGGTCAGATCAGGTGCCAGTGTGGACAGATTCTGGTGAGACTGTCCTCCTGGTGGCCTATGGCCAATTTCTCATGGTGTGCTCCCATGTTGGGCAGGGCTGGAGAGCTCTGGGGGTGTCTTTGATAACAACACTAATCCTATCAGGAGGCCCCACCCTCGTAACCCAATTATCTGCCAAAGCCCCCACTTCGTAATACCATTACTTTGGCCATTGGGATTTCAACAAATAAATTGTGGGGGACGCATTCAGTCCATTGCTCTCCCTCTGCCCCGTCTCCCAGCTCAAGTGATGGGGACTCCACCTATCCAGCTGTTCAGGCGAAAAGCATTGGCTTACCCCCCTTCCTCTGTCACCCACACCAAGTCCATTTGGCCCCATCTCCCGGGGGCATGCAGAGTGTCATCACCCTGTGATAAGTGACCTCTAAGACTAGGTCACTCCCTCCCCCCAACTCTTCTCAATACTGCATCAAAAGAAGACAGGTTACACCCTCTCTCTGCTCAGAACACTGCAATGGCTCCCACCTCACTCCAAGTGAGATCCAAAGTCATTGCAGTGGCTAGCAAGGCCCTGTCCGCTGTACAGCAGACCCCGAAGAGATCTGTGTGTAGGATGCTTCACAGGAAGGTTGTTGGGCTCAAGCCCTTGGAAGGGATGGGATGAAGCAGGGTGGGGCAGAAGAAGGGGAAGCCAAGCTGCAGTGAAGCTCAGTGAAGACCTGAGCTGACCCTCGGGTTCTCTGGAGCTGGATGGCCCTTAGCAGATGTCCAAAGCTGGGACAGGTCTGGACACTATTGTGTTGATGAGACATGGGAAACAGGATACCTCTCAGAGGACGTGTGATCCCCCAGACGCTGAGGCAGTGAGCCCTTCCTTCCCGATAGTGCGGCTGAATGTGCATCGTGGTGTTGGCCACAGTGCACTTCTTGAGCTGCTCATGTGGGTTTCTTCATGTATGTTCTGGGGCAGTTTTTCCAGGATCTCAGTAGTCTCCTCATCCTGAGGGAACTCAGAAGGAGGTGAGTGGAAAAGAATCTGTCTTCTGCTGCTGCAGCTGGTCTCGGGGCCACACAAAACCGATTGTCTCTCTCCTCTGGAATCCATCCTGCATTCACCTCACTCTTGACCACCACCTCTGCTAGGCCCAGCAGATTCCTGTGTGGTGCGACCTCTTCTCTGGCAGACCTGGGGCCCGGTCACCATGCTCCTCCTGGGGCAGGAATGCTGCACATGCCCATTTACCATCAAAACTAGTCAAGAGGGAATGTGTTCCCCATCCCCGTGTAGAGCAGCAGCCCTCCCTTGTCTTGAGGACCGGAATCAAGTGGCCCTGTCTGTGGCCCTGCTGTGAGAAAACCAGTGTCCAAGTGGCATCTAGAGCCATTAGGGCAGCCGTACCTTGTTTGGTCATGTGATGGAAGCTTTCCCACTTTGGAAAACAGAACTTCTGAACCGACAGAGCCCACCCCCAGTAGCAGGATGGAGCATGTGTGTGTGTCGAAAGGCAGAACCACCACCCTGCCCTTGGGCCCTGCATTCTACCCTGTGCACTCTACCCATGACTACCCAGCACTTCGTGTATTTCTTTGATCTGGTGGCTAACTTGAGCCAGGAAGCAATGCCCACCTTCAGGATCATCAACTCTGCTCTGCTTGCTCAAGTGGGTAGCTCAAGTTGGGTGTGCTACTAGTAGACCTGAGCCTGTGTACCCAACATGGAGTATGATATACATTATGGGACCCTGTATCAGGGTCAACACTCTGAAACCCTGGGAGGTGCCACTTGAGGACTGAGAATAGGGAAGGAAACCACACCTGGAATACATTGACTACTGTGCGGGAAGGGTTCAAAGAAAGTAACTGGCGTGCAGCTGTGCTCCGAGGAGCCATTCCCTTCCCGTGGATCTTCAGGATACCCTTGAGTGAGGGGTATATAGAGCATTAGACTGCAGGACACCC
>NW_027528091.1:0-480 GCF_008692635.1 Crocuta crocuta
CTATAATTTGTTCAAGGACTCCTTCAGAGCCTTTCCCTCTCTCTTTCTCTTCTGGAATTCCTGTGATACTGATATTGTTCTGTTTGATTGTATCGCTGAGCTCTCGAACTCTCCTTTCGTGTTCCTGGATCAGTTTATCTCTCTTTTTCTCAGCGTCCTCTTTTTCTATAATTATGTCTTCTAAATCACTTATTCTCCTTTCTGCCTCTTCAATCCGTGCATTGGACGCCTCCGTTTTATTATGCTTCTTATTTATAGCATTTTTAAATTCATCACAACTATTTTTAAACTCCATAGTCTTTATAACAATAATTTCTCTGATGTCATCCATGCCATTTTCAAACCCAGCAANTTATTGTTATGACTATTGTTCTAAATTCATGTTCAGTTATGTTGCTTATATCTATTTTGAGTAGTTCTTTAGCTGTCATTTGCTCCTGGAATTCCTTTGGAGGAGAGTTCTTCCATTTCATCATTTTG
>NW_027528092.1:0-3633 GCF_008692635.1 Crocuta crocuta
GCTTGGGTGGCTCAGTTTGTTGAGCATCCAAGTTCGGCTCAGATCCTGATCTCACCTTCTATGGGTATGAGTCCCGTGTTGGGCTCTGTACTGACAGCTCAGAGCTTGGAACTTGCTCAGATTCTGTCTCCCTCTCTCTCTGCTCCTCCTCGACTCCCGCTCTTTCTTTCTCTCAAAAAAATGAAAATTTAAAACAATTTTTAATTAAAAAGAAATTTGTTACGAAAGGCTATCATAAGTGTTCTACACACACACACACACACACACACACACACACACAATTTTGAGAGATGAGTCAGATAGATTGCGGTAATTACTCTGTTAGCAGGACTCAAGAGTGTAAGAGCACTGGCTCCAGACAGACCCACTTCTGCCACTCACAACTCACAAATTCTGCAGGCAAGAAAGAAGACTTCCACTACCTCATTTTGACCTCACTCTTTCCCACTGGGATCCTTCCANTTCCCAGCCCATCAGACACAGTCTCTGAGACATTAGTCAGCTCTCTTCCCAGTGTCGGTCTCCCTGAAATAACTCCCTTTCTTATGTCACCACTTCTCATCTCTCTGCCTTGGGATTTTGTCCATGTCAAGTGGATGGACGGACTTGATCTGTTGAGGACCCAGGTGCCCTTGCTGCCCTCCCTGCACACCAGGGAACAGCAGACAGAAGTGGTGGCAAATCCAGAAAGGGGTTTTCTTCAGGGAGGCCAGCACTGAGAAGGCAGTGGACTAACATCTCAAACACTGTGTCCAAACTGCTGAACATTCTCCTAGGTTCATACAAGAAAAGGTAGGGCAAAGGGGGTTGGTCCATGCAGGTGGTCGGGGAGGTCAAGCCGACCGCTGCATGGCTGTCAGGCATGTGGGGTCTTGCTGGCTCAGGGGAGTCCCTATTGCTGGAGGAGGTAGTTTCCTTTCGTACCTGGGATGCTTTGCCCAGAACGTTAAGCCTCTGACACTTGATTTCTGCTCAGGTGATGATCTCTCAGTTCATGAATTCCAGACCCAAGTTGGACTTACAGGCTTTATCATATTCTCTGCAGTTGTTGACTTTCAACCCAAGTATATATACTCTGATGTCAAGGAAAGTCTGAGGAATGGCTAAAGGCTTCAGCAAATACTTTACATCTGTAAGGTTTCTTCCCAGTATGAATGATCTCATGCCCTGGACGGCTTCAACTCCACGTATAGACTTTGCCACACTCTTTGCATTTGTAAGGTTTTCCTCCAGTATAAACTCTGTGATGTGAAAAAAACTGAGTACCGGTTAAGGGGGTTGTCACATTCTTTACATATATAAGGTTTCTTCTCAGGATGAAAATTCTTTCTTGAGCAAGTTTTGAAGACTTTATCACATTTACTACATTTGTCAGTGTACAAATTTCCAGTCATCAAACAATGACATTTAATAAGGTTTGAGCTTTGATAAAAGGTTTTCCCACATTTATTTATTTCACACTCATTCTCTAGAACCTGGGTTCTCTGTTTCTTACTAGGATTTGATACATAGTTAACGTTATTCCCAGATTCGTTGCATTCATATGTTCTGTCTCCATGGTAAACACCTTGGTAATTATTGAAGACAGGGTCCTCACTAAAGATCTCTCCAAGTCCACAACACATGAAATGTTGCTCCAAATTCAGTATTATGTGATCCTACTGAACAGTGATGTTTGGGCAAAGACCTTCCCATAATTATCAAAATTAGAGACTTTGGAACCAAGAGGAATTGGTCATTTGTGACATGATAATAAACACTCAAAAAGGAACAACTCAAATGATCATAGTTAGAAATTTTATCTTCATTTTTAAATGTCTAATAATCAGAAAAGTTGGAATCGTTGGCCCTTCCTATAATTGAAATGGTTGCAATAATTACTTTCAGCCTGCGCTTGGTGATTTTCCTTTCCAGATTTTCTAAATTTCCGTTCAGAGCAGATGTATGTTTAAAAATGAACTTGGGGTTGGGTGCCTAAGTGGATCAGTCGTTGGACGTCTGACTTCAGCTCAGGTCATGTCTCACTGTTTGTGGGTTCAAGCCCCGCGTCACGGTCTGTGCTGATGGCTAGCTCAGAGCCTGGAATCTGCTTCAGATTCTCTTGTCTCCCTCTCTCTCTCTACGCCTCCCCAACTCATGCTCTGTCTCTCTCTGTCTCAAAAATAAATAAAATATTTAAAAAAAAATTTAAATGTACTTGGGTCTTTGTATTCCTAAAGACACTGTTCAACAAAGATATCTGTCTTAAAGTGGGATTTCCCCACAAATGGTTAATATCCTCAATCTCTTCTGGCAGTGAGGATGTCATTGTGGGTAAATAATTGTTGTTCTATCCAACAAAATATTCCTTCTACTCTTCCCTCTCCCCTTCACCTTCCCAATCTTTCACTAACTGTGAATTCAAAAAGCCACTTGCCGTTTCTTTCTAATAGCACCCCACAGAAAGGGTTTTTTTGCTTTTTTTGGTCAACAAGCCCAAGGTGTGATCAAAAGGCTAACCTAAAGATACCACAAAAATGTTCCCACTTACTACATTTATGTCAATATACTATAAGGTGCAAATGTAAAACATAAACACCCATCACAGGACATCAGCAGATTTTGCTGGTTAAGTAAGTGGCCATGTCTATTCATAAGGTTAACATCACCAACACTTGTCTCTCAAGTACTGTCTGTGTAGCGTGGAACAACTCAACTGGGGTTTGACTGACAACATTACTGCTCTATCCTTCAGTAAACTTCAAAAGAGCAGCACAGAATGTGTCATTTCAGGCCTGTGATTGAAGGTCTTCACCGGGAACCAAAGGTACTTGTGTGAAGATAAGATAGTGAGTGTATGGGGCTTGGGGTGCTGTGTCTGTTTCCTTCACTTAGTGCTACTGATTCTGGGTCTATGCCGTGCAACGCTAGGACTAGCATGGAATTTCTAGGATGCTATTTTCAGGGCTCCGTGCCAAACCATGTGACTTTGACTTCACATGTATCTCCTGAGAAGCTGGCACAGAAGGAGTAAGAGTGAAAAGTCTGGTTCTCAGGTAAGCCTTCATCCCTGGTTACAAGCTGTCGTGTTTCCCTCCTGAAATCCCATGGATTGAAAACTGCAAAGGTGTCTTTGTCTACTTCTGATACTGCTGTCTTCTGAGTGCTTACACCCTCTTAAAAATCATCTTTTTAAAAAATGAGACTGAAGTTTAGCTCTTTAGAATACTTCTTGGCTATAATCCAAAGCCTAATCTCCAATCTTCCCAAACTGGCCTCTAATAGTGCATGAAAACTGCCACTGTTTAACAAATGTTTATTTAATTGTGTGAGAGAGAGACAGACAGAGACAGACAGAGAGAGAGGGCAAGGGCAAAGAGAGAGGGAGATATAGAATATGAAGCAGGCATCAGGCTCTGAACTGTCAGCATAGAGCTGGATGCGGGGCTTGAATTCAAAAACTGTGAGCTCAGGACCTGAGTTGAAATCAAGATTTGGAAGCTTAACCGAGTCACCCAGGCACTTGAAAGCTGACATTTTGAATTACTGTCCTGCAACCTTTAAAAATGTTATCTTTGGGAGAGATCTTCAGGGGAGGGCATTGAATCCGAGATTCATATGGTGGATGGATTCCTGTAGTGAGATATCAGTGAA
>NW_027528093.1:0-180 GCF_008692635.1 Crocuta crocuta
AAATCTAACAGCTCACCTAAAGGAACTAGAGGGAGAGCTACAAGAACACCCCAAACCCAGAAGCAGAAGAGAAATAGTAACAATCAGAGCAGAAATAAACAACATAGAGACCAAAGAAACAATTGAACAGATCAATGAAACCAAGAGTTGGTTTTTTGAAAAAATAAACAAAATTGACAA
>NW_027528093.1:271-504 GCF_008692635.1 Crocuta crocuta
CCCTCAGAAATACAAGCAATTATCAGGGAATACTACGAAAAAATATATGCCAACAAATTGGACAACTTAGAAGAAATGGACAAATTCCTAAACACACACTCACTACCAAAATTCACACAGGAAGAAATAGAGAACGAGTGAAGAAATAGAATTAGTTATCAAAAATCTCCCAACAACAGGCCGGGACTTGATGGCTTCCCTGAGGAATTCTACCAGACATTTAAAACAGAATT
>NW_027528094.1:0-705 GCF_008692635.1 Crocuta crocuta
CACATTGGAGCAGATGGATCTGACAGATATATTTAGAACTCTACAAGCTGAGGCCAGGGAATTCCTTTCTTCTCAAGTGCGCATGGCACAATCTCCAAGATAGATCACATACTGGGACATAAAGCAGCCCTCAATAAATATAAAAGAAGTGAGATCATACCATGCACACTGTCAGATCATAATGCTTTGAAACTTGGAATCAATCATAGGAAGAAGTCTGGAAAACCTCCAAACACATGGAGGTTAAAGAACACCCTACTAAAGAATGAATGGGCCAATCAGACAATTAGAGATGAAATTTAAAAATATATGGAAACAAGTGAAAATGAAAACACAACAATCCAAACTCTATGNTGGGATGCTGCAAAGGCAGTCCTAAGAGGAAAGTACATTGCTCTCCATGCCTATTTCAAAAAATTAGAGAAAGCGCAAGTCCAAAATCTAACAGCTTACTTAAAGGAACTAGAGGCAGGGCAACAAGAACGCCCTAAACCCAGTAGAAGAGAAACAGTAAACATCAGAGCAGAAATAAATAACATAGAGACCAAAGAAACAATTGAACAGATGAATGAAACCAAGAGTTGGTTTTTTGAAAAAATAAACAAAATTGACAAACCAGGCTTCTCAAAAGGAATAGAGAGAACACTCGAATAGACAAACTCATGAAGGAAAATGGACTTATTACAACCAACCCCTCAGAAATAC
>NW_027528095.1:0-197 GCF_008692635.1 Crocuta crocuta
CTATAAGCTTGTTTCTGTGTGTGATTAATTGTTTTAGATATTTAGATGCTTCCATATTCAGTGCGTAGATATTTATGATTGTTAGTTCCTCCTGATGGATGGACCCTGTAATTATTATGTAGTGCCCTTCTTCATCTCTTGTTATTGTCTTTAATTTAAAGTCCAGTTTGTCTGATATAAGTATAGCTACTCCGGCT
>NW_027528095.1:207-504 GCF_008692635.1 Crocuta crocuta
CCTTTAGCATGATATATATTTCTCCATCCCCTTACTTTTAATCTGAAGGTATCTTCCAGTCTAAAATGAGTTTCTTATAGACAGCATATAGATGGATTTTTTTTTTTTTTTATCCATTCTGATACCCTATGTCTTTTGAGTGGAGCATTCAGCCCATTTACATTCAGTGTCATTATTGAAATATGTGGGTTTGGAGACTTTGTATCTTTTATAGGGTTCATGTTTGTGGTGGTGTCTCCGGTATCTTTGTTGCTTGCAACCTTTCCTTCAGCGCGTCCCCCTCAGGATTTCTTGTAG
>NW_027528096.1:0-249 GCF_008692635.1 Crocuta crocuta
ATAAGAGCCCTGGGCCAGATGGCTTCCCTGGGGAAGTCTACCAGATATTTAGAACAGAATTAAACCCCATTCTTCTCAAACTATTCCAAAAAATAGAAATCGAAGGAAAACTTCCAGACTCATTTTATGAAGCCAGCATCACTTTGATTCCCAAGCCAGAGACCCAGCAAAAAAGGAGAACTACAGGCCAATATCTTTGATGAATACAGATGCAAAAATCCTCAACAAGATACTTGCAAATCGAGTTCA
>NW_027528096.1:480-769 GCF_008692635.1 Crocuta crocuta
TTAAACATCATCAAAGCCATCTATGAGAAGCCTTCAGCTAACATCATCCTCAACGGGGAAAAACTGAGAGCCTTCCCCCTGAGATCAGGAACACGGCAGGGATGTCCACTCTCACCACTGTTGTTTAACATAGTGCTGGAAGTCCTAGCATCAGCCATCAGACAACAAAAGGAAATCAAAGGCATCAGAATTGGCAAAGAAGCAGTCAAACGTTCACTTTTTGCAGATGACATGATACGCTACCTAGAAAACCCGATAGACTCCACCAGAAGCCTACTAGAATTGATCC
>NW_027528097.1:0-1833 GCF_008692635.1 Crocuta crocuta
AGTTCATTAGCTGTCAATTCTTCTTGGAGTTTCATTGGAGGAGAGCTCTTTCAATTCATCATTTTGGACAGCTTTCTGTCTCTTTTTAGTTTTAAAGACTTGTTAAGCTCTCTACACCTGTGAGCGCTGCTGTACCCAAGAAGACTCTTTGACTATCCAGGGCTTATCCTTTCAGAAAGTGTTCTTTGAATGGTATCTCTTGGTCTCTCTTGTTGAGACCTTGGTTATTTTATTTTCCTACTCGTAGTGGTATTTGGGACTCTCCACCATGTGTACTTTGGCTTGTTTCTTGAGGTAGCCCTGGAGAAGAAAACAGACAGACAAACACACAGGGAACAGAGGCACACAAACGCACAGACAAATCCAACAAACATGCAAACCGAGAGGGAAAATGAAAAAGTTAAGAGAAAAGACGGAGGAGGGAAGGCGAATAATAGAAAATAAAAAATACATTAAAAAGTCCAAAAGAAGAAAAGAAAAGGAAAAATGAAGAAAACCGATGGACAAAGAATGTTTTAAAGCATATAACCAGATTTCCCAGCTACAATTAAATAGCCTGATGTATGCAGTGCTGGTTGAAGAGCATAGAGAAAGAGAAAGAAGACAAGGCGGGGATGAGGCAAAATTGGAAATAGAATGAACAGGCAGAAGGGATAAGAAGCTTTTTTCAAAGAGCTAAAGGGTGGATATGGTTGGAAAGGTGAGAGAAAGACTGTGGTGTTATCCAGAGAAACTATCTAGCCTGATTACTCCTGAGATGTTTTGTTATACCGCCATTAACAGTTCCGCTGGTCGTTGCTTAATTGTTGCTGGGGGTTGAGTGGAGGGTGGGGGAAGTGTCACAGCCTCAGATCCGCTGGAGTCAAGCAGCAGTACGACCCGAATACGTTTGGGGAATGTGGCAACTTCAGGTCCGCACAGTCAGTGTAGCCTCACCCCACCGCAACCGCTTTACTGGAAACTTTCGCTCACGCAGCTGCCGCTTCACCTGGCGCCAGTGCCACTTCACCGGCGCCGGGACCGCCTCTGCAGGCCTTGCTGCTGGTTCACCAGGCCGCCGCCGCCAAGGATGGTGCCAGGTGCAAGGCAGTTCAGTTTTTCCTGGCGCCTTCTGGGACCAGGGCACCTAGTTTAAACTCAGCACCCCAGCCAGAGCTGTAAAACACTGTCTTTCCAAGCCGAGGTTTTTCTCTTCTCCAGGGAAGGTTCTATGAGCAATCTCAGCTTTTCTTTCCTTTCCCCTGGACTCGCGGCTGCTCACCACCACTGGCCGGTTTATCACTCACTGCAGCTGCATGCAAGCCGGGTTCCCTCCCCTCCCTCCGTTTCTCTGGGTCCCGTCCCACTTTTATCTTCCCCAGTTCGCACTCAGGCACTTATGAGGTTTCCTTACCAGTATACTTTGTGTCTTTCTCTTCCCAAACTACTGTGGCTCAGTGTCCTACGACTTCAGGCCTTCTCTGAGAGATGAGTGTAGGAGAAATGTAGGGTGCTCCCTACTTCTCCGCCATCTTGCCTCCCTCTAAATAAACATTTTTTTAAAATGAGTCTTAAATATAGAGAACAAACTGTTAGTTTCCAGAAGTGAGGTGAGTGGAGGGATGCATGAACTAGGTGAATGGGATCAAGAATACACTTATGATGAACACTGAGTAATGTATAGAATTATTGAATCACTATATTATACCACTTTAACTAATATAACACTGTATGTTAACTATACTAGAATTAAAAAAATAAAAAAAATTATACTTTCCAAGAAGAAAAATATACCAAAGCAAATATTAATGAAACCAGGAGCTGGTTCTATGAAAAGACATACAAAATTGAGCA
>NW_027528097.1:1934-3098 GCF_008692635.1 Crocuta crocuta
TGTTCCAACTAATAAAAAAGAAATAGAAAATATATATGAGAATATTATGAAAAATTAAAATTAAAGAAAACATGAATATTTTGTATACTGGCTTAGCAACATGTTTATGGAATAAATTAAAAATTAACTATTGGGGTTATATCAAGATAAACAGTATTTGTGGAGCAAAGAAAACCACCAACAAAAAGATAACATAGTATATGGGAGAATATATCTTTAAATGATATATCTCATAAAGGAGAAATATCCAAAATACATAAAGAACTTATACAATTCAACACCAAAGAACAAACAAACAATCCTCATTAAGAAATGGGCAGTAGGCCTGAATAGACATTTTCCCAAAGATATACAGATAGCCAGCAGTAGATGAAATGTTGCTCAACATCACTATCATCACAGAAATGCTCATCAAAACTACTATGAGATATCACCTCACGTCAGATTGAACAGGTAGTATCAAACTAGCAAGAAATAAGTGTTGGCAAAGATTTGGAGATAAGGAGTGCTCATGCACTATTTGTGAGAATGTAAACTAGTTCAACCACTGTGGTGAATAATATAGAGGTTCCTCAAAAAATTAAAAACAGAATTAACATATTATCCAATAAGTCAACTCCTATTTACCCAAAGAAACTGAAAACACTAATTTGAAAACATATATATACTCCTATGTTTATTGCAGCATTATTTACATAGCCAAGATATGGAAGCAATCCATGTGTCCATCCATCAATGGATAGATTAATTAGATGTGTTATATATATGCAATAGAATATTACCCAGCCATAGAAAATGAGATCTTTGGGTGCCTGGATGGCTCAGTCAATTCAATACCCAAGTCTTGATTTCAGCTCAGGTCATCATCCCAGAGTTGTGGGATTGAGCCCCATGTTGGGCTCCATGCTGAGCATGGAGCCTNAAGATGAAAGCAATCCTTGTGTCCATCCATCAATGGATAGATTAATTAGATGTGTTATATATATGCAATAGAATATTACCCAGCCATAGAAAATGAGATCTTTGGGTGCCTGGATGGCTCAGTCAATTCAATACCCAAGTCTTGATTTCAGCTCAGGTCATCATCCCAGAGTTGTGGGATTGAGCCCCATGTTGGGCTCCATGCTGAGCATGGAGCCTGTTTAAGATTCTCTCTCTCTCTCT
>NW_027528098.1:0-569 GCF_008692635.1 Crocuta crocuta
GGAGAGCAGAAACCACAGTGAAGAAGGTAGGAGTTGTGGAGACGTTGTTCAGGGGAGAAACGGATCCCAGATGCTATGGAGGAAAGGAGCCATGGTCATGGAGAAGCACAAGAGAGAGGAGCACACAGGGGAACACACTACGAGAACATTTCCCGAAAGCCATTGGCTTGGGAAATGGGGGCCCTGAATTTTATGAGTTCTTGCAACCAGCAGGGCTGAAAGCCTGGAGTTCAGTGGGCATGGCTTAGATAGAGCCCAGAGAGGACTGAGATGATCCTGGAGAGAATGCAGTCAAACAAGCCAGGTGCCTACAATGTGGAATCATCTGTAGAGTGCCTGGCCACACAGTGGGGACATTATTCAGTGGTTTCAGAGCGTGCCTCTGAAAGGCANGGAATCATCTGTGCCTGGCCACACAGTGGGGGCATTATTCAGTGGTTTCAGAGCGTGCCTCTGAAAGGCAACATTCATGAAAACACCTCTGTGAAAACAAAGGAACTGGCCAGTATCACTTCCCTCTGGACCCCTCAGAAGAAACACAGAGCCACCTGTGGGAAGCAGCACAGCAC
>NW_027528099.1:0-469 GCF_008692635.1 Crocuta crocuta
AAAAGCCAAAGGATTAATTCAACCATTGCCATGGGTAGTCCATAGTCCTGATGGTACTGACTTGCCTGTGGGTCCTCGGGAAGAAGAAACTTCTAAGTATGAGCAGGGCAGAAAAGGACCTCACCGAAGTATATCCAGGAACCACACACACACACACACACACGGGAAAGTTGCCTGGTAGAACCAAGTGCCAAAGAGAAGTGTGATAATCCATGTGTCTAATGAGACTTAATTTTGAGCACATTNNCTCAGAAGGATTTTAGGTAAGACATCCAAAATATTAGGCCATGTGCTACATTATTCACAATATACACAATGGACTATTATGCAGCCATGAGAAAGAAGGATATCCTGCCTTTTGCAACAACATGGATGGACCTTCGGGAGTATTATGCTAAGTAAAATAAACCAGACAGAGGACAAGTACTTCATGGCATCACTTATTTGTGGAATCTAAAAAGAAAAGAAA
>NW_027528100.1:0-1157 GCF_008692635.1 Crocuta crocuta
AAAGGGCCCTAACATACAAAGGGAAACCTATCAGAGTGGTGAAAGTCTTATCTACTGAAATGTGGCAGGCCAGAAAGGAATGACAGGAAATCTTCAATGTGATGAAGAGAAAAAATATGCAGCCAAGAATCCTCTATCCAGCAAGCCTGTCATTCAGAATAGAAGGAGAGATAAAAGTCTTTCCAAATAAACAAAAATTGAAAGAATTTATTACCACTAAACCAGCCCTACAAGAAATCCTGAGGGGGACCTTCTGAGGGAAATGCTGCAAGGAACCCAAGATGCTAGAGACACCACCACAAGCACGAATCCCACAAATGACACAATAACTCTAAACCCACATATTTCAATAATAACACTGAATGTAAATGGACTAAATGCCTCAATCAAAAGACATAGGGTAGCAGAATGGATTAAAAAAAAAATCCATCTATATGCTGTCTACAAGAAACTCATTTTAGACTGGAGGACACCTTCACATTGAAAGTAAGGGGATGGAGAAATATCTATCATGCTACTGAAAGTAAAAAAAAAAAAAAAGCTGGAGTAGCTATACTTATATCAGACAAACTGGACTTTAAAGTAAATACAGTAACAAGGGATGAAGAAGGGCATTAGGTAATAATTACAGGGTCTATTCATCAGGAAGAGCTAACAACTATAAATGTCTATGCACCAAATATGGGAGCACCTAAATAATAAAACAATGAATCACAAACAGAAAAAGTCTTATCGATAAGAACGTGCAAATAGCAGGGGACTTTAATACTCCACTTACAGCAATGGACAGATCAACTAGACAGAAAATCAAAAATCAATAAAGACACAATGGACTTAAATGACACATTGGACCAGATGGATTTGACAGATATATTTAGAACTCTACATCCTGAGGCCATGGAATTCACTTTCTTCTCAAGTGCACAAGGCACATTCTCCAAGATAGATCACATACTGGGACATAAAGTAGTCCTCAATAAATATAAAAGAATTGAGATCATACCATGCACACTTTCAGATCACCATGCTATGAAACTCGAAATCAACCACAGGAAGAAGTCTGGAAAACCCCTAAGAACATGGAAGTTAAAGATCACCCTTTAACCCCTAAGAACATGGAAGTTAAAGAACACCCTACTAAAGAACGAATGGGCCAA
>NW_027528101.1:0-1045 GCF_008692635.1 Crocuta crocuta
AGACAGGTGCGTATATTTGAGGTGACCCCTCAGGTGTATACGTTTCTAACCCCACTCCTGGTGAACTTGATAGCCGATGTCTTCATCCAGACCGTCCCAAATAGCTTCCAAATTTGATATAAAATGATTCCAGCCATTGGCCTGTGGCAGGGAAACAACTTTTTTTTACAGATCGTGTGCTGAAACTTTAAAATTAATCAGCTGAGCACATATGGATCAAANTACAGATCGTGTGCTGAAACTTTAAAATTAATCAGCTGAGCACATATGGATCAAATGCTTATCACGGTCCAAACACTCTTCTGCACATTGAGGATTACGTGTGTAAGGGAGGGGGCGGGGTGGGTGGGGACATAAGAATCCACCCCTACGCTAGTGCAGAAGAGAATTCTACCCACATAGTGCAAACAGCACCTTACTTGTGTATAAAGAATATTTTAGGGGCACCTGGGTGGCTCCGTTGGTTAAGCATCCAACTATCGATCTCAGCTTAAATCTTGATCTCAGGGTTGTGAGTTCAAGGCTGCCATTGGGCTCCATGCTGGGCGTGAAGCCTACTTAAAATAATAATGATAATATTTTAATGAACTAGAAAAAGCATTCATTTAGACCGGTATTATCCTTCCCAAAACAAGGTATGAAACACATGATACAGTACATACGGCAAAAGACCAAAGACACATATCAGCGATATAAATGATAAGCAGCGGCTTAATGCTCTCATACATATTCAGCTCCTAGACGTTGATAGCAGAAAGACAGACAACCGTGGGAAATGAAAGAGGCAAGGGGCAGGAATGGGAACTCGCTCCAGTGGGAAGTGCACGTGGCCGTTAAGCACATGCGAAGAGGCTCGAGCTGTCCGGCAGTCAGGTGTTTACCCGTTCACCCGCCCGAGCTGCAGTAACTTACAAGGGTCCGGAATAATCTACGTTGGTCAAACCATAGGGAAATGAGTACTCTCCCCCTTACTGGGTGCATATGTGAAATGAGATCACTTTGTGTACAATGATCTTACTATATATATTTACATTCTTTTTTTTTT
>NW_027528102.1:0-731 GCF_008692635.1 Crocuta crocuta
ACAGACGGCGAACGGGAGCGCAGCCACCATGGGAGGTCGGCGCAACCCCGATGCCGGCAAAACGGAGCGGCCCCTCTGGAGACGAGGTGGGCGGCTTCTTTCAAGACTAAATGAGCAACTACCATAGAGGGAGCAGCGGCATCGCAGGCATTTAGCCCAGAGAAACGAAAACCTACGCTCAGGCGAACACCTCTGCACGACGTCCATCGCAGCTGTATCTGTAACAGCCCAGGATGCAGACGACACAGGTGCCCTTCTGGGGCTGACCGTCCATCGGTGGTCCATCCACACCACGGACGCCGCAGGGCAGCAAGAAGGAATAGCCTGGTGGGCGCCGGGGTGGCTCAGCCGGTCAGGTGTCTGACTCGCGGTTTCGTGAGTTCAAGCCCTACATCGGGCTCTGTGCTGCCAGTGCAGAGCCTGCTTGGGATTCTCTCTCTCTTTCTCTCCCCTCCCCAACTTGCTCTGTCTCTGTCTCTCTCAAAAAAATAAAGTAAAAAAAAAAAAAGGAATAATGGGGCACCTGGGTGGCTCAATCAGTTAAGTGTCTGACTTTGGCTTGGGTCATCATCTCATGGTCTGTGAGTCTGAGCCGTGAGTCGGGCTTCTGCTAACAGCTCAGAGCCTGGAGCTGCTTCGGGTTCTGTCTTTCTCGCTCTCTCTCTCAAAAATGAATAAACATTAAAATTTTTTAAAAAATATTTTTATTTATTTCGAGGAGAGAGAGAGAG
>NW_027528103.1:0-833 GCF_008692635.1 Crocuta crocuta
TGTCTCTTTTTTTGTCAGCTTCTTTTTTTTCTATAATGGTGTCTTGTAAATCACTATTCTCCTTTGTGCCTCTTCAATACGTGCATTGGAGGCCTCTAATTTATTATGTATCTCATTTATCGTTTTTTTTAATTCTTCATGCCTATTTATATTCTCCATTTTGTCTGTAGCCATAGTTTCTTTGATGTCCCTTATGTCTTCTTCAAGCCCAGCTATTAATTTTATGATTATTAATCTAAAATCTTGTTCATTTGTGCTGCTTATATCTGTTTTGAGCAGTTCATTAGCTGTCAGTTCTTCTGGGAGTTTCTTTGGGGGAGAGCTTTTTCGTTTCATCGTTTTAGTTATCTTTCTGGCTCTTGTTAGTTTTAAAGACCTGTTATGTTCTCTGAACCTGTGAGCTCTGCTGTATACAAGAAGACTCTTTGACTGTCCAGGGCCTTTCCTTTCAGAGTGTGTTTTTGGAATGATATCTTTTGGTCTCTGTTGTTGAGACCTTGGTTATTTTGTTTTCCTACTCGTAGTGATAAATGGGCCTCTCCACCATGTGTGCTTTGTCCTGTTTCTTGAGGTTGCCCTGGAGAGGAANCAAACACACAGGGAACAGGGACACACAAACGCACAGAAAAATTCTTCTAACATGCAAACCAAGAGAGACAGTGAAAAAGTTAAGAGAAAAGATGGAAGAGGGAGGGCGAATATAGAAAATTTAAAAATACATAAAAAGGTCAAAAGGATGAAAAGAAAAGGAAAAAATAAGAATACCAATGGACATGGAACAGTTTATGGCATATAACCGGATTTCCCAGCTATAATTAAATAGCCGGGTGTAT
>NW_027528104.1:0-510 GCF_008692635.1 Crocuta crocuta
CCTCCATTAAGTTCCTCCTAATCCTCCTATACGTGCAAACATAGGCTGTCTGTTCTTCTCTGACTGACTTATTTCGCTCAGCATAACACCCTAAAGTTCCATCCATGTTGCTACACATGGCCAGATTTCATTCTTTCTCATTGCCATGTAGTATTCCATTGTATAGATAAACCACATCTTCTTGATCCATTCGTCCGTTGANTAGGCTCTTTCCATGTTTTGGCTATTGTTGAGAGTGCTGCAAGGAACATTGAGATACATGTGCCCCTATGCATCAGCACTCCTGTATCCCTTGGGTAAATTCCTAGCAGTGCTATTACTGAGTCATAGGGGAGTTCTGTTAATTTGTTGAGGAACCTCCACACGGTTTTCCAGAGGGGCTGCATCAGTTTACATTCCCATCAACAGTGTAGGAGGGTGCCCATTTCTCCACATTTTCACCAGCTTCTATAGTCTCCTGACTTCTTCATTTTAGCTACTCTGACTGGCATGAGGTGGTATCTCAGTGTG
>NW_027528105.1:0-1220 GCF_008692635.1 Crocuta crocuta
CCATTTTGTTATTAAAATGCAAATGCTTACCGAAAGTGACTGTCGCTTCTCACTCTATTGTCATGCATCAAACGAAAAAGGAAACAAAACTCTTAATTATGTTCTCAAAATTAATCAGGTGGCTATTTTGGAATGAAACACATTACTATCAGATGCAACTTCAGGTGTAAGGAGAACTGTTTCATTTTTAGTAATTTGCCAGATTTTTAAATTTGGCTAATACAAGAGTAAAATTTAATTTAGATAGCTTATCCTGGAACACTTGAGGTCTGCTCTTTTTTCTAAGTTTTTGAAAAGTTTTTATATAAATTCCAGTTAACGTACAGTGAATATTAGTTTCCAGTGAACAGTACAGTGACTCAACACTTCCATACATCACCCGGCGCTCATCACGACAAGTGCCCTCCTTAATGCCCTTCACCTATCTCACCCACCCCCGCACCCACGTCCCTTCTGGTAACCATCAGTTTGTTCTCTATACTTCAGAGTCTGTTTCTTGGTTTGCCTCTCTGTCTTTCCTTCCCACCCCCCCCCCCATGTTCATCAGTTTTGTTTCTTAAATCCCACATATGAGTGAAATTATATGGTCTCTATCTTTCTCTGCCTACTTACTTTGCTTAGCATTATACTCTCTAGGTCCATCTATGCTGTCGCAAATGGCAAGATTTCATTCTTTTTTATGACTTAAAAATATTTATTATATACATGTATATATGTATGTGTGTGTGTGCGTGTGTGTAAATATACGCCCCCCCATCTTCTTTATCCATTTATCAGTTGGTAGACACAGACTTATTTCCATAATTTGCCTATTGTACATAATGCTGCTGTAAACATTGGGGTGCATGTATCCCTTTAAATATGTATTTTTGTATTCTTTGGGCAACTACCTAGTAATGTGAGCTAGGGTAGTTCTATTTGTAACTTTTCTGAGGAACCATTCTACTGTNACTGTTTTCCAGAGTGGCTGCACCACTTTGCATTCCCACCAACAGTGCCCACATACTCCTTTTTCTCCACATCCTAGCCAACACCTCTTGTTTCTTGTTTTGCTGATTTTAGTCATTCTGACAGGTTTGAGGTGACAGATTGTTGTAGTTTTGGTTGGCATTCTCCTGATGGTAAGTGATGGGCATCTTCTCATATGCCCGTTAGCACATCTGTACATCTTCTTTAAAAAAAAATGTCTCCTCCTGTCTTCTGCCCATTTTATTTATTTA
>NW_027528106.1:0-472 GCF_008692635.1 Crocuta crocuta
GAAAAAAGAGAGAAAAGAGAAAGAAGAAGAAAAAGAAAAAAAAAGGGGGGGAGGAAGGAGGGCAGCTCTCAGGCAGGCATGGGCGTGGCGGGATCCAATGCCTCAGGCGGGAGCTCTGCCTTGGCGGTTGTGGGGAGGAGAGTGGCAGCGCTCCAGTCCCTTCTTGAACCAAGCGCTGCACCTCGCTTTTTTGGGCGTGTAAAATCCCCGTACCGGGGACGCAGCCAAAGTTGGTTGCACNCACTCTTCAACCCAGGCCAGTTCCAATGTCCAAATCCCAGTCTGCGCGCCCCGCTGAAATTGCCTTAGACACAGCTTCCCAGGCAACCCCCTCGGGCAATTCCAGGCTCCCTGCCGAGCTCTGGGGGCGGAGTCAGAATCGCTGCTTCCTTCTCTGGGTCAGGCTGGCGCGCGTGGGTGGGGGCTAGCCTGCTGGGTGCTCTGAGCCCGAGCCCACTGGAGTGAGGAAAAC